>NW_020175190.1:1162056-1538382 GCF_003031525.2 Neophocaena asiaeorientalis asiaeorientalis
CCGAGCGAGGCGGCGGCGGCGGCGAGGGCGGGCGGCTGCACCCGCGGAGGAGGAGCGGCGATCAGGCTGCTATGCTGGGGCAGCCACCCGAGCGAGGCGGGAGAGGGGGAGGTTTAAAAAAACAAAAACAAATAAACAAAAAAAAGCACACTGAAAGAAAGAAAGCCAGCGACGGGGGAAAGGGAGGTGTCTGGTGCCACCACGCTGCGCTCCGACTCCGTGCACTTCCCGGCCCGGCGGCCGCTGCGGCTGCGGTGATTTATGGAAGCGGGGAGAGAGGCGGGGACATTCCCCCGGTCGCCCCTCCCCTCTCTCTCCCGCTCCTGCCTCAGAACCGGCCCCTCGAGACGCCACGGGCCGGAGAGCAGGCTCTCGGCTCGGCTACCAGCCCTGCCGGGGGTGGGGTCCCTGGGACCTTCTGGTTGCCGGGGACAGCTGCCCACCCCAGATCTCACCGCCTCCGCCCTCGCCAGGGACTCCGGGGTCCCACCCATCGAAAGTCCCTTTAAGTTCTAGGACGCTGGCTTTCTGCCTGGCGGAGATTCGGGAGGGAGGGGACTGCTGTTTGTGCGTCCACTGCTCTTCATCGATGTTATTAATAACAATAGCTAGCATTCGTTGGATCGACGGATTCCTTTTTTTTTTTTTTTTTTGACCACCTACTGTGTGCCCGGCCCAGTGCTCTGGGGTTTGTATACATTATCCTTTAATCCCCACCACATCCCTGTGAGGTACTATCTTTATCCCAAAATTTTAGGTAACAAAGACCGAGGCTTAGAGAGGTGGAATGAATTGCCGAAGGTCACCCAGGGGATAAGAGGCAAATCCAGAATTTAAGCAGATCCGAGACCCTTGCTCTTAAATAGGACATAATTCTTTCTGCCTCTCTTTGGAAATGAACCATCTGATCCCGTCAAAAGCAATAAACAAAACAAAACAAAACCCACAACACTACTGAGCGGGAATTCGCCCCACAACAACTAATTTCTCTGAAACCTGGGGAGGCAGTGTGCTTCCTTCCTTCCTTCCTGCTGCTGACTCCTCTGGCCCTCTGAGAGATGACCTATTGGAAGCACCTGGAACAAATGGATGAAGGTTGTGGTGGGGGCCGTTCTTAGAAGCCTCTTAAGGTTCCTGCTTGTAGGTTCCTAGAGGACAGAGCCGTGCCCAGGAAAGATGAAGGCTGCCTAGCAGAGGCGGTAGCAGGACTAGAACTCGGCTTTGATGTTCTCTTCACTTTACAGCAAAACCTTATGTTTTACTTCCTTGACTATATTGTTTTAAAACCCCATTTTTGGGCTTCCCTGGTGGCGCAGTGGTTAAGGATCCGCCTGCCAGTGCAGCGGACACGGGTTCGAGCCCTGGTTCGGGTAGATCCCACGTACCGCGGAGCAACTAAGCCCGTGCGCCACAACTACTGAGCCCATGTGCCACAACTACTGAAACCCGCGCACCTAGAGGCCGTGCTCCACAACAAGAGAAGCCACCGCAATGAGAAGCCCGCGCACCGCAACAAAGAGTAGCCCCCGCGAACGGCATCTAAAGAAAAGCCCACGCACAGCAACGAATACCCAACGCAGCCAAAAATTAAATAAATAAAACCCATTTTGCCTCGCAGTTGTTTCTCAGTTCTGAATTCCCCAATCAGTGTTATCTCTGCTATACTCTATGTTTTCATTTTGTGACACTCCCCATTCTGTGCCCCCTTGAGAGAGGCACATGGGACTCTTGGAACACCATCATTTATTATGTGCGATGCTCCTTTTGCATAACACGTCCTGGAACCACGGTAACCTCATTGAGGGCAGGGACCTATCCACCTCTCCGTCATCCACACTTAGCTCAGTACCAAGCACAAAGTAGATACTGTAAAAACGATTCTTGAATTAATGATGAGATTTAAAAAAAAAATCTGTTGTCTTTTATCCCCAGAGTTGACTTGACATTTGGTAGCGAGATGCTCCTATAACTTCTGTTTTTCATTGTTATACCATTGCATATGATTGTTAATCAGTGATACAAAACTGATGTCAGCCCCTGTGGTAAGTGGAAGAGAAAAAAAAAATGATAAAGGGCAGCTAGCATTAATTTTTTTGTCTTAGATTCTTCAAGGTTACTGTCATCAAAATTGTCACAGATCTCTAAACTACCCTTCTGAAACTCTCTCAGATGGCTTCTCCATCTTTGCCCAGCCTTTGTATCTTGCTATTTCTTGGGGTCCTATTTCTTGAGGTTATAATCCTATGTCCCCCTTTTTTTACGTTAAGTTTTTTTTTTGAGAACTCTCATGTTACACCCACACCTTCAATTACCACCAAGACAGCAGAGTTTTGCAAATTTCTAAACAAAGCTCAATCTCCCTTTTTAGTGGGATTTCCAAAATTCCAACTGTTCACTGGCGTCTCTACTAGATACACTTGAACTAAAACTCATTCCTGCTTTCTCCCACTCTCCACTTAAATCTATACCCTACTGCGAATGTGGGTGGATGTCATGCATGCTCCAAACCAGGTACCTCACTCGCCACATCTGTCCCCTGCTGTCCATCTGTACCCCACTGGCTGCCTTCTCATCACAGCTCACCTGTGATCACGACCACGGTCTCCTCTCAGGACTCCATGGAGTCCACCTCACCTCCATCCTTCTATTCTCCATGGTAAAACCAAAATCACCTTTCTAAAAGTCAAATCTGGACTTGTCTCTCACTAACCTAATCATTTCTGGTGCCCCATCACAGAGAAATAAACTTAACACAACAAACAAGACTTTCTGGGCTCTGGCTTATCTGCCTTTCTGGCCTTCCATAAGCCACTCTGCCTCTCAAATCCTCACAAACCGCAGAAAACATGTTTGCTGGTGGTGTTGAAAGCCCTACCCTTTTCCCCACCTGACAAGCCCTTACTGAGCTGAGATGTCACCTCTGTGAAGTCTTCTCTGACACCAAACCCCACAGAACTGATTGCTCCTCCTTTGGGTCCCTCTAAGTCTTGTTTCTTCTCTTAGCACTGATTATCCATTGGACAGCCATGTTTTCTCCACCCCGATGCTTCTCATTAGGTCCACCAACCCCCTGCAGCTTTAGGAGACTCAATAAACTGCAAATCCTGTGGTCCATCTCGGGTCCACTGAAGCAGAATCTCTGGAGGTGGGCTAGGTCCTGGAATATGCATTTTACAGACCCCCCCTTCCCCCCGCCTACCATGAGTCTTATGAACTGCTGAGAGACTTCAAACAAGCTCCCCGGGATGGAAACTCACTCATCCGGGAGCTCTGGCGCTTCGTCCAGTGCCTACACTCTACAGAGTCTCAATACTGAGAAAGGGCCACTAACAAGTAAAAGTCTCAGAAATAGTCAGTTGCCTAACAACTTTTAAACGGTGGTGGCGGCGTGCAAACCCAGGTCTTCAAATGGCAAGCTCTGAGCTACTAGTCTGGGGTTAGAGAAAAGGTTTACACACATATGTGCTAGCACATGACAGACCAATAAAAGCTTGTTGCCCGATGAACTAGTAATCCTTAATGTCTCCAGTGCATTTAATTAAATTGCCCTACCATCAGCCCCTCTCAGCAAGAGCGGATTGTTCTCTGAGGGGCAGCTGATTAGACCTGGGTAGGCTTATAACATCAAGTAGCCAATCTATCACACCCAAGTCATGGCAAAAAATTAGCTGGGTCAAGCAACTTTTCATTCTCAAAAAGTTTAGGGAAATAAGAGGAAAAAGCAATTAGAAGTGGCAGTTGAAACAAAAAAACATGATTAGAAGTCAGAGGGGACATGAGTCCCATAAGACATACTACAGGAAATGTATAGCTATAAATACATATACAGATATATATATTTATATATAAATATTTTTACACATACATTCCAAGATGTATATATAACCATATATGTGTATGTGTGCATGTGTGCATATACAGCCATATAGCATGGTAGCTAAGAGCAGGGTTTTTAGAATTAGAAAACCTGGGCTCAGATCCCAAGGTCAGTACTTATTAGCTGTGTCATCTCTGTAAACCTTAACTTCTCTTAGCTTCAGTTTCGTCATCTGTACTTTATAAACACTAACACCCGAAGTTTTTGAGAAAAGGCACATAAAACACTTCACATAACACCTGGTACGTAGAAGCACCCAATAAATAGTGGGGATGTCTGCAAGCTGAAGTTATGAGGGAGCAAACATTACAAAGGAGCTAAGAAAGCCAAGCAGAGAGAAGAGAGAGTAGAGTACACAGAACATGTGGCCTGAGAGAGGCCATCCCCCAGACTCAGAACTAACTTGATTTCAGAACTTTCCAGTTACAGTCCAAGTCTACATGTTCTATTAATAACAGACTCTTCTTTTCTCCCCTCTGTCTTGATGTAATTCCAAGGAACAAGTTCAATCATCCATTCTTGCAGAGAGGACAGTATTGACTATGTAACTATTTGAATACAAAATGAGGAAAAGACTGGTAAGTGGGCCACAATTGTCCAGAAGACTAGAGACCACCATGAAAGCTGTCTGATAGATTAAGCTTCTCCCTAGAGTGCCCGGTACTCCTTGCTTGTGACCGAGTTGGACACCTGTTCATTATGTTTCCTCTTCATAAGCTCTAGCACTTAACATGCAGCCTTGTAAATGTCCATTTATAAGTCTGTTTTCTCCATCGTAATGTTTCTCAATCTGTGGCCTACAGGCTTCTATGGGAGAATCACCCATCAGGAACTGTAACTGTCTTATTCATTTGCCACATTGTCAAGCACAACTCTAGATCCAGAGTAGAAACCCAATAAATGTTGGACTAAAGAACTGGGAAAAAAATTAAGAAAATCCATGAGTCATTAACTCTGTGCAAAGAGTAGCATTAACGATACTGTTCCTTGACTGCGAAAGAAGAACGGACCGAGATTCCTCATCAAACTGGCTGCTCTTCCCTACTTTGAAAGATGCAAAGCCCTTCAGTGAGAGACCACCTCATGGCACTCACTGGCCAAGCTTCTCACCACAGAAAACCTGTAGGTCAAACAGTTTTGAGGAATTCTTGGTCAGATTTCCAAAAATGCGGTATGGAGTTTCCAAGCCACCACGATTCCCCTTTGCATGCTCTGAGGTGGAAACAGGGCCAAGTTAACAACAAATCCTCAGCCTAATGCTGCTGGCAGGCTTCCCGTTCAAAACAATAACTGGCTGCAAACTATATTGAATCTGTGAACTCAGGGAGCTCGGGAGAATAGAATCAGTAACTTCAAGGGCAGAAATTAGCATTTGCTCATTAACTTCTACAAGACTTCAGATCTCAGCAAGTGTGCTTCTTGTTAAATAGATGGAAAGAGCTACCGGTCTAGAGCATCTAGAACATAGAGTCTCCCTGGTTTCCATATTCCTCCTGCTGATTTTAAAAATCATCAGGTTTCCCACTCCCCTTCAGATTGGGAGCTAGCAATGATAGAATAACAGTAACTGATATAAGTAACCGAGACCCTACCAAGGGTAGGATAACATCTATGGCACACAACTTATCATTTCTTGAACTCAGTGTGTTTTCCTATGTTCTATCATTTAAGCATCAAAGCAGAGAAGACAAGATTATTATTATGATTTCATACACAGGGAAACTGAGGCTTGGAAAAGTTAAACAACTTGCCCAAAGTTATAGGCTAGTAAGCAGCAAACCTGGGCTGGAAATCCAGGTTTGTATGACTCCAAACTCATTTCTTTCGCTGCTCTATTGTGTGCCTGTCTGAATGCAAAAAGAAAGGAAAAAGAAAAGAAATAATAATTATTGACACCCATAGATCTCTGCCTGAGAAACATCCTTATTTCTAAGGCAACAACTTTTTTTTCCTGTTAATTTCAACAAACATCTATTGAGCATTTGCCATGAACCAATAATTTTACTGGGTCCTAGGGATACACAGATGAATAAGATTGGTTGTCCTTAAGAACTTTCCTGTTACTGGGAAAGTCAGAGAATTTTAAGACAGGTAATAACACACACAACAAATGCCTCAGGGCCTTTGCACTCGCCATTCCCTGTGTCTTGAATGCTCTTCTTCCAGATATCTGCATTTCACTGCCAAGAACTGTGAAGTCTGAGTCTTTACCCTACTTGCAAACCAACAAGTCAGCCTACCACAGCCTCACGGCTGATGGCAGAAGACGCGAGCCTCTGTCTCCTTTGTTAGAGACAAAGGACTTTATGCCTCCATTACTCACATCAATAGTAGTAGCCTGAGTGTCAGCATTTGTGCCAGTTCTCCAAGCCCTAATTCTCACTGGCAACATGAAGAGGGTCATTAACACCTGCACACATCAAGTACCATGGAAGAAGAGGAACCCCAAGCTTAGATAACCCAAATCTTATTTATAATAAAATGCAAAAAAAAACTGCCCTTTGCTCCAGAGAGAGATATCTTTAATATACTGGGCAGAAAGCAAGTTTTCCCTAGGCTCTGAAGAAAGACACTGTCTCTACCTGTCAAGGTTGTTCACTAAACAAACATCCTTGAAAATATAGTGTAGAACAATAGGGCAGACAGTACCTTGCTCACGAGACAGGTAAAAGTGCAAGAAACCCATGGAGAATTATCTCCCCACATTGCCTTTCTCTAGTCTGGACTCAAATATGAGGGGAGGCCTTCCCTCACCATTCCATTTAAGACTGTAACCCCTATAACCCCCTCTCTGGAAATTCCCTATATCTTCTCTCTCTGTTGACTTATACCATCTAGCAACATATATATTTACTTACTTATTTTGTTTATTGTAAATTCGATGGAGGCAATGATTTTGATATGTTTTGTCAACATATCCTCAGTGTCTGAAATAGTACCTGGCACATAGTAAGTATTCGAGAAATAGTTGTTGAATGAATGGATATAATATGGAATGCTCTAGAGAATGTACAATGGGAGGGAAAGTTAATCTAAGCTAGGTCAGAGAAAGTTCCCTAGAGAAGATGTCACCTGAGGATGGTCACCAAGGACAGGCAGGTGTCACTCAGGCATAAAAAAACAGCCCTGGTAGAGAAAAGCATTAAAATGTGCAAAGACCAAAACAAAACAATGTGAAGAAAGGAGCTGTAAGTTTGGGATTTCCACAGCATTAAGTGGGAAGGGGCAGTGGACAAGGCTGTTGGTGAAAACAGAGGCCTTGGTCCTTAGCAAAGGGACTTGGAGTTTCTTCCATGATAGATGGGGAGTCACAGAGGGTTTTAAGCAGGAGAGTGATATTTTAGAAAGATCACACTATATATAGTTCTTTGGGGTATGGATTTAAGACAGGGACTCTTGACTCAGACCGGTTGACTGAACTAAATAGCAACCCAAAATATCTAAATATTTCCAATTAGGATGTTGAAATTTCTAAGGAAAAAGTATGACATAGGATTTCAGTTTAAAAAACCAAAACAAGGGTCTTCCCTGGTGGCGCAGTGGTTGAGAGTCCGCCTGCCGATGCAGGGGACACAGGTTCGTGCCCCGGTCCGGGAAGATCCCACATGCCGCGGAGCGGCTGGGCCCGTGAGCCATGGCCACTGAGCCTGCGCGTCCGAAGCCTGTTCTCTGCAATGGGAGAGGCCACAACAGTGAGAGGCCTGTGTACCGCAAAAAAAAAAAAAAACCCCAAAACAAGACAAAAATTGAAAATACTCAGAGCTTTAGCAAGATTCCTCACGACTTTTAATAAACATAATAGTAATAACTTAAACATAGCTAGGGAGTCTTAGAAAGCAAACATAACTTATGGAGTCTTAGAAAGCAAAGAGTTAGAATTAACTTTCAGCTAGTTGTACTGAAATCAGATGACACTTTCTTTCCATGGGCTTGATTGGACATAATAAGCAGTATAGTTCTTTCCATCTTACCAAAGGTTTAAAATTTTTCTAAAAACTATTTAAGAGTTCTAGAATTATCAATAAACCAAATCAAACCAACTATAGGGTGAGCATTTGCTATGTGCAGGAAACTGTGCTGCTTGCTTTGAGTTTATACTTTGGCTAGGGAGGCAAGACTAGAAATATACAAAGTGAAATAGCAATGAGAGATTTAAACCACAGATCAAGGCTGCAAGAGGAGAGATGGACAAAGCAAATGACGTACACAAACAGTGGTTTGCACAGTGAAAAGATGACTATATATGGAAAAAATATTGATAGCCAACACTTTCTGAGTGCTTACTAGGTTCTAGGCATGATGCTATGGGTTTTATATCGAATTATCTCCTTTAATCCCTAGAATTCTATGAGTCACAATCATAATAATAGCTAACATTTATTTAGCTCTCACTAGGTTCCAGACAGTATGCTAAGTGTTTTAAATGGATTATTTTATTTTATCCTTGCAAAGACCCTATTTAGTAGGTATAGTCATCTCCATTTACAGATCAGGAAACTGAGGCTTAGTAGGATTGAGTTCTTTGCCCAAGTTTTCACAAGTAACATGCGATGGTGTCATTATTTAAATCCACTCTTAATTACAGTGCTCGCCTGCTTTATAATAACAAGCAGGTATTATTGTCAAGTCTATTTTCCAATGGAGAAAAGTAACGCTCAGAAAAGTGGGGTCATGAACACATGTCTGAATGAAAGCCAAAACATAGGAACCTAACCACAAAACATCTTGATGCATCAGAAACATAAATGGCATAGAGTTTATATTTTATCAGTGTCATCCAGCTGACTTAAACTGAGTTCAAGTTGAACATGAGGAACTTAGTGGGGCAAACAGGATTCGGATTTTAAAACCTTCGTCGCTTACTTACACCAGGGACTTTGCCATATGCTAGGGAGCACTGCTGTGCAGGCATACTGCATAGGCTTAGACAAGGACAGATACTGACCTAGTAACTGCAAACACACGTAATTGGAAGTGAGGAATTTTACAAAAGGCAGACACTTTCAGATCAGTGCTCTTTTTGTTCTGATGACTCCATGATGTTAGAGAATTCTAGAATTCCTACTGCAGTGGATATGTGTGCTGAGCATTGTGATCTCACCCTACAGCTCCAGGGGTCAAGAAAAGGAAAAGGAAAGGAACATGCTTATTTGTATTTCCTATTTGTACCTCCTACCCCCACCAACTGTTAAACGCCCAAGCAAAACTTTCTAGTGTTATACTAAAATCCTGCAACAAAGCCTCTAAAACAAATTAGAAGACCTCTTATTTCACCTGCCATTCATCACTCCAGATTTCCCTGGCCCATTAAGTTCACACGTAAACCCAGATTTTCACCTCCAGCGTCCCTGGCTTTGATGAGCCCCATTGGACCCACTACTTCAGTATGTCACCTCGGACACACTTGGATTATTCACTCTCTGGCACTAGGCATCTTAATGTTGGGTGTCCTTGCCCTGAACTCACAGCACAGACTGGGCAGACTTGTTTCCTGCCTGACCTCAGGGGAGGGCATCACACAAGTACAACCTGAGGGTGTCAAGATTGAAATTAGAGAGTCATCCTTGAAGTCCCATTTTTTAAAAATCTGGTTAAATAATTTCATTTCCCCAACATTTATTTATCAAGGATCCCACATAAGCCTCAGGATGAAATGGAAATTCTTAGCACACAAGGACTGGCATAATCTGGACCCAAACACATCTCTCCATTCCCCCCACTCCCCTCCCCCCCAGCACACGCCTACATCACCAGCCAAAATCAGTCCCCTGAATCTCTGACTACGATCCTTCATTGCTCTACCTCGTTCCTTCCCTGTCTTTGCTCTTTGGATTTCATCTGCTTGGAGTGTCTTCCCTCACCTTTCCACCTGGCTAAGGCATTCTTATTTTTGGAGATCCAGGTAGAATCACTTCCCTCTAGGAAACCTTTCCTGACCACTCTGCCCTCTCCCCCACGTAGAAGTAGAAGTCTCTCCATGTTCCCTCACCTGTTCCAGGCATCACCTTTATAGCTCTGCATAGCAACCGTTACCTCTTGACTGTTTTACTCAGAGGGCAGTCACTTCCTTTAGGAGAAAAGCAACTTGTTTTTGGCCTGTAAATATCTTACTTCTCAGCAGCAAATGACACATAGTGGAGACTTAATAAACATTCATTCAATTAATGAACCCTTGAATCTATTACTTCCAACTTAGCCTTCTTACTGATCTGGAGACTATTTGGTATTTGTAGAAATATCACATTCAAATGCTTACCAGGACCAGGCAGTAATGTAAAGGCATTAAACTGGCCATGTGGGACACTAGCCCTGTCTAGAGTGGCCTCTGCTTTGAGCACATGATGTTCTTTGGAGATGAAGAAGGAACATGGGAAAATCATTTACTTTGTCCTTCTGCCAGTAGATGAAGACTTATCTTTTTTTCCCCATACATAAAGAGGTTTCCAACTTTCCCTGAAAGTACTATGCCAATAAGATTAATGTTATAACATCAAATTCCCTTTCATCCTTCTCGCTGAGTTTTCTGCCAAGTTTCTCTGCCCGTCACCATGAGAGCAGAAACACGATTGCTCACATGTTCCGTTTACCACTTAGCACATGGTGGGTGTTTAATTCGTGTTAAAAGAGTAACCATAATATGCAGAAGGTGAAAGAAAAAGTTAGGTATTTTTAATGAAAGAGTGTGACAATTGTATTTTCCTTTTGAAAATGTATTCAACCTAAACATGATTTCTCGTTTATATGACCTTGTCTTTTTCCATGCTACATCAGCAACAGGAGAAAAAATTAGGTTGATATCATAGTCAACAAGCTAATTAGCTCACATCTTCTCTATTTTGGTCATTCACTCATTCAGTCATCCAACAAATAATCTAGGCCTACTATGTGCCGGGCACTGTGGTTATCACTCAGATTCTACTTGAACCCTGGGAGTTGCTTTTGGTTCACCCCTCATTTTTCTTCTGAGACGAACGAATGATAGCTGTCTGCCAGAAAGCGGCTCTGAGTAAGGAGGACAAACTTGGACAGTTGCAGAAATACAAGATCTGGATGAAGGGCTTCCCTAAGCAGGTCTTGAAGCCCTTTGTAGAGGATTCCAAGTACAAAAATTGGAGCCCCTTTTCGTAGGTAACAATCCGCTGCTGGTCAGTGACTAGCCCAAGGTCAAGTTCCAAGATCGTTCCAGATAGTTCTGATGTTCTCTACTGTTCCTCCTTGCTGACTGATATCCCATTCCTGGCCCCAGCTCATCTGCTGCTATGAACCAAAGGTTATTTACCATGAATTTAGCAACTGCTTCAGAATCAACGTTGGCTGGAAACAGTGTCCCACCACACTGGTGCCTTCCCACATACTCTGCCTCTGGGCTCCAATGCTGATGTCTACACCCAACATCCCTGTGCTCTTTGTAGGCACCGTGTGCTCTACTAAACAATTGACTTTCATCCTTATTCAATCCTTCCAAAAACTTGATGAGAGAGACATCAAGACTGCCAGACTGTGTGGGTTCTGTCACCAAATTGATCATCACTGTTAAACTACCAAGAATCACCCTCGGAGTGAGACAGCTCTTTCAGTCAATAATAACATTCAACCGTAAAAAATAATAACGATGATTCTGTATGGGGTAGGGACTCCTAGTTGCCCTTGACTATTCTTTGTTTTATAGTAGTAAAATCCTTAGTTTAGCCAGGCAGATGGCTGCCTATAAAAATAATACATTCCCCAGCCCTTCTTGAAATTCTCTGTAGCCATGTGACTAAGGTCAGGCCAGTGGGATGACACAGAAGTGGAGCATTTCCAGGGACTTTATAACAATTGCTTTGAACTCTTTTGATAGCATCCTATATACAAAATGCATTTTATATTATGTTGCATATATTATAGGCCCATATATATTTCTGAAACAAAAGCTTTAAGTAGAAATATTTACCTTTACTGTGTGGTAAACACTCTGATATTGTCTATTCTATTCTATTTCATTTTTAAAAGTTATCCATTATATTGATTTTAGGACCCACTAGCGAGTCATGACCCACAATTCAAAAAGCATTGTTCTACCAGAAACATCATATGTAATCTTCTTTCCTTTGTCCATGCTACCGTCTCGATGCCTGAAACAAATACCTTCACTTTGGACCATGAGATCAAGGCCACACACAAAGGAGTATCAAGATGGAAGCTACCTGGGTCTCTGATAATATAATACATCATAATAACTGTAAATTACCTACCTGGGCTTTTACATGAGAGAGATACAAGTTTCTATCTAATTTAAGCTGCTGTTATATTGAATTTTCTGTCCCTCATGGGCCAAACGAATACTAACTAATTGTGCTAATGAATTGTGTGTTTCCTTTCAGATCCATTTCTATTTTCCTGCTTTGCTTTTTATTGGGCTGGCCAAAAATTTCGTTTGGGTTTTTCCGTAACAGCTTATGGAAAACCTGAACCACCTTTTTGGCCAACCCTATATTACAAAGGGGC
This sequence comes from Neophocaena asiaeorientalis asiaeorientalis, assembly GCF_003031525.2. Classification (NCBI taxonomy): domain Eukaryota; kingdom Metazoa; phylum Chordata; class Mammalia; order Artiodactyla; family Phocoenidae; genus Neophocaena; species Neophocaena asiaeorientalis. The sequence continues at coordinate 1,174,421 of NW_020175190.1, forward strand.
TGAGCCCTGTGTTCTGACAGTGGGGGGTAGTCGTAGGAGACAGGAAGGCAGAGAAAAAGGAAGCCAAGGTATTTCTGCTCGGCTTTCTGCCTTGGACGGTGGCTTCACCAACAGCAGCTGTGTCTCCTCCATGGCTCCAATCCCCGCTGGACATGGTTTCATCTTCTGTTGGGTGACCTCAGCTCTTGCTATCTGGTAACACTAGCCTCTCCCTTGATCTCTTTAGCACAGGAATGGTCACAGCTTCCTGCTACGGCTGATCTCTGGATCTCCTCACCTTCCCTCTCTGGCTTTGAGTTCTTTGATCCCCCATTTAACCAAGTCCCCATATTACATTTCCTCTGTTCTAAATACTTAAAGTAGTTGCAGTTTTCCTGACCAGCCCCCGACTCACACTAAAATATCATAGAAAACACTTCAGGTAAAATTTCTCGTTTCCTCCTCATCCTATAAGATAGGCACTATTCTTTGCTGTCCCCCTCCCCTTACAAATGATGAAACTGAGGCCCAGAAACATTACATGACCAGCCCTGGTCACGTGGTAAGTGTAGGGGTGTCCAACTCCAAAGCTACTAACAACAGCCTAACTTTCAGAGAGCTTGACCTCCTTTTGGATTTTTCTGACTTTCAAAAAGTAATCATTTTTTATCATTAACATTTTTATCATTAACAGTAAATAACAATCATTTATTGTTATTTTGCAAAGGTCTAGACACAAAAACTGTTGGTATGACATCATTTCATGTAACCCAAGTAGGTGGTCTCCATCCTCTAAGTACATCCCCAAAGCAGCCAATGTCCTTTAACCTCTGCCTTACAAAAAGTTTCCAGTCCCTTCCCACCCTGGGTGAGGAGGGTGCTTTCTGTCCCTTTACATCAAAGTCTTAATTATTCTTCCAGAGCTGCATTTACTCATTCATAAAATGTTTACTGAGTGCTTAGTATGTGCCCAAGGGCTAGGGTCTGGCGCTGAGCAAACATGAACATGACTCAGCTCCTGCACTTAAAGAGCTCATTGTCTGGGAGGAGAGATTGGTATATAAAATAATGAAAGCACACAGAGAAGGCATTCTTTGGTGAAATCCAGTACAATAACAGCATAGTGAAAGTGTGGATCTTGAGCTGGTTCTTGAAGAATAAGTAGGAGTTGGGAGGCAAAGGGGATTGGAGGAACATTTCAAACTGAAGGAACCAAGATATGCAAAGGTTCAAAGGCATAAACCATTTCATTTGCATCAAATGTGGGTACGTAGCTCACACACCAATACGAGCCTCAGTACTTTTATATTTACCCAACAGTATGTATATCTGTATGTATGTATATGTATCTGTGTATTTATACGTATGTATACACAATGTTTATGTATATATATTTATTTTTACATGCACTTCATACATATATACACACACACTTCTAACTACATACCTATATTTTATATAGACATTACATATACTATGCATTTGCATATAAATAAACACAGATATGTATACATACAAAATTATATTTATTATATATATAAATACAGACATACATATCTGCTTTGGTTCTCTATTTTCCTTTTTGACATTATATTGATCTAACTTACTGAATAAAAGAATAAAGATGAACAGAAGAATTAACGCATTATTAAAGTAAGAAAATCTAAATGCTGGGATCTGTGACTATATTCACCACAGTAGCAAGTACCCAGGGGAAAATTATTGAAACATAAGCCATAGACACATAGCTTTGTACAAGGACATTCCTTCATAGGGGAAAGACTAAATGCTTCTTGCAGGCTCAAGTTCCTTTCTGGAAAACTATTAAAGAATGTGCCCCGTCCTTGTTATGTTTCAGCTGAAAGTAAAATGTGAATAACAAAGGATATTTTCCACTAGGCTGGAATTAGTTCACATTTATCAGTTTGCAAAATGATAGTCTGTCCAAAATTCCTTTTGCTCAGGGCAGTATGACTCTGGGAGAAAAAAGGAATTAAAAGTTGCTGCCCAGAGTTCTCTAAAGGCCTTTTGCTAACCTACTGAATCCCCACCTAATGTTCTCTGTGTCATCCATTACGTCAGTATTTGGGGGGGGGGGCTTCCTAGGTTGCCCTCCACCTCAGCTCTACCAGCTGAACCCACCTCTGGATGGATTATAACATCTGCAACACCGGGGTAGCTTTTGCATTGCTTCACGTTTTACGTATTGTCTTACCTCTCCAATTAGGGTATAGAGTCCCTGAGGACAAGCAACCTCTCATATGCTCGGTTCTTTGGAACAATTACACTGTTTTCTAAAAAAACATCTCCCAATGGGTTTCCCTTCTTGGTTTTCCAGTTTTCTTTTGCCATTCTGCCCTCAGAAAAGGGAACATATAAGTTGCCTTGGGGAGGAGGAGAAAATGATGTAGAGGAAGAAAAAGAAAAGATAGTCCTTTTGACACCAAGAAGTAGGGTCTCAGAGGAAAGGAGAGAAGGCTAAGGCAGGGAGGGAAGATGTATACCAGGCTGTCTTCTCTGGCCTGAAACCCCTGTGGGTGAGGGGGAAGGAGAAACTTGGAAACAAGCAGATATGTTTGATATAGGTGGCCCTGCAGTGATCACAGTGTCACCACGCTGTGACTCAGAGATGGCAGAGAGGCATAGCAATGTAGAAGACAGATCTCCCCTGCTTTCTCAAGGAGCCCAGGTTGGCAAGGAGAGGATTCCTAGGTTTGCTGTCTCCCTAGAGAAGGCTGTGGAGGACACAGGGGCATGAGCCATGTCCATCAGTTCCCCAAGAGGTTGTGGTAGGGACCTGCCACTAGGAATCAGAGGGCTCAAGTTTCTGCCTCTGTAGAATTCCTAAAACCCACAAGTTGGGGAGGAAAGTCCCCAAAGGGCACTAGAAAATGGGCCACCTGATAGAGTTGGCAGCAAGATGCCATCAGGACTGGAGACATGAACATATGAGGCTATCAGCAGCTGGAGCCATCACTGAATAGACCAGATGTTTCTTTGGCTAAAAACTATAGCAGTGGGTGCCAGCTAGGGATGAGAGCAGTGCAGCCACACTGCATCAGAGGCTGACCGGACCCAGAAGACAGGATGGGGGGCAGGCGCCCTTCTATCGCTAGGAGAATAGGAAAGTTATCCTCCAATAAGACTAACCTCGGGAGAAGAGGGAAAGGAAGGCCCCCTGAAAGGGGAGTTGTTACCCTAAAGAGAGCAAGTTTAAACTAAATAGACAAATTGAACTGAAAGAGATATTGTTGCTGAATGCATTTAAGTATATTTTTCCTTTTACCAATGGGATGGAGCCTATCGAGGAACTTTAAATTCATCAGAAAAAATTTTTTAAAGTTACAAGTTTCTCCCATATTCTGAATTTTATGCTATGACATATTTGACTGGTCTATATTTACTAGTAGGGATTGGCTCAGAGAACCTTACGTGTAGTAGGCATGAAATAATATTTTGGGAAATAGGAATCCATAATTCCCTTTGCCCACTTAATTGCTACATGGATTATCAAATTCCCTATCCACAGCTAATGGAAGTTTCCATGGCTTTATAATTAACCAAAATTTAATGTCTGAAGATAGTGATTATTGATTAAGTTTATACTTGAACCTACATATGTACAAATTCTGCATTTACTGATGCGTCAGTTCCATTTCAAAGATCTGCCTTACTTGTGTTTACTGCACTTGTCAACCACTCTTAGCTACTTCCTAATAAGGCACAGAGACTTGGACCAGAGGGGGAAAAACAAATTGTTTTTGCTGCCTTAGTGTGTTCTTAAGATTTGCCTCTGTCACTGTCTGCCTGTCATCACCTGATTATCTTTGTTTACCACCCATTCACTTATCTATACCAACAAGTCTTAAGAATTAAGGTTAAGTACTTTTTACCACAATGATAAGTTGTGACAAAATTCTCATATGTATGCCACTTTACAGTTCACAGAATTTTTCTAACATTTCATCTCTTAACGACCCCAGATCTCTCTATAACCCATTCTAATCAAGCCTTTGTAGCTACTACTCCATTGATAGTGGCTCTTGTCAAGGTCGTCAGTGACCTCCATCTTGCAAAATCCAGGGGTGAACATTGAGTCATTATCTTACTGACCTCTCAACACCACTAAAAACACTTTCTGAAAACATTTTCTTCACTTTCTTCACTTTGTTTTTGGTCATTTATTGCTTATATTTTTAAAATTTAGGGTCTTCTCCTATCCTTTTTTCTCTGAAAAGAAATGCTCAAGGGACCCACGTTTCAGTCCCTGGCTTCTCTATATTCACGTTCTAGGGGATCTTAGTCAGCGTTACACCTTCTGGTACTTGGCTAAGTCCTAAATTCATTTCTCCAGTTCCAGCCTCTTTAGTCTTGAATATTCAAGTCCACCTGGCTTTTCTGCTTGTGTGTTCAAGAGGCATCGCAAACCTAATATGTCCACCTCAGCCAGACTTCCCAAATGCATGTTTTTCTGGTCCCCACCTATCTTTCTAGTTTTTGTTCTAATAACTACCTTGACTCTACTTCTTTTATATGCCCTCATTGTGGCTTAACCACATGTTTGACTCTAACCTTAAATTGACCTCCACATAGGGTCTTGTCTTCACTTCAACCTGCTCTAGACCTGTAGTTCTGTTTTCCCCATTGGCTTCCAGGTTCTGCCCCTATTTGCTCCTTTTTCATGGTAAGTAGCTCTAGCTTTCCTCAACAACAGCAGCTCTTTGTCCTATATCGCAGACTCTGGTTGCCTGTGACTCTGGTGTTAATATCTACCTAACAGCTTACTTTTAACGAAAACCTAGTGCCTTTTAATAACCAGTAAATCCTGGTTCCTTGATACTTTCTTCTTTAACAAGGACTGTATGGAGTACACATCATCAGACAAGATTTATCAAGCATTCAATTGCATATTGCCTTGTTCTTGCCTTTTAGGTGATTATCGTCAGCATTGGCTGAGAGGTTCATCTCCATTACCACTTCCAGTTGATCGGTATCAGCTGCCTGGAGTGCATTTGGGAAGGATTTGAAGTCAGTCAACTCAGCAGAAAAGAATGTTATGATCAAACGGTAGTGCTTACCATCTACACTGCACAAGGGAAACTTATTCTATGCATTTGCCATCCATATATAATCTAAGATATTCTTTCTCAAATTCTTCTTCTGTCGTATACCAACAGAAAAGTTCACTAACATAATTAATTCTTCATTAATAATTATAAATAAAACAAATACTATTATTTAGTAGTAGCAATAGAACTGCTAATACTAGATACCATTTCTAGTATACTTCACCCTTTGCCCAACAATATACCAAGAATTTTGCTCAACTGACTCATTTAATCCTTACGGTTACCCTGTGTGAACATTACTATTATCTCTTGTCACACATAAGGAAACCAAGACTTAGAGATACAAAGTAATGGCTACAAGTTCTGTTCACTGGTAAGTGGTAGAATTATTCAAACCTAAATTTGTCTGGCTTCAAAGTCATGCTCCTAAAGACTTTGTTAGTCTGTCAATAAGAAGTTTGTTTAAAAAATTTTAAGAATTTGTTGAGTAGTATACATGAAGTGCCCAAATCTTTTTTCCCCTGTTTTATTGAGATATAATTGACATACATCACTGTATAGGTTTAAGGTATACAGCATACTGATTTGACTTACATATACTGTGAAATGATTACCCCAATCAGTTTATTTAACATCTATCATCCATCATCTCCATCATTTCATTTGGACACAAAAAGAAAAAAGAGAAAAAATATTTTTTTTCCTTGTGATAAGAGCCCTTAGGATTTACTCTCCAAGTAACTTTCATATAAGTCGTACAGCAGTGCTAACTATAATCTTCATGTTGTACATTACATCCCTAGTACTTATTTATCTTATAACTGGAAGTTTGTACCTTTTGACCACCTTCATCCAATTTGCCTCTGGCAACTGTAAATTTGATCTCTTTTTCTATGCAGTTTGGTTTGGTTTGGTTTTGGTTTCCACATATAAGTGAGATCATGCTGTATTTGTCTTTCTCTGTCTGATTTATTTCACTTAGCATAAGGCCCTCAAGGTCTACCATGTTGTCACAAGTGGCAGGTTTCCTCCTTTATCATGGCTGAATAATATTCCACTGTGTACACATACCACAACTTCTTTATTCATCTGTCGATGGATGCTTAGGTTGTTTCCATGTCTTAGCTATTGTAAATAATGTTGTTATGAACATGGGGGTGAGATACCTCTTTGACATAATCTTTTTGTTTCCTTTGGATATATTCCCAGAAGTGAAATTGCTGGATATGGTAGTTCTATCTTTAATTTTTTGAGGAACATCCATACAAAGTACCCAAATCTTAAGTGTACAACTCAATGAATTTTTACAAACACTAACACTCATGCACCCACCATTCAACTCAAGATCTAAAACATTCCCAACACCCCAGAAGACTCCCTCATGTTCTTTCCCAGTTTCTACTCCTCCCTATTAGTAGAAATTCTGACTTCTATCACATAACTTAGTTTTGCCTGCCTTTGAATTTCACATAAAGGGAATCATACTGTCTATGGTCTCTGTGGCTGTTTTCGCTTCCTAATCATTGTGCTTGTGAGCGTCACCTGTGGTGCACAGCTCCTAAGGTGACTCCCAGTAATTCCGACCTACATCCTGTGCCAAAGGGATTACCAAATGGCAGAGATCACTCCAGCTGACACCGTCAGAGAAGTGACACTGAAGTTCAGTCTTGAATACCAAGCAAGGTTTGGAGGTGCAGATCAGAGCAGGACAACTGCTTTGGGCAGGGCAGGCCAGCTGACCAAGCCACTAAACAGCCACAGTTCTGGCTGAGGTGCAGAAAGCAGCAGACAAATCTGGAGATGCATTCCCTCAGCCCTAGAGATGTGGCTAATGATATACTATAGGAAGCAGGACTACTTAGTATTCCATAAAGAGCCTCTTCTCCTCCAGCTACTTCAGTGATTCCAGTGTCTGGTTTTCAGAACCCAGCCTTTTTTTTTTATCATTAATTTTTATTTGCGAGATTTTTAGGGTGATTTTGGTGAATGTCTTAATTGCATTTATTTTCTCCCTGTCCTTATACTCCAGAACACAATGTTTTCTTAGAAACTGTCATTATTCTAGTATCCACTAAAGAAGTATTCCAGTCACATCCAGCCAAGGAGGAAGCAAATGTTCTCATAAGCATGATCTCTGCCTGTATTGTTTCCCTGTACTCTCAGCCTCCTGCCTTCACAAGTTTCTTCCTGAATTCATTTATTTCTGATGGATACGCACAGTTGTCAACAAATGTTGTATTAAAAATGGATTTCTGGGCTTCCCTGGTGGCGCAGTGGTTGAGAGTCCGCCTGCCGATGCAGGGGACAAGGGTTCGTGCCCCGATTCGGGAAGATCCCACATGCCGCGGAGCGGCTGCGCCCGTGAGCCATGGCCGCTGAGCCTGCTGCTCCGCAACGGGAGAGGCCACAACAGCGGGAGGCCCGCGTACCGCAAAAAAAAAAAAAAAAAAAAAAAAAAAAAATTCTTATCACAAAAAAATTTCCTAGGAGTGCCTTGGGACTAGAGAGGCAGCATCAAACGAGTGTTTTCTACACAGTCTGCTAACTATTATGCACACCAAGCTTTTCAGAAATCTGAAAAAAAAATTGTTTCCAATGGCAAAACTGACTTATAATAACAGAAATAATATAAAATGCTCTGAGTAGTAGTCTTGCATTCACCAACAGTTTAACCAACTATCTTCTGATTTATCCTAGCCCTGGGGTTATCAGAATGCTCAAATCAGGTCAAATGGAGAACTGGATTGAGGTGGCAAATTCTAACTTTTGGGGGAAAGAAAATTTTAGAAAAAATAGCAACTAAGTCAGAAGGGGCTAAAACTAACTTTTCTGGCCCAAATATGATGTATCAGACCCTGTTCTCAGCATTTTTGTACATGGTCTGTGCCCTGACCTTTCCGTGCATTGTAGATATCTGCTGCCTTACATGTGTACATGTACCTGCACTCATGTGCTAGCAAGTGGTTCACATTTAGGCCTCTCCAGGCTGTGGCTCCTTCCTGTTCTCCTGCCTACACCACTCCCTTCAGGGGTAGCTCCTCTAGCCCTGACAGTCTGTCCTTGGTTCTTAAATCCCTCCTCCTACAACCTGCCTCAAGCAAGCTGTGTTCACTAATCCCTCCTTCCTTCCCTGCTTCCCTCCTGGCTTCATTTAACCTAAACCAGGCTCCTAGAAGGAATTTACATATCTGTTAGCTTCAGTGTGCATTACCCGTTCTTGCTTCAGGCCAGGACTTATCTGGGTAGGGTAAGAGTTTAACTTGAAGGGGGAGTTTACTTTTCCTCTTGAAATGTAGACAGGCAGACTGACTTAAAGACCCATTTCCATCAGTTGTACTATCAGTTTGAGAAAGTTAAAAGAAAAATAATTAGGAAGCAGATAAATCTTAAAGAACAGCTAGAGCATGTAGATGGTATTCATCTTTGGATATTATAGCCCTAGTTGAATTGTCAGCAATCCACTGTCTTTAGGTCACCCCATCCCAACTTCACAGCCACCCTAGGGTCAATATCGCAGGGCAGACTCTCAAGCCCTTTACCTCACTTTTTATAATGGAACGAAAAATATTTCTATCTTGCCATCAGTCTTCTGCTACAGCCACTATCTCCTGAATAGTCATGCATGTTCCAACTCTGTGTTTTTACTCACGGCTTCCTGGAATTCCCTTTCCCGCTTCTCCATCTCTCTAAATCCTTTCCGTTTTAAAAAACTTGTTTGAATCCAAGTCCTCTACAAATTCAACCCTCACCACCCAGTGAAAATGAGCTCTTCCTCCACTCATACTGCTGGTGTAATTCGGCAATTAAAAATTTTCAGTGCAATAAATATTTATTGTTTACCATGTGCAAATTACCATCTAAGATACTCCAAGATAAATAAAACACTTTTAACCTAAGTAGAGTATAAAATAAGTACTCATAATTATAACCAAAAGCAAAACATGCTATATACTAGGAGGCATGTCAGACAGAGCTGTAGGGGTTTGGAGAAGGAAGGGGAGAAAGGAGCTAACATTTATGGAATGGGTATTACAGGTTAGACTGAAAATGCTGGATACTTTATATTGTCATTTAACCCTCACAACAACTTTTTTTTTTTTTAATTATTATTTATTTATTTATTTATGGCTGTGTTGGGTCTTCGTTTCTGTGCGTGGGCTTTCTCTAGTTGTGGCGAGCCGGGGCCACTCTTCATCGCGGTGCGCGGGCCTCTCACCGTCGCAGCCTCTCTTGTTGCGGAGCACATGCTCCAGACGCGCAGGCTCAGTAGTTGTGGCTCATGGGCCCAGTTGCTCTGCGGCATGTGGGATCCTCCCAGACCACGGCTTGAACCCGTGTCCCCTGCATTGGCAGGCAGACTCTCAACCACTGCGCCACCAGGGAAGCCCCACAAAAACTTATTTTATAAGGTTGGAAGTTAGGGTAAAAAAAAATGTTTAGAAAAAAAGGAACCAAGATTGCATACCTGATTAAGTGGTAGCATAGAATTTAAATCTAGCTGTGTTTGGCTTCAAAGTCCCATTCTTTCTGCTTCTCTTATCTAGTTATAAATTTCAAAAAGTTTTCATGAAGAAGGAGGCATTTGAGATGAGGCTTGAATCATGAGTAGGATGAAATACATTAGAGAGAGAGAATACAGCCATGTCTCTATTGCGCTTCGCAGATAATTGTGTTCTTTACAAGCTGAAGATTTGTGGCAACCCTGAGTCAAACAAGTCTATTGGCACCATTTTTTTCCAACAGCATTTGCTCACTTCATGTTTCTGTGTCACGTTTTGGTAATTCTTGCAATATTTTAAACTTATTCATTATTATTATCTTTGTTATGGTGATCTGTGATTAGTGATCTTTGATGTTAATACTATGACTTGCTGAAGGCTCGAATGATGTTTAGCATTTTTAGCAATAAGGTATTTTTATTATTTTTAATTGATATTTTTATTGAATAAAAGATTCTTTAAATTCTATAGTGCTTTGCAATTTTCAAAAGTTTCACACCCATGATTTCACATAATCCCATAATGACCCTTTTTCCCCCATCCCTATATTGGCCCTCCCCCTTTCCTAACCTCACTGGCAACAACTAGTTTGTTCTGTATATCTGTGAGTCTGCTTCTTTTTTGTTTTATTATTTGTTAAAAGATTTATTTGGCTGCAACAGGTCTTATTTGTGGCACATGAGCTCTTCGTTGTCACGTGCAGGGTCTTTTTTTTTTTTAGTTGCGGCATGCGAGATCTTTAGCTGCCGCATATGGGATCTAGTTCCCTACCAGGGATGGAACCCGGCCCCCTGCATTGGGAGTGTGGAGTCTTAACTCCTGGACCACCAGGGAAGTCCCTTTTTAAAAATTTTAGCAGCAAAGTATTTTAAAATTTAGGTATGTACATTGTTTTTTTAGACGAAATGATATCGCACAACTAATAGACTACAGTATAGTGAAAACATAACTATCATATGCACTGGGAAACCAAAAAATTCATGTGACTCACTTTATTGTGATATTCGGTTTATCGCAGTGGTCTAGAACCAAATCTACAATATCTGTGAAGTATGCCTGTACAGTGCCCAGTGCTAAAAATTCATAAGTAAAGTACAGAGATAAGAAATAGGGTGAGTTTAGGTAACAGTGGATAGTCAAGTTAAACTGGCCCATAGACTATGTGGAATGGGCCAATAATAGAGTAATAACTGTCTTTTATTGTGAGACACCATTTCATGTGTAGAGTCTCATTCAACTCTCCTAGCAACCCTATGAGATATCAGTTAACTTTTCTGCTTAACACACCACCCCAAAACACAGTGGTTTCAATTAGCTCACAATTCTGTGGGTTGGCATTTTGGACTGGGCTCAACTGGGTGGAGGGGGGGCGGGGTTCTTTGGCTAGTCTCGCCTGGACTCACTCCTGCAGCTTATAGTCAGCTGGTGGATGAGCTGGAGCTTGATGGTCCAAGATGGCCTCAATTGCATGTCTAGTGGTTGGCAATCAGTTGGTGGGCAAGCTGCGGAGCTGTGGTTCTCCTCCACATGCCTGCTGCAGAAGGCTACGTTGAGTTCCTTCTCCAGAGAGTCTTTGGTTTTCAAGCACAAAGAGTGGAGTCCTTAAGGCATCTTGAGGCTAAAGCTCATAAATATAGCACAAGGTCTCTTCCACATATTTATTTAGGGAATGTCAATGCCACAATTTGAACCCAAGCCTGCCTCAGTGTAGAGCCTAAGCTGAAAAGGTATGTAGTAGCTATATAACACAGTCTAATGTGACTGACAAGGTGATGAATTTTCATGTAATTTAAAAAGGTAATAAACTGCCATTGATAGGTTTTGAGCAGGAAAATGAAAAAAATTGTTATGCTTTAGGAGAGTTTCTTTGGCAAGGGATAGATTGATGAAGGAAAGTCTAGGTGGGGGTGATGCCAGCACAGGAACTCATATAATGGTCCAAGTGAGACAAAAATGCGTGTCAGAAATAGAGTGGCTGCTACTCGAATGGAAAAGATGAGAAGAAATGTGTCTCCTCCTGGTAAAGAGGGAATGAATTCAAGAGACACTGTGGAGTTCGAATTTACTGAATTGGCAATTGACTGATATAATGGAGGAAGAAGAGTGAAGAGAAAACGGTGCCTCCAAAGTTACAATCCTAAATGTCAGGGGGGAAAGTGATGCTGTTAATAGAGTCAAGGAAGTCGGAAGAAAGAATGGGGTTGGGGATTATTGAAGAGTCTGGTCTGGGACTTGTTCAGGTAAAGTATCAACAGAAAAGCCACATGAAAGTGCTTAACAGGAAACTGGTAGGGGGGATAAGAGCTGGGAAGAGAGACTATTTCTGCAGGGCAAGTTTAGAAGTCATCTTCAAAGAGGTGAGATTAGGAGCTGTAAAAGTAGATGAATTTGCCATAGGGAGAGATGGTCAAGGGAAAAGATAGTTGGAGTAAAAAGATTTTAACGTTAGCTGCTTTCAGAGGCTATCCAGAGAAAACAAGACCAGATATAGAGATAGAAGAATGGTCAAAGAAGTAGATGGAGGATGAAAGTAAAGGAAAAAGAGAGTTTCAAGACATCAAGGAAAGACAGAACGTCAAATGGAACAGGTGATTGGCATACAGATGCTACCAAAAACTCTGATTGATTACGTTTCTATGGCAAAGAACCTGTATTATGAAGATCAGAGCTGAAGGAATGGTGGGTTAGAGAAGTGATGGGTTATTGAATCTAGGGTAGAAATTTTTAATATTTTTGGCTTGGAGATACCTTTGAGAATCTGATTGAAGCTATGTATCCTTCTCCCAAGGAAATATATTTCCAGAAAATACTGCACATTCAACTTCAGGAGGTTTATAAATTCACACACAATTTCAGGCAGTTTATAAAGTCAATGGGCTACAATGAGCAAGAAATGGATTTCAGATTTTGAACGCCTGTTCTAAGGGTAAACAGTGTTACTCATCAGAGGGAGTAGAACACTAATTGGTTGATGTGAGGAAATACTAGAGATAAATATAGTGCCTATCTTCTCTATACACACACATTTCCAAGTTTAAAAAGGGCATAAGTGAGGAGAGACGGAGAGACAGAGAAAGAGAAGGAGGGAGGAAGAGGATTAATCATAGTCAAATTAAGAATAATAACTCCAACTTATTAATGCTCTATATATCAGGTATTTTATATATAATGTTTTGTTTAAAACTTACAAAAATCTTCTAAGGCGGGCATTATTATCCAGATGAAAAAATTGAGATTTAGATCAGCTAAATGGCAAACTCAATGGGGTCATTGGCTGAAATAGGATTCAGTGTGAGATCTTTCTGGCTCCAAACCCATGCATTTCCTAATATGCCATACTACTTCTCAGGGACAGGAATTACAAACAAACAAATAACAAATACTCCCAGCTAAAATGTTAGCAACAGAAAATAACTTATTTTAGGCATTATCTAATACAACCACATGGTGGAAGCAAGGTTAAAATACCAAAGGAAAACACTAGCCAATACAATGTTAACTGAAAATACCACAAGAATTAAATAAGAACTTCAATGTAGCTGAAAAGTCATCCAGTAAACTTTACTCTTTATTCTCGATGAAAACTTTTAAAAAGTTGGTTTGGAAAGTTAATTACAGAGGTTATGCAATCACTATGACGAACAACTCCCAAATGCAGTGGCTTAACACAGCTTTACTGCTCATTCACATCACACATGGCATAGTATGCGTGTGGTGTGGTGGGAAGGGGAGTGGGCAGGGCTCTGTTCCACTTAGGCACTGGGGGGAGGGGGGAAAATTCTATCCAGTGGTACACTTTCCTTAGGGCCTCAGATTCCTCTGCTGAATCTTTTGTATTCAGCCAGCTGCCAAGCCGAGGGAGAGAACATGGAGGATCACACTAGACCTGTCCACATCCCATTGGCTGGAGTGAGTCACATGGGTCCACCCACCAAGAAGGTGCTGGGAAATGTAGTTTAGTCATGCACCAAGAAAAAGGAAACTGATTTAGAACGTCTGTGCCATTGAGTTTCTTATTATATTTAATAAGATACATGATATATATATTTAAAACTTTATATTTATATCTGCCTGAGCTCCGCCTCCTGTCAGATCAATGGAAGCATTAGATTCTCATAGGAGCACGAACCCTACTGTGAACTGTGCATGCGAGGGATCCAGGTTGCGCACTCCTTGTGAGAATCTAATGCCTGACGATCTGAGGTGGAGCTGAGGCTGTGATGCTAGGGCTGGGGAACAGCTGCAAATACAGATTACCATTAGCAGAGAGGTTTGACTGCACAGAGATCATAATACATCTATTGCTTGCAGATGCATATCAAAACCCTATCAGTGAGTGGCAAGTGAAAACAAGCTCAGGGCTCCCACTGATTCTGCATTATGGTGAGTTGTATAATTATTTCATTATATATTACAATGTAATAATAATAGAAATAAAGTACACAATAAATGTAATGTGCTTGAATCATCCCAAAACCATCCTCCCACACACATCGTTGGAAAAATCGTCTTCCACGGAATTAGTTCCTGGCACCAAAAAGGTTGGGGACTGCTGCTATACATAAATTCCAAATGTGGAAGAGAGATTCATGGATGCTATCAGAGACAAGATGGATTGAACATATGTGCATCTTAAATATTTGCGCAACAAAAAGTCCTCAGACTTTACCACCACCACCACCATCTCCGCCCCTTACTACATCCTCTCCAATGGTGGAAGAGTTGCTACTCTGATTGGTTAGACTCCTGGACAGGCACTGGTCATGTTTACCATTACAGGAGGTTACTGTGTACACCTGCAGTCATACCTCCAGCCCTTGCTTCCAACCCTCTTTTCCTCATTTTCTTTGTTATATTTTTTATGTTATAGGAGGGCCTATCTTTGCTGGACACACCAGGAACTTCTCCTCCAGCTTGCTGTATCTATATGCTGAGCTTTCACTCTCATACTGTTCCCTTGTTTGAAACACACTGTGGCAGAGCCTGGTCCTCAGTGACAGGACTAGCCATTTCCTTCTGTCACTTCCTGCTTTTAAGACTGTATAAGGTTCATGGACTCTTTTTCCTTTTGTTGAGGAGCTGTGGTTACATCTCTTCTGCCTTCTCTTCGCCCAGGTTGAAGCTAAGACTCGGTTCTGATTGTTATGCAGTTGTGCAGACACTTCTTCACAAATCGACGTAGGAAGACAGGTTCTCCCTGCAGAGACTGCCTCAGCAGCCTCATCTGTTCTACACAGGTACTCTGGCAACAGACCTTCTCCCTAGCCAATGGGTGGGCACACAACTCATGCTTGAACAATTATATGCACTGGGCACTGCTCTAGGTGCTTTACACAAATCAACTCATTCAATCTTCAAAATAACTCTATAACTACTCCTCTAAAGATAAGTGTACTTTGATATACAGAGATTAAGTATTTCCCCCATGTGATACAACTAGTAAGTGAATAAATGTTTTAGGGTTCAAACCCAGGCAGCTTGGTTCTCAACTCCTCCTGGCCTCAATATTTCAAGCTGGACAATTCAGAGTCCTTTCCTAGGATTTTTCCAAGTTGTGATGAGGCAGGTAATACTGTCACATCCCCAAGATGTTAAGATGTGAATCTAAGGGCATCAGCGACCGCATTCCTCACCATGTATCTGCCATAGGGGAGAATGAATTTGACAGTTGGAGACAATCAGAATTGCTTGACTGGTTCCTAGAAACATCAAGACACAGCTGCAATTGCCTTCAGCCTTTCTCAGTTTCATTAGTACATGAAGTACAACAATTCACTTTTTTGCTTGTGTTTTTTCAAACTGTGTTTCTGTCCGTTGAAACCAAAAGAGTTCTGACTATGAGAGAAGTTGGCGCCCAGATTGGCTAAGCTCACATGGCAAAGTAAGCATGGTCATTAAAATAGGGAATAATGTGGGCTCAGTAGTCCCTGTTAGAGAAACTGCTAAAGGAATATCTCAGATAAGCTTAATTAATCATAGGTTCCCAGAAATAATTTAAACAAGTGACCCACCAAAATCTTGATTTGTATAACCCAAAACATATCAGGTTTGGTAAACAGAGACTTAACATGAGCCATTGTGCTATAGGGTCACGTCCTCTCATCCATTTGCAGACCTGAGTAATCTTCAAGACCTAGAACCCTTGAATGAAGAGAAGACAGAATAAGGTCAAGTAAGAGGAAACAGGTAAGGATCCTATTATAACGCACCATGTGTCTACTATGCATCTCCTTTCCCCAAAGCAACTTACAGTCTATGTGACTATTCACTCAGGAAGGATATATCCAAATTGAGGAGTGGGAAGGAGTACTATCGGATCTGGGCTTCAAACCCACACTTATTCATGGCTACCTACAAATACCACTGTGGGTGTTATGGGAACAGATGGTCTGAAGCTGAGTTCCAATCTGAATTCACATCATAGAAGGTTCAGTGGAATCTAAATCCATTTCTATGGTTATTTCCTTAGTCTCTGATCTCACATGAATATCTCTGGCAATTCCCCACCACACTGGATCCCTGTCCCATGAAATGACCGCAATCACAGGAGGAAGAGCCAAGTGGAAGATATTGGAGGTCCTCCTCTTTATCAAAGTAGTTAATCAAAGCAGTGTGCTTCCCCTGGGGAGTTGCAAAGAATACAGACATATTAAAAGAAAAAGTTCGCCCTTTGTCGCTGGGCTGAAAGTTGATTACATGTTTTAGTTTCTCTACAGTCATTCACTCATTTTCTTACTTAGATCCTGGGTTTTGAAACCACATTAATTTCTCTTCACTTGTATTTTATGTTGGTTTAGTGTGTAACTTATGTCTGATATTTGTTTATGAGTTAAGGTTTTAAGATTTAATCCTCTTTTAAACTATATATAAAAGACTAAACATCCAAGATGAAATCTTCTTACTCCAGCATATAAAGAGAAGCTGGCTAAAGAGAAAATGTTACCATCTCTGACTAAGGAAAAATGATTTTGGTAAATGTTTACTAACACAAGTCTATAGAGATAATGAGAACTGGCTCATGGGACTGAAGCAGCACAGAGTTCTCATTTCCTCAATTGTATACTAGTGAACTCTGCCAGCTAATCATTTCCATTTTGAGGACTGTTTATAAATGAAGTTTAGAAATAAGTGCTTAATAGGGAATTTGAAGAAGGAGGAAACATTGTGTCAAAGGTTTCAGGTTTTGGAAAATCTTACTCATTTACTTAGATTTCTCTCCTTGACAGATAAACTAAGCATTTCAGAGATGTCACTTTTTTTTCCAAATGATCTTGTGGATTTTATAAAATTTTAACCAAAATTGTACTTCTTAAGAACTTATCCAAATAATTCTAGAAAATGTCTGGGAAAAGGAAGAGACAAGAATAACTAAGCAGTTACTGAGAAAGATCACTATTGGTGGAAAATTGTTCACTAACAATTAAAGTGAAATAAGTAGTACTGATTCAAAATAGATAGAAAATCAGTTAAATAGCTTTAAAGCCCAGAAGCTGACACAGGTGTATATAAAAACGTAATACATAAAGAGTAAGGAAACAAATGTATTATAGAAATTGGATACTCTGAAAAAACTAATTAACATTCTTACCACATGCTATTTATTAAAATAAATTAAACAAATTAAGTTTAATAGTTTTAAAAATGATAGAGACAGAGAGAGTTCAAGATGGTGGTGTAGGAAGTTCCATCTTCCCTCCTCCCACAGACACAATAAGTCTACAGCTACATATGGAATAATTCCCTCAGAAAGTGTCCTGAAAGCTGGAGGAACAGAGCCTCCACAGCAAAGGGTAAAAGGACAACATCCAGACAGGTAGAAGAGGCAGAGACAGTCTCAGCAAGGGAGAAACCACACTCCAGCCATAGCAATCCACAAACAGGAAAGATCACAAAAGGTAGGGATCTTTTCCCTAATGAGTGACAGATTTGAGCTCCACATCAGGCATCTCAACTCCTCGATCCTGCACAGGAAAGATGAGCCCCCAAAACACTTGGCTTTGAAAACCAATGAGGAATACATCCAGTAAAGCTATAGAACTGCAGGAAATGAAAAACTCCTTCCTAAAGGGCTCATGCAGATTCACTTGACCTGAAAGCCAGTGCAAAAACACCAGATTGAAAAGTGCATGGACCATAGGTGAAGGGGACCCATTTATTAATCTTGAAGCATCTGGCAGAGAGGCAGAAACCAAGTAGGATGCTCCCCAGGAACTGATACACTGGCAGAAGACATTTTTGAGATCTCAGGCTACCATAATACTGGTGCTGGCGGGTGTCATTTTGGAATTCTCCCTCTAACCTATTAGAGGGCCCCTACTGAGAGCCCCACCCACTCCTAATCCTTGACCAAGTATCACAGCCTGGAGCAATAGGCCAGCCACAAGTACACTACAGTAGTCACAGGCAGGTCTCGAAGCTTAGCTGGGAGCCAGCCCCATCCACCAATGCCACACAGCAGCCATAGCCAGGACCTGCAGTTGATTTAGGAAATGGCCCCACCCACCATCGCACCACGGCAGCTGTGTCCAGGTCCCATAGCCAGTCCAGGGGCCAGCCCTGTCTACAAGTGAACTGCAGTAGTAGCTGCAGCCACCACAAAGGAAGGATGAATCCAGCCCACATAGGGGACACCTCTTGAGTGCCTGGCTCTAATGGCCAGGCATAATTGAACTTCTGTGCCCCACAGGACATCTTCTAAATAAGGCCACTCCTTTAAGACTGGGAGAGATGGCTGATTTACTCAATACATAGAAATAAACACAGAGAATTAGGTAAAATAAGGAAACAGAAAATATGTTCCAATCAAGAGAATAAGACAAAACCTCAGAAAAAGAGCTAAACAAAATGGAAATAAAAAATCCACCTGATAAAGAGTTCAAAGTAATTGTCATAAACATGTTCATAGAATTCCGGGGAACTTCAGCAAAGAGATAGAAAATGTAAGAAAGTACGAAACAGAAGTTACAGCTCAACTGAAAAATA
This sequence comes from Neophocaena asiaeorientalis asiaeorientalis, assembly GCF_003031525.2. Classification (NCBI taxonomy): domain Eukaryota; kingdom Metazoa; phylum Chordata; class Mammalia; order Artiodactyla; family Phocoenidae; genus Neophocaena; species Neophocaena asiaeorientalis. The sequence goes on from NW_020175190.1 coordinate 1,192,950, forward strand.
CACTAGAGGGATTCAACAGCAGACTGGATGAGGTAGAAGGATGAGTAAGTGAGCTGAAAGACAAAATAATGAACTATCTTGGACAGAGAAGCAAAGTGAAAAAAGAATTTTAAAAAATGAAGATATCTTATGAGACATTCGGGGCAACATCAAGCAGAATAACATTCACGTTATAGGAGTCCCAGAAGGAGAAGAGAGAGAGAAAAGGCCAGAAGAATTACTTGGCCAAATAGTGGCTGAAAACTTTCCTATTCTGGGGAAGAAAACAGGCATCCAGGGCCAGGAAGCCCAGAGAGTTCCATATAAGGTGAACCCAAAAGGACACACAGTAAGACATATTATAGTTAAAATAGTAAAAGTTAAGGAAAAAGAGAGAATCCTAAAAGCAGTAAGAGAAAAACAACTTGTTATATACAAGGGAAACCGCATAAGGCTATCAGCAGATTTTTCAGCAGAAATTTTACAGGCCAGAAGGGAGTAGCATGACACATTCAAAGTGCTAAAAGGAAAAAACTTCCAACCAAGAATTCTCTACCCAGGAAGGTTATCATTCAGAATTAAAGAAGAGATCAAGAGTTTCCCAGGTAAGCAAGAGCTAAAGGAATTCATCACCACTAAACTATCCTTACAAGAAATATTAAAGGCACTTCTTTAGAGCTGAAAAGAAATGGCACTAATTAATAATAAGAAAACACAAAAGTAAAAAATTCACAGGAAAAGATAACTATATAATAAAGGTAGTGTATCAATCACTTATAAAACAAGCATGAAGGTTAAGAGACAAAAGTAGTAAAATTAAAATTACAATAATTAGCTAAGATATGCATAAAATAAAAAGATGTGAAATGTATCATCTAAAGATAAAACATGGGGGGGTTAATAAAAAAGATAAAACTTTGGAATGTGTTCAAATTTAAGTTGCTACCAACTTAAAACAGGCTACTATTTACATAGAATATTATATGTGAACCTCACGGTAGCCACAAGGAAAACACTTATAGTAAATACACAAAAGAAAATAAGAAATATAAACATAACACTAAAGAAAACCACTAAAACTCAGGAAAGAGGAAAAGAGAAGAAGAACAGAAACTGCCAGAAAATTATTAACAGACCGGCAATAAGTACATACCTGTCAATAATTACTTTAAACGAAAATGGGCTAAATTTGACAATCAAAAGACATAGAATGGTGGAATGAATTTTTTTTTTTTAAAAAAAGACCTATCTATATGCTGCCTACAAGAGGCTCACTACAGAAAGGAAACACACAAACTGAAAGTTAAGGACTGGAAAAAGATATTCCATGCAATGGAAATGAAAAGAAAGATGGAGTAGCTATATTCTTATCAGGAAATACACTTTAAAGCAAAGACAAATAAAAGACAAAGAAGGGAATTACATAATGATAAAGGGGTCAATCCAACAAGAAGATATAACATTTGTAAATGTATATGCACCCAACAAAGGAGCACCAAGATACATGAAGTGTATATTAACAGACTTAAAGAAGTTGAAAGCAGTACAATATAGTAGAGGGCTTTAACACTCCCTTTCACATCAATGGAAAAAATTATCTATACAGAAAATCCATAAGAAAATATTGCAGTTAAATGACATGTTAGACCAAATGGATTAATAGATAAATATAGAACATTCCATCCAAAAGTATCAGATTACACATTCTTCTCAAGTGCACATGGAACATCCTCTAGGAAAGACTACATGTTAGGTCACAAAACAAATCCTAATACATTCAAGAAGACTGAAATTATATCAAGCGTTTTCTCAGACCACAGTGATATGAAACCAGAAATCAATCACAAGAAATAAATAGGAAAAGCCACAAACATGTGGAGATTAAACAACATGCTACTGAACAATCAATGGATCATCAAAGAAATCAAAGGAGAAATTAAAAAATACCTAGGGACAAATGTAAACAGAAATACAACATACTAAAATCTATGGGATGCAACAAAAGCAGTTCTAAGAAGAAAGCTCAGAGCAATATAGGTCTACCTCAAGAAATAAGAGAAATCCCAAATAAACAATCTAAACTTACACCTAAAGGAACTAGAAAAAGACGCACAAATGAAGTCCAAAATTAGTAGAAGGAAGGAAATAATAAAGATCAGAGTGGGAATAAATGAAATACAGACTAAAAATGATTGAAAATATCAATGAAACTAAGAGCTGATTCTTTAAAAAGTTAAAAAAAATTGACAAACTTTAAACTAGACAGATCAGAAGAATAAAGAGAGAGGACTCAAATAAATGAAATTAGAAATGACAAAAGAAATACAAGTGATACCACAGAAATACAAAGGATTGTAAGAGATTACTACAAACACTCATATGCCAACAAATTGGACAACCTAGAAAGAAAGGATAAATTCCTAGGAACATACAATTTTCCAAAACTGAATTATGAAACATAAAAAAAATTGAACAGACTGAAACAGTATTGAAAAGTCTCCCAGCAAAGAAAAACCCAGGCCTAGAAGACTTTGCTGGTAAGTTCTACAAAATATTTAAGGAAGATTTAATACCTATCCTTGTGAAACTCTTTCAAAAAATTGAAGAGGATGTAAACCTTAAAAACATACTTTATGAAGCCAGCATTATTCTGATACCAAAGCCAGACAAGTACACTACAAAAAAAAAAAAAAAAAAAAAAATTACAGGCCAATATCCTTGATGAACATAGATGAAAAAATCCTCAACAAAATATTAACAAACCAAATCCAACAATACATTAAAAGGATCATACATCATGATCAAGCAGAATTTATTCCAGGGATAAAAGGATAGTTCATCTGCAAATCAATCAACATGATATATTACATTAACCAAATGAAGAATAAAAATCATATGATCAACTCAATAGATGCAGAAAAAGCATTTGACAAAATTCAATATCCATTTATGACAAAAACTCTCAACAGTGGCTGTAGAGAGAATGTAACTCAACATCAGAAAGCCCATATATGACAAGCCCACAGCTAATATCATAGTCAATGATGAAAAGCTGAAAGCATTTCCTTTAAGATCAGGAACAAGACAAGGATGCCCACTCCAGCCACTTTTATTCAGTATAGTATTGGAAGTCCTAGCCATAGCAATTAGGTAGGAAAAAAATTAAAGGCATCCAAATCGAAAAGGAAGAAGTAAAAGTGCCATGATTTGCAGACGATATGATACTGTATATAGAGAATCCTAAAGACTCTACCAAGAAAGCGTTAGAACTAATAAAGAGTTCAGTAATGTTGAAGCATACAAAATCAATACACAGAACTCCATGGCATTCTATACACTAATAACCAACTATCTAAATGAGAAATTAAGAAAAACAATCTCATTTACAATTGCATCAAAAAGAATATAATACCTAGGCATAAATTTAACCAAGGAATTTAAAGACCTGTACACTGAAAACTACAAGAAATGATGAAAGAAATTGAAGAAGACACAAATAAATGAAAAGATATTCCATGTTCATTGATTGGAAGAATTAATATTATTCAAATGTCCATATTACCCAAAGCAATTGACAGATTTAATGTAATCCCTATCAAAATTCCAATGCCATATTTCACAAAAGTAAAAGAATTCTAAAATATGTATGGGACCACAAAAGATCCTGAATAACGAAAACAATCCTGAGGAAAAAGAACAAAGCTGGAGGTATCACACTCCCTGATTTCAAACTATACTACAAAACAACAGTAATCAAACAGTATTGCACTGGCACAAAAACATATAGATTAATGAAACAGAATTGAGAGCCCAGAAATGTACCCACACATATATGAACAATTAGTTTACTGCAAACGAGTAAAGAACATACGATGGAGAAACAACAGTTTCCTCAATAAATGTTGGGAAAACTGGAGATCCATATGAAAAAAATGAAACTATACCACACAAAAATTAACTCAAAATGGATTAAAGACTTGAATGTAGGACCTGAAATCATCAGTGATAACCTTATTGACCTTGGTTTTTGTGGTATTTTTGTACATCTGAATCCAAGGGGAACGGAAACAAAAGCAAAACTAAACCAATGGGACTACATCAAACTGAGAAGCCTCTGCACAGCAGAGGAAGCCACTTACAAAATTAAAAGGTCATCTACTGAATGAGTGAAGATACTTGCAAATCGTATCTTCAATAAAGGGTTAATATCCAAAATATATAAAGAACTCATATGAAGAACTCAACAACAACAAAAACAAACAACCTGATTAAAAAATAAGCAAAGGTTCTGAATAGACATTTTTTTTAAAGAAAGCATATGGTTGACCAACAAGCCCCTGAAAAGATGTTCAACATCACTAATTACTAGGGAAACGTAAATCAAAAGCACAACGAGATATCTCTCACACCTGTTAGAATGGCAATTACTGAAAAGACAAGAAATAAATGTTGGAGAGTTTGTGGAGAAAAGGGAACCCTTGTACACTGTTGGTGGGACTGTAAATTGATGCAGTCACTATGGAAAATACTATGGAGGTTCCTCAAAATACTAAGAATAGAACTACCATATGACACAGGTATTCCACTTCTGGGTTTTTATTCAAAGAACATGAAAACACTAATTCAAAAAGTTATATTCATCCCTGTGTTCACTGCAGCATTATTTATGATAGCCAAGACATGGAAGCAACCTAAGTATCCACTGATGGATGAATGGATAAAGAAAGATATATACAAAATGGAATATTATTCAGCCATAAAAAGGAAAAAATCCTGTCATCATGACAACATGGATGTATCTAGAAGGTACTGCTCTAAGCAAAACAAATCAGATGGAGAAAGACAAATACAGTATGAGTTCACTCATATGCAGAATGCTAAAAAAAACAAAAGCAATTTTAAAATAAAATAAAACAAAAACAAACTCATAGATACAGAGATCAGATTAGTGTTTACCAGAGGGGAAGGGGGTTGTGGGGAGGTGAAATGGGTGAAGGGGTCAACTTTATGGTGATGGATTATAACTAGATATATGGTGCTGATCACTTTGTAGTGTATAAAGATATCAAATTATAATTTTGAACACTAGAAACTTATAAAAACCTACACATAAAAATCTGTAGGCACATTTTAATGTATAGTTTTTTGATCTCTGAGAAGAAGTAGAATATACTCAACTTAAAAACAAGGAAGAATAAAAATTGCAAAGCAAAAGATTTGATATGATGTTTATATTGTAAACCAAAACCAACCATAAAATTTAATTAAGAAAATAATAAACAGGGGAGCAAATTTTCAAAAACATGACAGGTAAAAATCAATGTACATTGAAATAGAGAGCACATAGATGCTAATGAGAAAATGCATGAGCTCCCATTCGAAAGATGGGTCACGAACTTAATGGTAAATTCATGTACCTTTATACATACACAAAAGGAAAAGAAAAAAGAAAAGACAATGGTTTACAGTATTAAAATATTTAATGTTATGAATTATGGCAGAGATGGCTAACGGACTTCCAAAATTTATGGTCCTTCTTTATAGCAGCTTTTTATTTTATTTTATTTTATTTATTTATTTTTGGCTGCATTGGGTCTTTGTGGCTGTGAGCGGGCTTTCTCTCTTGTTGCGGAGCATGAGCTCTAGGTGAACAGGCTCAGTAGTTGCGGCACGCAGGATCTAGAGCACAGGCTCAGTAGTTGTGGCACATGGACTTAGTTGCTCCATGGTATGTGGGATCTTCCCAGTCCAGGGCTCAAACCTGTGTCCCCTGCATTAACAGGCAGATTCTTAACCACCACGCCACCAGGGAAGTCCGTATAGCAGCTTTTTAGTTAGAAACTGCCTTTCTCAGACACCCTTTCTCTAGGTGGTTCATATGACTGGTCTCTATCAATGGAATGTGAGTAAAAAGTGATGTCTATCACTCTTAGAGCAAGGCTTTTAAGAATTGGGTTGTGCCTTTTTTTCACATTCTCTGTTCTTCCACCTTCTGTATGCAATTAACTATGATGTTCTAGCAAATGTTTATGACTTAGCTGCAATTATTTGGCATTTTCAGCTCTTATAAAATGAAGTGGTCTTTTTTCTCCTATGAAGAGTAATAAAGTAGGAAATTCTCTAAACGGTTTAGAAAGTGGCTATAAAACAAATAATCAATGTTACAACAATATAGTGTAGGACTATACTCAGAAAAGCAAGGAGGAAGAAGACATAGGATTATGGAAACTGTGAATCCATATCAGATAGAATTAGGTTTGCTGCATGTAACAGACAAAATAAATGAGTAATTTAAACAGGATAGAGTTGTATTACTTTCTCACATAAAAGAAAAACAATGTAGAACTGATGTGCTATCTACCCATTATCATTTTGGATCTAGGGACTTATCTTTCTGTTCCACCACCTAAGCATTTTGCTCCCACATTCAGCATCATATAATGTTGCAAGATGGACAGTGGAATGCCAGCTGTCACAGTTATAGGCTTGAGCAAGGAGAAAATGCAGAAGGCAAAAAAACTACAGAGTCAGGTTCCTTTAAAAGTATTGTGAGGAGTCCTGCACTACACTTCTGTTTCCACCTCATTGGCCAGCACGCCATACAGTCATACCAAACTGAGGAAGGCTGGGAAATGTGTTTTACATCAGGCAGCAATATGCTCAGTTAAAATTTGGGGTTTTTTCCAAAGAGAAATGATGAAGATGATAGGCAACTGGACCATAGGACCCCTCCTACCTAGTGGTGAAGAGAAGTTCTAGGATGAGCATTGCCAGCAGCTGTAGGAAAAGCCAGGCCATATTAAAGGAGGAAGGAGGTCTTTGGGACAAAGTTCCCTGGGGGAAAAATTGGGACTCCATGCTTTAGATGATATGACTGAGAGGGCAGGACAACTTGAAAATCTGATAAGGACTTTTTTTTTAATGAAAGAGAAAATAATAGCAATTAAAAGTCCAGGAAAAACAAAAGCTGTACAATAAAATCATGTTTGAAATATGAAACAAAATAAAATAATGGTGTAAGAAAATAGAGTTCATTAAATATTTTTAATAAGTATAATCTCTTTTAAGTGGCCAAGAGATCAGATAGTGACCATGTAAAGAAAGATGTAATCCTAGTGCACTTCTTGAACAAATGGGAGAAAAATATTTACATACGTATAAATATGAAAATAGTATGTACTAGTCTTTTTTTTTTTTTTTTTTCAGGCTACGGACATGCCGGCTCAGTGGCAATGGCCAACGGGCCCCGCCGCTCCGCAACATGTAGGATCCTCCCGGACCGGGGCACGAACCCGCGTCCCCTGATTGGCAGGCAGACTCTCAACCACTGCACCACCAGGGAAGCCCCAATAGTATGTCCTAGTTTTTAATGTTTAGAGTCAGCCTTCAGGCAAGATATGGATTTGTTGTTGCTGAGAAACAACTAATGTGAAAGTGTAACTAACAAGATCGAAAGTGGGAGGCAGGGGAGGAACATAAAGAAAAGGATAGAACTCATTTTTCATCTTACAGAGTTGAGTCAGGATACTGACTAATATTGATAGGAAGAGAATTTTAAATATTATTTAAAGTTATAAAGATAATCAGTAAAAGAAGTATAAATAATATATTAGAGGCTTGGCCAAGATGGTGTAGTAGGAAGACCCTGAGCTCACCTCCTCTCTTGGGCATACCAAAATTACAACTATTTACAGAGAAGCTATTGATGAGAAAGGCTAGAATCTACCAGAATAGATCATCTACAACTAAAGATATAAAGAAGGAACCACAACAAGACAGGTGGGGGGGTGGAATCGCGGTATAGTAAAGACTTATACCCCCAGGTGGGCAACCTATAATCGGGAGAATAACTACAATTGCAGAGGTTCTCCCCAAGGCACGAGGGGCCTAAGCTTCACATCGGGTTCCCCAGCATAGGGGTTCTACACCAGGAAGACAAGCCTCCAGAATGTTTAGCTTTGAAGTCCAGTGGGGCTTACTTTTGGTAGACACAGAGGACTGCGGGAAATAGAGACTCCACACTTAAAGAGCACACACAAAATCTCACATGCTCCGGGACTCAGGGCAGAAGCAATAATTCGAAAGGAGCTTGGGTCAGAGCCACCTGCTGATCTTGGAGAGTCTCCCAGAGAGGCAAGAGGCAACTAGAGCTCATCCTGGAGACACAGATACCAGCAGCAGACATTGTGGAGCACTCATTCTACCATGTGGACACTGGTGCTGGCAAGTACCAATGTGGAATCCTTCCTTGAGCTCATCAGCCTTTGGACCCAGCCCAGCCCCTACCCACCAGCCTGTAAGTTCCAGGAGTCGGATGTTTCAGGCCAAGCAACTAGCTGGGAAGGGACACAGCCCCACCCACCAGCAGGCAGGTTGCTTTAAGACTCTGTGAGCTTAGAGCTGTCCCTGGACATGGCCCTGTCCACCAGAGGGCTCAGGACATGTGTGTGCAGGCACTAGAACTGAGACCCCCCACAGAGCCCTGCAGCCAGAGACACTGGGACCCAGGTCCACTCCCAATGGGAGGTATCAGCACCAGGACCACCTGGGCCCTGGCCCCACTGAGCAGCAGGCGGACACCAGCCTCAGGACTATTGCAGCCCCTCAGCCTGCCATGGCAGGAAACAGCTCACCCACCAGCAGGCTGGTACCAGCCCTGGGACATGATGGACCCCAGCCCTGCCCACCAGCAGGCCAAAATCAGATCTGAAAAACCTTGGTCCCCTCCAGCCACCATGGGGTCAGGCCCCACTCAACAGGAGGACAACACAAGCTTCTTGACACCCTGGGCCCCTCAGCCAGCTGTGTCAGGGACTGACTCCACACACCAGTGGTCTGATAACAGCTCTGGGTACCCTGGGCCCTGCAGACAGAGACACCAGGACTTGGCTCTGCCTGCCAGTGGGCCGGCACTAGCCCCAGGATATGGCTACAACTAGAAGCATGAAAATTACAAAAGGAAAAAACACATTGGTAAAGGCAAATATTCAGTCAAGGTAGTAAATCATCTATATCTACAATAAGCAGTTAAGGGATACACAAAACAATTACATGTAAAATATGATGTCAAAACAGTAATTGTGAGGGAAGGAGAGTAAAAGTGCAGTGTTGTTAAAATGTGTTTGAAATTAAGAAATCATCAACTTAAATAATCATATATATATGTATATATATATATGTATATATAAATAGCTATATGTAAACCTCATGGTAATCACAAACCAAAAATCTATAATAGATACATACCCCAAACCCAGAAAGGAATCCAAAAATAACACTAATTACAATCATCAAATCACAAGAGAAGAGAACAAAAGACAAAGAAAGGAACAAAAAAGAACTACAAAAACAACTCAGAATAATTAACAAAATGGCAATAAGTACATGCCTATCAATAATTACTTTATATGTAAATGGTCTAAATGCTCCAATCAAAAGACAAAGAACAGGGCTTCCCTGGTGGTGCAGTGGTTGAGGGTCTGCCTGCCGATGCAGGGGACACGGGTTCGTGCCCTGGTCCGGGAAGATCCCACATGCAGACTTCAGATCTAAAGACACACACAGACTAAAAGTGAGAGAATGGGAAAAGATATTCCATGCAAATGGAAATTAAAAGGAAGCCTGGTAGCAGTACTTATATCAGCCAAAATAGACTTTAAAATAAAGACTGTAACAAGAAACAAAGAAGGACATTACATAAAGATCAAGGGAATCAATCAAAGAAGAAGATATAACAATTTTAAATATATATGGACCCAACATGGGAGTGCCTAAATACATAAAGCACATATTAACAGACATAAATGGAGAAATTGACAGTAACCCAATAACAGTAGGGCATGTGGACAGAAAATCAATAAAGAAACACAACCCTTAAACAACACGTTAGACCAGATGGTATATATATATGTGTATGTGTGTGTGCACGCGTGTGTGTGTATATACATCTATACATACATATACACACACACATATATACATATATATAATATTCCACTTAAAAGCAGAATATGCATTCTTTTCAAATACACATGGAACATGTGCACATGGATGCACATGGAACGTGTGCACATGGATACACATGGAACATACTAGGCTATAAAGCAGGTCTCAGTAAATTTAAGAAAACTGAAATCATATCAACCATTATTTCTGACCACAATGCTATGAGACTAGAAATCAACTATAGAAATAAATACTGCAAAATACACAAACACATGGAGGCTAATAAATATGCTACTAAACAACCTATGGATCACTGAAGAAATAAAAATTATCTGGAAACAAATGAACATGAAAACACAATAATTCAAAATCTATGGGGGCTGGGGGTGCCCGCTCCTCCCCCGGTGGGTGGCTGGGCTGGCAGTGCTGAGCTCCCTGTGTGTGGCACATGGGGCGCCTGATGGATACAGTGGCAGCGGGTGGTGACGCTTCAGCGGTGTGCTCAGCTGGGCCCCCTCCCACTCCCCTGCTCCTCTCATCCACGTCCCCTGGCTGTGTGGCCACCATGGCGTCTGGTGAGGAGGACAGCACCAATGGCAGCACCTCAGAGGCCGTGGGCAAGAGGAGGTGCCTGGGCTTGTTGGCCACCGCCTGGCTCACCTTCTACAACATCACCACGAGAGCAGGGTGGCTGGTACTGGCTACTACATGTACTGTAGTTAAAAATGTACTGGCTGGTACATTTTTATATGGAAAAAGGAATACACAAAGGTTTATATAAAAGTATTTAGAAGACACTTAAATTTTTCCAGACATTTGCCTTGCTTGCGGAATTGTACCTACTTCTGTGCTTGTGGCTGGGGTCCAAGTGAGTTCAAGAATCTTTATGGTGTGGCTCTTTACTCACAGTATAAAACTAATATAATTTTTTTATCATTTATATCCTGTCAGAGTTGCTGGTGAACTTCTTACGATATATGCTGCCTTACCATATGTGAAGAAAAAAGGAATGTTCTCAATAAGACTTCCGAATAAATACAATGCTTCTTTTGACTACTATTATTTCCTTCTTATAACCATGGCCTCATATATACCATTGTTACCACAATCTACTTTCATATGTTACATCAGAGAAGAAAAGTGCTTCATGGAGAGGTGATTATTGAAAGGGAAGATGTAATGATTCCTACAATAAGGTGTTTTTTGCAGAATAACCAGGATTACTTGAGTCTAAGGGTTAATAACAGGAATAAACAGCTTCATGAAAAAAAAAATCTATGGGATGTAGCAAAATCAGTTCTAAGAGGGAAATTTAGAGTGATAAAGTCTACCTCTGGAAACAAAAAAAATCTCAAAATTTCAAACCTTACACCTAAAAGAATTAGAAAAAGAAGAACAAACAAAACCCCAGAAGAAGCAGAAGAAAAGAGATCATAAAGATCAGAGCAAAAATAAATGAAAAGAGATCTTAAAGATCAGAGGTAGTAGTAGAAGAAATGAGATCATAAAGATCAGAGCAAACATGAATGAAATAGAGACTAAAAAGAAAAGAAAAGAAAAGATCAATGTAACTAAGAGTTCGTTCTTTGAAAAGATAAATAAAATTGATAAGGCTTTAACCAGACTCACCAAGAAAAATAGAGTGATGACTCAAATCAATAAAATCAGAAATGAAAAAGGAAAATTTGCAATTGACATCACAGAAATACAAAGACTCAAGAGAGTACTACAAACAACTATATGCCACCAAAATGGACAATTCAGAAAAAATGGGCAAATTCTGAGAAATCTACAGTCTCCCATGACTGAACCAGGTTTAAATAGAAAATATGAACAGACCAATTACCAGTAATGAAATTGAATCAGTAATTTTAAAAAGTTCACAAAAACAAAGGTCCAGCACCAGATGGTTTCACAGGTGAATTCTACAAAACATTTAAAGAAGAGTTAACACCTATCCTTTTCAAACTATTTCAAAAAATTGCAGAGTAAGAAGCACTTCCAAACTCATTCTACAAGGCCAGCGTCACCCTCATACCAAAACTAAACAAAAATATCATCACAAAAAAGAAAATTATAGACCAGGGTCCCTGACAAACATATATGCAAAAATCCTCAAAAAATATTAGCAAACTGAATCTAACAATACATTAAAAGGATCATACACCATGATCAAGTGGGATTTGTCCCAGGGATGCAAGGCTGGTTCAATATCTGCAAACCAATCAGTGTGATACATTACATTAACAATTTGAAGAATAAAAATCATATGATCTCCATAGTCGCTGTATCAATTTACATTCCCATAAACAGTACAAGCAGTTTCCCTTTTCCCCACACCCTCTCCAGCATTTATTGTTTGTAGATTTTTTGATGATGGCCATTCTGACTGGTGTGAGGTGATACCTCATTGTAGTTTTGATTTGCATTTCTCTAATGATTAGTGATATTGAGCATCTTTTCATGTGTTTGTTGGATATCTGTATATCTTCTTTGGAGAAATGTCTGCTTAGGCCTTTTGCCATTTTTGGATTGGTTTGTTTATTTTTCTGATATTGAGCTGCATGAGCTGCTTGTATATTTTGGAGATTAATCCTTTGTCAGTTGCTTCATTTGCAAATATTTTCTCTCATTTTGAGGGTTGTCTTTTCATCTATTTTATGATTTCCTTTGCTGTGCAAATGCTTTTAAGTTTCATTAGGTCCCATTTGTTTATTTTGTTTTTATTTCCATTTCTTTAGGGGGTAGGTCAAAAAGGATCTTGCTGTGATTTATGTCATAGAGTGTTCTGCCTATGTTTTCCTCTAAGAGTTTGATAGTGTCTGGCCTTACATTTAGATCGTTAATCCATTTTGAGTTTATTTTTGTGTATGGTGTTAGGGAGTGTTCTAATTTCATTCTTTTACATGTAGCTGTCTAGTTTTCCCAGCACCACTTATTGAAGAGGCTGTCTTTTCTCCATTATGTACTCTTGCCTCCTTTATCAAAGATAAGGTGACCAAATGTGCGTGGGTCTATCTCTGGGCTTTCTATCCTGTTCCATTGATCTATATTTCTGTTTTTGTGCCAGTACCATACTGTCTTGATTACTGTAGCTTTGTAGTATAGTCTGAAGTCAGGGAGTCTGATTCCTCCACCTCTGTTTTTCCTTCTCAAGATTGCTTTGATTATATGGGTTTTTTTGTGTTTCCATACAAATTGTGAAATTTTTTGTTCCTAGTTCTGTGAAAAGTGCCAGTGGTAGTTTGATAGGGATTGCATTGAATCTGTAGTTTGCTTTGGGTAGTAGAGTCATTTTCACAATGTTGATTCTTCCAATCCAAGAACATGGTATATCTCTCCATCTGTTTGTATCATCTTTAATTTCTTTTATCAGTGTCTTACAGTTTTCTGCATACAGGTCTTTTGTCTCCTTAGGTAGGTTTATTCCTAGGTACTTTATTCTTTTTTTACAATGGTAAATGAGAGTGTTTCCTTAATTTCTCTTTCAGATTTTTCATCATTAGCGTATAGGAATGCAAGAAATTTCTGTGCATTAATTTTGTATCCTGCTACTCTACCGAATTCATTGATTAGCTCTAGTAGTTTTCTGGAGGCATCTTTAGGATTCTCGGTGTATAGTATCATGTCATCTGCAAAGAGTGACAGTTTTACTTCCTCTTTTACCATTTGGATTCTTTTTATTTCTTTTTCTTCTCTGATTGCTGTGGCTAAAACTTCCAAAACTATGTTGAATAATAGTGGTGAGAGTGGGCAACCTTGTTTTGTTCCTGGCCTTAGAGGAAATGGTTTCAGTTTTTCACCATTGAGAATGATGTTGGCTGTGGGTTTGTCATATATGGCCTTTATTATGTTGAGGTAAGTTGCCTCTATGCCTATGTTCTGGAGGGTTTTTATCATAAATGGGTGTTGAATATTGTCAAAAGCTTTTTCTGCATCAGTTGAGATTATCATGGTTTTTATCCTTCAGTTTGTTAATATGGTGTATCACATTGTTTGATTTGTGTATATTGAAGAATACTTGCATTCCTGGGATAAACCCAACTTGATCACGGTGTATGATCCTTTTAATGTGCTGTTGGATTCTGTTTGCTACTATTTTGTTGAGGATTTTTGCAGCTATGTTCATCAGAGATATTGGCCTGTATGGAGGTTCCTTAAAAAACTAAAAATAGAACTACCATACGACCCAGAAATCCCACTACTGGGCACATACCGTGAGAAAACCATAATTCAAAAAGAGTCATGTACCACAATGTTCATTGCAGCACTATTTACAATAGCCAGGACGTGGAAGCAACCTAATTGTTCATCAACAGAGAATGGATAAAGAAGATGTGGCACATATATACAATGGAATATTACTCAGCCATAAAAAGGAACGAAATTGAGTTATTTGTAGTGAGGTGGATGGACCTAGAGTCTGTCATACAGAATGAAGTAAGTCAGAAAGAGAAAAACTAATATGCTAACCCATATATATGGAATGTAAAAAAAATGCTTCTGAAGAACCTAGGGGCAGGACAAGAATAAAGACACAGATGTAGAGAATGGACTTGAGGACACAGGGAGGGGGAAGGATAAGCTGGGATGAAATGAGAGAGTAAAACTGACATACATACACTACCAAACGTAAAATAGATAGCTAGTGGGAAGCAGCTTCATGGCACAGGGAGATCAGCTTGGTGCTTTGTGACCAACTAAAGGGGTGGGATAAGGAGGGTGGGAGGGAAATGCAAGAGGGAGGGGATATGGGGATATACATATACATATAGCTGATTCACTTTTTTATACAGAAGAAACTAACACAGCACTGTAAAGCAATTATACTCCAATAAAGATGTTTAAAAAATCATATGATCTTCTCAATAGAGCAGAAAAAGCTTTTGACAAAATTCAACATTAATTTATGTTGATAAACATGCTTATAAAGTATGACATACTTAAAAAGTATGTCAACATACTTTCTAAAAAGTCTCCAGAAAGTGGGTATAAAAGGAACATACTTCAAAATAATAAAGGCATGTGAGCCTTTAGGCACACAGCTAACATCATACTCAATGGTGAAAAGCTGAAAGAATTTCCTCTAAGTTCAGGAATAAGACAAGGATGCCTACTCTTGCCACTTTTACTCAACATATTATTAGAAGTGCTAGCCACTGCAATCTGGCAAGAAAAATAAGTAAAAAGAATCCAAATTGGAAAGGAAGAAGTTAAACTGTCACTGTTTGCTGATGACAATACTATACACAGAAAATATAAAGATGCCACCAAAAAACTACTAGAGCTCATCAATGAATTTAGTGAAGTTGCAGGATACAAAATTAATATACAGAAATCTTCTGCACTACTTCAACAACAACGTATCAGAAAGAGAAATTAAGGAAACAATCCTATTTGCAATCATATCAAAAAGAATAAAATACCTAGGAATAAATCTAACATAGGTAGTTAAAGATCTGTACTTGGAAAACTATAAGACACTGATGAAAGACATCGAAGACAACACAAACAGATGGAAAGATATACCATGTTCATGGTTTGGAAGAACTGATATTGTTAAAGTGACCACAATACCACTGAACGCAACCTAAAGGTTCAATGCAATGCCTATCAAAATACTAATGGCATTTTCCACAGAACCAGAACAAATAATTTTTAAATTTGTATCAAAACACAGAAGACCCTGAATAGCTAAAACAATCTTGTGAAAGAATAACAGAGCTGGAGGTATCATGCTCCATGACTTCATACTATACTACAAAGCTGCAGTAATCAAAACAGTATGGTACTGGCACAAAAAGAGATATATAGATCAATGGAATAGAGAGTCCAGAAACGAACTCACACTTATGTGGTCAATTTATTACAAAGGAGGCAAGAATATACAAAGGCAAAAAAGCCTCTTCGACAAACGGTGTTGGGAAAACTGGACAGCTACATGCAAAAGAATCAAACTGTACTGCTTTCTCACACCATTACAAAAATAAACTCAAAATGGATTAATGGCTTACCATCAATAAAATCACACCATTACAAAAGTAAACTCAAAATGGATTAATTGCTTAAATGTAAGTCATAAAAATTCTAGAAGAAAACATAGGCAGAGCACTCTTTGACATAAATTGTAGCAATATTTTTTGTATCTGTCTCCTATGGCAAAGGGAACAAAAGTAAAAATAAACAAATGGGACCTAATTAAACTTAAAAGCTTTTGCATAGCGAAGGAAACCATTGGCAAAACAAAAAAACAACCTACTGAATGGGAGAACATATTCGCAAATGATATGACCAATAAGGGGTTAATATCCAAAATCTACAAACACCTCATACAATTCAGTATCAAAAAAATATACAACCTGATTAAAAAATCGGCAAGAGACCTGAATAGACATTTTTTTTTTAAACATCTTTATTGGGGTATAATTGCTTTACAATGGTGTGTTAGTTTCTGCTTTATAACAAAGTGAATCAGCTATACATATACATATGTTCCCATATGCTGAATAGACATTTTTTCGAAGAAGACATACAGATGGCCAACAGGTCCATGAAAATATATTCAACATTGCTAATCATCAGAGAAATGTAAATCAAAACCACAAAATCACCTCACACCTGTCAGACTGTCCATCATCAAAATGACCACAGATAACAAATGCTGGTGTGGATGTGGAGAAAAGGGAACACTTGCACACTGTTGGTGGGAATGTAAATTTTTGCAGCCACTACGGAAAACAGTATGAAATTTCCTCAAAAAACTAAAAATAGAACTATCTGCAATTCCACTCCTGGGTATGTATTTGAAAAAACTGAAAATACTCATTCAAAAAATATACAAGCACCCTGATATTTATAGCAGCATTATTTACAATAGCCAAGGTATGGAAGTGTCCATCAGAAGATGAATGGATAAAGAAGAAGTGGTATATATATACAGTGGAATACTACTCAGCCATAAAAAAGAATGAAATTTTGCTATTTGCAGCAATGTGGTTGATCCTGGAGGGTATTATGCTTAGTGAACTAAGTCAGACAGAGAAAGACAACTATTATATGTTATCACTTATATGTGAAATCTAAAAAATAAAGCAAACGAATATAAAAATACAGAAGCAGTTTCACAGATATAGAGAACAATCTAGTGGTTACCAGTGGGGAGAAGGAAGGTGGGGGAAAGATGGAGATAGGAGATTAAGAGGTACAAACTACTATATATAAAATAAATAAGCTACAAGGATATATTGTACAGCAGAAGAAACATAGCCAACATTTTATAATAACTTTAAATGGAGTATAATCGATAAAATTGTAAATCACTATGTTGTACACCTGAAATTAATATAATATTGTAGCTATCTAGGAAAAGAGAGACCTTAAATAAAAAGTCATACAATTAATGTACAGTTATGAAATCGGCTTAGAGAGTTTTAGGTGAGAATTAAAGGGAGTTCATCTCATGTCCACAGGTTCGGAATTCTGGATCTAATCTTTCTAGTTTAGAAAATCCAGTTTTAAAAAAGCAGGATCAGGGACTTCCTTGGTGGGGCAGTGGTTAAGAATCTGCCTGCCAATGCAAGGGACATGGGTTCGAGCCCTGGTCCAGGAAGATCCTACATGCTGCGGAGCAAATAAGCCTGTGTGCCACAACTACTGAGTCTGAGCTCTAGAGCTGACAAGCCACAACTACTTAGCCCATTGGCCACAACTACTGAAGCCCACGCACCTAGAGCCCATGCTCTGCAACAAGAGAATCCACCACAATGAGAAGCCTGTGCACCGCAAGGAAGAGTAGCCCTCTCTCGCCACAACTAGAGAAAGCCTGAATGCAGCAACAAAGATCCAATGCAGCCAAAAATAAAATAAATAAATAAATAGCAGGTACACAGACTGGCTTTTTTTTTTTTTTTTTTTTCCTGGTACTTAGGCCTCTCACTGACGGGGCACAAACCCGTGTCCCCTAGCACTGGCAGGCGGACTCTCAACCACTGCGCCACCAGGGAAGCCCCAGACTGGCTTTTAAAAATAAAAGCATGATCGTGTTCAGGAGGTAACAGATACCGATTATCCACATTTTTTTTCATCTTTTCTATATTAATTCGTCTATTTATACCCACTCAGTATGTAAAACGCAGCTGCCTGTGCAGTTCTCCTAGTTGTAAATGACACAACAAAGTCTTAGCTTAATTAAAAGACTATAAACAGTGGGTGGGGAAATCCCAGCTTCTTTCCCTTTTCTTCTGCTATCAATGGGGTTAGGATAGCTCTTCATCCAACTTTGCCTTCAGATGCCTATCACAGGCATTCTCAGTACCACCAGATAATGAGAGGTATTACCAAGTCAGGGAGAGGGAGAAAAAGGCTTATTTTCCAATTATGAATGTACTGATTCATTAACACTTGACTTGAGCATTCATTTTAGATTCAGGCTGTCATGGACTTGCATTTAAACAATAGTGGCATGTTGATCTCTGCCATCTTTCAACAATCTTGCACGGGATGCCATTTAAGAAACAGCAGAAAGAGGAGCTGAAAAGGAGTAAAATATTCATGGCCAAAGTCAAAATTATATAAGCTGGCTGAGGAACCCTAATTATTTTTACTCATCTTTGGCAAATCTCAAAATGTAGTACGATAATGGCTTATTGTACAAACTTTAAACTAGACACTAAGAAATCCAAAGTAGAGAGCTCATTACCTCATCCAAAATCTACCTAAAGTCATGGAAAAGTTAATGGTAGTATTAGTAAAGCATCAAGTTACAAGAGTTTAAATATTTACTGTTATATTTATTTTTCAATATTTATGAATGTACCCAATATTTCTATAAGACTATACCTCCTTAGTGATGTAGCACCAAAAATATAGTCAATTTCCATAGAAAGCATCATATTACTTTAATTAATATTTATTGTTCAAGTAACCATCTCAAACTATTTTTCTTAATCTAAATTTGCTTTGGATTTAGGAGAATATTTTATACCGTTATTTGACATACATCAGTGACTTAGATACCACTTTCAAAATTTTTGTCCATCTCCAGGCATCAACTTTATTTTCTTCATATTTTTGTTTAAATTGACTAAGTTTATTTTAATTAACTTGACTTAAGTAATAATATGATTAAAGTCAAGGGATTGGTATGATAGCCGTAATTTTTCAAATAACCATTAAAATAAAACCCAGGGGCTTCCCTGGTGGCGCAGTGATTGAGAGTCTGCCTGCCGATGCAGGGGACATGGGTTCGTGCCCTGGTCCGGGAAGATCCCACATGCCGCGGAGCGGCTAGACCCGTGAGCCATGGCCGCTGAGTCTGCACGTCTGGAGCCTGTGCTCCGCAACGGGGGAGGCCACAACAGTGAGAGGACCATGTACTGCAAAAAAATAAATAAATAAAATAAAAATAAAACCCAGAGTGTAGAATTCATAATTGTTATTACTTGGAGTGTTAGTTCAAGGCAAGCTATAACTCTTGTTGCTTTTAAGCTGCTGAAAACTGAGATTTTCTGCTTTTTATTACAGAATAACTTAGCCTATCCTGAATGATGAGGTACAAAATTTTTATATTAATGGTTGTGCACTACCCCTCAAATTTTGCATTCAAAATTTCCTAAAATCCTTTAGTGGCTGCAAAAGTAAAAACTCACAAAGTGAGAACACAAGAAGGCCAGCAAAAAGTGACTAGGAGGAAGAAATTTTAATAGCTGCATGGAGCTGGGGAGAAAGAGTTCAAAATTCAAAATCTGTCAAGTTAGAAGGGTTTGGTGAACATCTCAGACTTTTCACTAAAACCTCAGAAAAGCCATACCTTATAAGTAAGCCCAGGACTAAGGGCTCCAGTCTAGAACTAAATGCAAAATGAAAATAAATCCAAAACAAGCTTCCACTTATGATTAACATGATTCATATGTGTGGTTACTAGAGGCTGAGAGTGGGAGGAGGGAGAATTGGAGCAAGGTCATCAAAAGGTACAAATTTCCACTAAAAAGACAAATAAGTACTAGAGGCATAATGTAGAACATGATGACTATATTTAACACTGTTTGATACACAGGAAAGTTGTTAAGTGTAAATCCTAAGAGTTCTCATCACAAGGAGAATTTCCCCCCTCCTTTTCCCCTTTCTTCTTTTCTTTATATTATATCTATATGAGATAATGGATTCTACCTTAACCTATTGTGATAATCATTTCATAATATATGTAAATCAAACTATCATGCTGTATGCCTTAAACTTATCTGGTGATGTATGCCAATTGTTTCTCAATAAAACTGAAAAAAAAATTAATGTGATCCACCAATAGCTTAACTCTCTGTTAGTAAAAATTCAACTTTATTTCAAAAATACAGTATCTCTATAATGTTTCATCCATACTGTCCAGGATAAAATAAGGTATTACTAGAAATTTGGAGAAACAGGAACATATAAGCAATCAATCAAAGAGAAAACACAGTCAAGAGAAGCAAATCCATAGATGACTTTTATGTTAGCATTGAGACAGGAATTTAAAAACAGCTTTTATAAATATGTTAAAGGAATTTAAAAACAGCTTTTATAAATATGTTAATGGATTAAAAAGAAAAGAGGAGCTGGACTTCCCTGGTGGTGCAGTGGTTAAGAATCTGCCTGCCAATACAGGGGACATGGGTTCGATCCCTGGTCCAGGAAGATCCCACATGCTGCGGAGCAACTAAGCCTGTGTGCCACAACTACTGAGCTCACATGCTGCAACTAGTGAAGCCCATGTGCTCTAGGGCCCGTGTGCTGCAACTACGGAAGCCCGTGAGCCTAGAGCCTATATTCCACAACAAGAGAAGCCACCACAATGAGAAGCCTGCAGGCTGCAATGAAGAATAACCCCAGCTAGCCTCAAATAGAGAAAGCCTGTGTGCAGCAATGAAGATCCAATGCAGCCAAAAAAAAAAATGAGCAAAATGGGTGAAAGACAGGGAATCCCAAAAACTAAATGAAAATTATAAAAGAATCAACTTGAAATTCTAGAGCTGAAAAAATACAATATCAAAAAAGAAAACATTAGGACTTCCCTGGTGGTGCAGTGGTTAAGAATCCATCTGCCAATGCAGGGGACACAGGTTCGATCCCTGGTCTGGGAAGATCCCACATGCTGCGGAGCAACTAAGCCCGTGTGCCACAACTACTGAGCCTGCACGTCACAACTACTGAAGCCCATGTGCTCTAGGGCCTGCATGTTGCAACTAATAAGCCTGCATGCTGCAACTACTAAAGTCTGCACACCTATAACCTGTGCTCCACAACAAGAGAAGCCACTGCAATGAGAAGCCTGCACACTGCAATGAAGAGTAGCCCCAACTTGCTGCAACTAGAGAAAGCCCATGGGCAGCAACGAAGACCCAACACAGCCAAAAACAAAAAAAAGAAAAAGAAAAAAATTAATCAATAGAATTTAACAGACTGGATACTGCAGAAAAATGGACAAATCAATTTAAAGACAAGAGAACAGAAATTATACAAACTGAAGAATAGAGAGAAAGTAATTGAAAAAATTAGCCAAACTGCAGTGACTTGTGGGACAACAACCTGATTGACACATGGGTAATTGGAGTGCCAGAAAAAAAGGAGAGAGTATGGGGTAGAAATTTTCTTCTTAAGAAATAAGATAAAACATTTCCTTAGCTTAGTGGAAATACATCAACCCACAAATCCAAATAGCTCAGAGAACTCCTAAAAGGATAAATACAAAGAACACCACATCTAAGCAAATGACAGTCCAACTGCTAAGACCCAACGATAAAAAGTAAACTTTTAAAACAGAGAAAATATATAAGAATATCTTATTTTTTATCAGAAAATAATGGAGTTAAACAAAATAGAATGACATCTTTAAAGTGTTGAAATGAAAAACTATCAACTTAGCATTCTATATCCAGTAAAAATATCTTTCAACAATGAAGAAGAATAGAGATTTTTCAGATAAAAGAATGGTGAGGGGCTTCCCTGGTGACGCAGTTGTTGAGAGTCCATCTGCCGATGCAGGGGACATGGGTTCGTGCCCCGGTCCGGGAAAATCCCACATGTCGCGGAGCGGCTGGGCCCGTGAGCCATGGCTGCTGAGCCTGCACGTCCAGAGCCTGTGCTCTGCAACGGGAGAGGCCACAACAGTGAGAGGCCCGTGTACTGCAAAAAAAAAAAAAAAAAAACTTAAAAGAAATTCTTGTGTCTGAAAGGAAATGATACCAGGTGGAAATCTGGATCTAGAGGAAGGATTCTGGAACAGCAAAATGGTAAATATGTGGCTACATATAGATTACTATTTTTTCTTCACTTAATTTCTCTTAGGATGATTAAACTTTTAAAGCAAAAATAATAACAGTGTATTATGGAAGTCTATAATATATAAAAGCAAAATATATAACAATAATTGCACAAGCAATAATTACACAGGAGAGGAAGTGAATGAGTTCATACTGTTGTAAGGTACATTATACATAAAAAGGTCATAGGAAGAGTTATAGCTAAAAAACTAATAAATAAGATAAAATAACGATATTCAACCCAAAAGAAGATAGAAAAGGAGGAAAAATAAATAGCAAAATATGTCAGAATACAAAGAAAAATAGATAAAAATCATAATCATAGCTGAAGATTTTAATACCCCCTTCTCAGTAATTGATGAAACAAGTAGTAGAAAAAATCAATCAGACTATGGTAAGACAACCAACATGACTTAACTGACCACTATACAGAGCATCTGCAGTGTATACATTCTTTTCAAGTGCACATTTACCAAGACAGACCATATTTTAACCTGTAAAAAAAAATACTCAATAGATTTCAAAAGTTAGATATCATAAAGAGTATGTTGTCTGACCACAATAGAATGAAATCAGAATTTAATAATGAAAAATATCTAGAATATTCTAAATATTTAGAAATTGGGTAAAACATTTCTAAATAAATTATGGGTCAAGAAAAAGTCACAAAGAAAATAGAAATTACTTGGACTAAATGCTAATAAGAACACTACTTTAAAAATTTGTGGGATACAGCTAAATAAGTGATTAGAGAAACATTCACAGCTTTAATTGAATATATTGAAAAAGAAGACAGTTTTAAAAGCAATGATCTAAGATTTTCACATAAATGTTAGAAAAAGAACATCAAATTAAACACAAAGTACACAGAAGAAAGAAAAGAATGAAAATAAAAGAGAAAATAGACAAGCAATAAAATAATTAACAGAGCCAATAGTTAATATTTTGAAAAGATTAACAAAATAAATAAATCCTACCAATACTAGTCAAAAGAAAAAATAATAAAAACACAAATTATTAATATCAAGAATGAAAAAGATGGAATCACTTGAGATCCTACAGACATTAAAAGGAAATAAGAGAATACTATTAAGAATTGTATGCTAATAAATTCAACAACTGTTAAGAAATGGACAAATTTCTCAAAAATCACCACTTACCAAAACTTACAAAAGAAGAAACAGAAAATCTGAAGGGTCCTACATCTATTTAGAAAATGAGTATGTAATAAAAACATTCCTACAGAGAAAACTTTGGCCCACGTGGCTGTACGCATGAACTCAGTCGTGTATTTAAAGAATAAATATTATCAGTTTCACACAAATTACTCCTGAAAATAGAGAGTGGTAGAACTTTTTCCAACTTATTTTATGGGGCCAGTAAATCCTAATCCCAAAACCTGACAAAGAGAGTACTAAAATAGACAATAAAATTAATATCCTTCATGCAGAGTAGATGTAAAAATCCTTCACAAGATATTAACAAATGAACTCTTGCAATATATAAAAAAGGTAATACATTATGAGCAAGGGGGTTGATTCCAAGGAATGCAAGGTTGGTTTCACACTTAAAAACGAGTTATGTTGATTTACCATATTACTTAAATAAAGATGAAAATAATATAATCATCTTTCTTGATGCAGAAAAAGCATTTGAAAAAATACATCCCTTTTTTTTAAACAACTTTATTGGAGTACAATTGCTTTACAATGTTGTGTTACTTTCTGCTGTATAACAAAGTGAATCAGCTATATGTATACATATATCCCCATATTCCCTCCCCCTTGCATCTCCCTCCCAGCCTCCCTATCCCACCCCTCTTGGTGGACATAAATCACTGAGCTGATCTCCCTGTGCTATGCAGCTGCTTCTCATTAGCTATCTATATATCACTCAATCTGTTTGTATCATCTTTAATTTCTTTCATCAGTGTCTTATAGTTTTCTGCATACAGGTCTTTTGCCTCCTAGGTAGGTTTATTCCTACCTATTTTATTCTTTTTGTTGCAATGGTAAATGGGAGTGTTTCCTTAATTTCTCTTTCAGATTTTTCATCATTATTTAAAGTCCATTTTGTCTGATATGAGAATCGCTACTGCAGCTTTCTTTTGATTTCCATTTGAATGGAATATCTTTTTCCATTCCTTCACTTTCCATCTGTATGTGTCCCTAGGTCTGAAGTGGGTCTCTTGTAGACAGTATATATATGGGTCTTGTTTTTGTATCCATTCAGCCAGCCTATGTCTTTTGGCTGGAGCATTTAATCCATTTACATTTAAGGTAATTATCGATATGTATGTTCCTGTTACCATTTTCTTAATTGTTTTGGGTTTGTTATTGTAGGTCTTTCCCTTCTCTAATGTTTCCTGCCTAGAGAAGTTCCTTTAGCATTTGTTGTAAAGCTGGTTTGGTGATGCTGAATTCTCTTAGCTTTTGCTTGTCTGTAAAGGTTTTAATTTTTCCATCAAATCTGAATGAGATCCTTGCTGGGTAGAGTAATCTTGGTTGCAGGTTTTGCCCTTTCATCACTTTAAATATGTCCTGCCACTCCCTTCTGGCTTGCAGAGTTTCTGCTGAAAGATCAGCACTTAATCTTATGGGGATTCCCTTGTATGTTATTTGTTGCTTTTCCCTTGCTGTTTTTAATATTTTTTCTTTGTATTTAATTTTTGATAGTTTGATTATTATGTGTCCTGGCGTGTTTCTCCTTGGATTTATCCTGTATGGGACTCTCTGCACTTCCTGGACTTGATTGACTATTTCCTTTCCCATATCAGGGAAAATTTCAACTATAATCTCTTCAAATTTTTTCTCAGTCCCTTTCTTTTTCTATTCTTCTTCTGGGACCCCTATAATTTGAATGTTGATGCGTTTAATGCTGTCCCAGAGGTCTCTGAGGCTGTCCTCAATTCTTTTCTTTATTTTTTTTTTTATTCTGCTCTGTGGTAGTTATTTACACTATTTTATCTTCCAGGTCACTTATCCATTCTTCTTCTTCAGTTATTCTGGTTTTTATTCCTTCTAGACAATTTTTTATTTCATCTACTGTGTTCTTCATCATTGCTCGTTTGCTCTTTAGTTCTTCTAGGTCCTTGTTAAACGTTTCTTGTATTTTCTTCATTCTATTTCCAAGATTTTGGATCATATTTACTATCATTACTCTGAATTCTTTTTCTGGTAGACTGCCTATTTCCTCTTCATTTGTTTGGTCTGGTGGGTTTTTACTTTGTTCCTTCATCTGTTGCATATCTCTCTGTCTTCTCATTTTGCTTACCTTACTGTGTTTGGGGTCTCCTTTTCGCAGCCTGCAGGTTTGTAGTTCCCGTTGTTTTTGGTGTCTGTCCCCAGTGGCTAAAGTTGGTTCAGTGGGTTATGTAGGCTTCCTGGTGGAGGGGACTGGTGCCTGTGTTCTGGTGGATGAGGCTTGATCTTGTCTTTCTGGTAGGCAGGGCTGCATCCAGTGGTGTGTTTTTGGGTGTCTGTGAACTTATGATTTTAGGCAGCCTCTCTGCTAATGGGTGGGGTTGTGTTCCTGTCTTGCTAGTTTTTTGGCATCAGTTGTCCAGCACTGGAGCTTGCTGGTCGTTGAGAGGAGCTGGGTCTTAGCATTGAGACTAAGATCTCTGGGAGAGTTCTCATCAATTGATATTACGTGGGGCCGGGAGATCTCTGGTGGTCCAATGTCCTGAACTTGGCTCTCCTACCTCAGAGGTTCAGGCCTGACACCCAGCCAGAGCACCAAGACCCTGTCAGCCACACGGCTGTTAGTGTTGGAAGGTCTCCTGAAGAGGTGGGGGGTGGCTGTGTCTCACCACGTGTACAAGGACACTGGAGGTGGAAGTTCTGGGAAGTACCTCGCCATATTTTCTTGATAAGAGTCTCAGAAAAGTAGGACTATAAGGGAACTTCCTCAATCTAATAAAGTACGTCTCTAAAAGAGTTCAGAATTTCTAAGGAAGTCTTGAAAAACAATTCCATTAACAGATATCACTATCTATTAGAAAACTATAGTAAATAACTAAAGCAGTATGATATTGATACAAGGATAGATAACTGACCAATAGAACAGAACAGATAGAGTCCACATATGTTGTACCTAGTTTATATAACAAACGCAATACTGCAGGGAAAACATAGTTCTCTGCGTAAACAGTGTTGAGTGAATTGGAGATATACATGAAAAAAATTTTTTTCCCTGATCTGTACCCAACACTATACATTGGGCTATGTTAAAATTAATAACATCTGTTCATCAAAATATCTTAAAAGAGTAAAAATGCAACCCAGATTGAGAGAAGATATTCACTATACATATATCTGACATAGGACTCATACCAAACCTCTATAATGAACTCCTACAAAGTAATAAAAAAAAAAGAGAAATAATCCATTTAGGGAAAAAAGGACAAAAACTTGAACAGTCACCTCATAAAGGAGGGTAGAAAAATGGTCAATAAACATATGAAAAAGTGCTCAATTTTATTAGTCTGTAGGAAAAAGCAAACTAAAACCACCATGAAATACCACTGCTCCCATCTGAATGGATAAAGTAAAAAGGTAGGAAAATTCCAAGTGTTGATGTGATTGTGGAGTAATAGAACTCATATGTGCTAGTGGTGTGAGTGGAAATTGATACAACCATTTTTTTCAACATCTACTCAAGCTAAATATATGCATAGTCTATGGACCAGCAATTCCACTTCTGGGTGTATAACCAGAAATAAAGACATACTAGAACATTTATAACAATGCTATTTAGATGCCCACTTGCAGAAATATGGATAAATAAAGTCTGTTATAGTCACACAAAGGGATACTACAGAGCAATGAAAATAAAAGATCTATGACAACAGAGAACAATGTGGATGAATCCCACAGACAGAATGTTGACAAAAGAAGCCACAAAAGAGTACACAGCATCCTTACAGTGCATGATTCTATTTACCTAAAGTACAAAAAAACCAAAACTCATCTAGGCTGTTAGAAATCAGGACAGTGGTTACCCTGGGGGAGGAGTAGTGATTGAAAGGGATCCCAGGGGGTTTTTCTGGGGTATTAGAGCTTGAGCTGGGTCCTGGGTACATGGATGTGCTCAACTTGTGAAAGTATATCAAGCTATACACTTATGAGAGGTACACTTTCTGTAAGTATATTTCAATAAAAAGTTAAAAAATAATCTTTTCCTTCCCTCATGTCCTCAGCTAGAAGAACTATAACTGCTTTTATTGAATGAACTGTCACTAGATAGATGCAACGAAACAGCAACGTTTTTCTTTTTCTACTGTTGCTTGGTTTAAACCCTCCCTAGATGAAATATTGGATAGGTCTCAATACTGGGATATATTGGGCAATATCGCAATATGACTTTTCCAGTCACACTTAGGTAATGAATACATAGTCCCTTTGTTTTGGCATTAAAAAGTCCACTCTTGCCTCATAATCACATAACTTCAGCCTGGTCCAGGGTAACCATCAAAACTTCAAACTTTTATCTAATATAAAGCTTTTCTCTTCCTGCAGCAGTGTCCTGACCTAGGCCTGGAAGCCTACAGAGGAGGCAGAATGTTCCTGTTTGTCTTCTTCCTTTGTTCCCAGCCCATCCTTCTGTTCACTCACTGCTGGTTTGTCTAAGCCCTTAGAGTCTAAGCCAAGGCAGAGGGGATTAGGGGAAATGGCATCGGTTCATATGGCCAGAACAGCTGTGGTGATCTATCGGTTCCCCCTGGATGCTGGTTTTCATGAAGTGCTTTTGTGGGTTTTCTGGAGAGCCTCCCAGTTAGACCTCAGATGGCAGTCTCCCCAGTGTACACAATGCTTGTCTCTGGCAGCTGTCGATGAGCTGATTCCAGGCCTGGGCTTTCAAACACCCTACACAGACCCTTGCTGTTGGGATCCTTTCACCCTGTTGGGGAATCATCTTGAGTATGTTCTGTTTCGAGAAGACTCCAGATCAGCTCCTTCTCATGGAATCTACATCTTTCCTTCCAGGAACACGTGAACCTTTGTCCTGCTGTTTGTGGAGCTGCAGCTTGCTCCCATTACATTCTCCTCTCTTCAGCTGATGGTGGTTGTTCACCTTTAAACCACCAGATTAGGTTAAGATACAAGTCCTCACATTCCCCAAGCTTCTGACATACCCTTAGAAGCCCCTCACTTGGCTTGAGATGAAGGACAGCAACTCCTTTGTTCCCCAACTCCTTTTCTTCCACCCAGTGGACCAGTGAGAGGGGAATGCACAGCACACTGATCATTCTGTCCAAAGAAATCCCCCAGTCTGGCCTCTAGTACATCACCTCTTCCATGCCTTGAGGTGGGTCTCCCAGCATTCCATGGGTAAACGGCCTGGCCCTTTGCTCAAGGGCAGTGGAGTCACTGTGAGGAACTTGGCACCTATCTGATTCTCAAAGTGAGACAGCAAAGTCTCATTGTAACATCCTCCTACATAATTAATCTCCTTCCTCTTCTCATCTATCAGAGTTTTTTCTCTATTGGCTTTTGTCACTTTCAACCTTGTGTTCCAGTTATTGACGTACATATCAAATTCCACCTTCCAGACTACAGGTTTCTGGAGAATAGGAGTCTAGTCTGATTTATCTTTATCTCCTACAGAACCTAGCAGAGTGCTGGTACAGAGTTGGGGCTTAACACATAACAAGGGAATGAACAGGTGAATAATTAGAGCCACGCTCTGCAGGAGTGGTCACTCAAGGCAGGCATCAACCTGACCTTTTATTAAATACCCCAGGATTTCCTGATTCTGTAGCCCATGTTTAAAACTCAATCATTTGCTATTCACTCAAAATTATTTTTTGAGAATTTATTATATGCCAGGCACTGGGTAAGTGATTGGAAAGAAAGCAGACATAGCCTCTACCCTTTTGGAGTTTAGAATTGAACTGTTGTGAGTTTGGCATTGAGAGATGAGTAAGCTTTGGCTAAGTGTATAGGAAGAAGAAGAGCCAATCCCTGCAGGGAAATGACTGCCAAGTACTCTTGACTCAGAAGTGAGAATGTGTGGATATAACCAGAGAGAGAGGGTAGATGAGCCAAGTTGTAACAGAGCAGCCTGGAACAAGCACATGGTCCAGGCTTGAAGATTAGTGTTCTTGTGGAGGGTGAAGTGATTCTAAGGAACAGATACAGACAGGCTTGGGCAGACAAGAACAAGTGTCCTTGAGGGCGGCTCTGGAATCTGGTTTACTTCAGCATCGGAAGTCATATTATTTAAAAATATGATTTACAACATCCTCTAAATCTTTTGTAAACATACTCATCCCAGTGAATGAAAATAAGCACTGAGATATCTTTTTGAAGTTTGTGATGGTACCTGTCTCTCAATTAATAATCTTGTCAATTTTCTAAGACATTTAAATGTTCTTGTCCCATGATGTCACTGAAAGAGGGACTTGTAATCTCCTCTCAACTCTCCCCACCACATACACACACACACACACACACACATTCATGTACATGCTCCCATACACTTGTCCCAAGAAACTGACTCTGTTTGGCTACTACTCTGAAGTCAGGTACTTATTTACCTTTCATTGAACTGATTGACAAAGAATTTGAAAAGTGACCTTAGGGAAAGCATATGGGTTATCCCAACTGAACCTTTATAACAAAACCATGCCAAGTTTGCCTGAGGGAACAAAAGAGTTTTCAAAATAGGCTGAGTTGGGCACATTTTCTCACCATGAGAATACCATGCACAATCATCTCAGCAGCAGAACTCAAAGCCACATGAAGAACCAAGTGTGTGTGGTCTGGAATAGTAACAATGCATTTTAATTTGAAGGCGCTTCTGCCGGTAGGGCTTTGGGAGCTTAAACGGAAAAAATAACTAAAAACAAAAGAAGATGAAGTAAAATGACAGGCCGATGATAATCTCTGGTCTATAAGCAGAGAGCTGCCTTGACTCCTAATAACATGTGAATAAGCAAAGTTTAAGGAGTGCTGTATAACAGATAAAAGATATTAAAAATACAGAAGGAACAAGTTGTCATAATGCCATCTCTTATTGGTACAAAATGACTGTGAGATACCCACGGACTAATGCTATATAACCTGCAAACCACAGGGGACTCAAAAGGACCCACACACTAATACTGAGCCTTAGCACTCAAGGCGTACTTCTGTAGCTGAGTTGATCTTTTATGTGGCAAGAGAAATCCTTCCAATATTTTGTGGTCCTGATAAGCGTCAGTAGTCAATGTTACCTCCTAGCTGTGGGCAATGCTACAGGTGAGGGTCAAGGACACGGCTAGAATAAGCTTCTACAGGGAAGCTGGGAGGGATGAACAGGGAAGTAGAAGCAAGAGGTCACTAGTAGCTGAGCATAGGTGGATAAGAATAGGAGCATATTATTAGGGGGAGGAAGTGGAGTTCTCCCAAAACACAGTGCAGGATCTAAGTCTAACAGCCAGAAAGAGAATGGATTTTGGGAAATAACAGCAGCACCAAAGGCCAAAGCACAGGGTGCAATGGACATAGCAAATCATAAAGGTTGAAAGCCAAGGGAGGCAAGTGAAGACATGAAGGCTAAAGGCCAGGAACAGGGCTGGGTTGGAGTTATCTTGGGAGAAAAAGTAGGGAAGAAGGCAGGGAGGTCTGTGATTGCTCAGAGTGGTCAGACAAAAAAATTCGTGGCAAGGAACATCTCTTTCAGATGTGACAGAGCTATTCCAACTGACTCACAAAGAATCAACACCAGATGGCTCCAAAAGAGATGCTTCTCTTGGATTTGCTGGGTTTTTTCTACCTCAGGAGGAAGAAAGTTGAGCAATAAAGCAATGTGTACTCTCCAACATGATTTTCAAGTCTGTTTCATGGAACACTTCTTGTAAGATGCTTAACAAAAAGTACTCCGTGGTCCAATACATTTGAAAAAATGCTACATATTACCTTCTCCTTTATGATTTACAATGTACATTAGTATAGTGAAGGTTCTGAAAAGTCCTGCAGTAAAGAGGCCTGTTTAACTTTATTATCCTCATTTAATGCAGTGTTACTCAAAATTGCTGGACTATGGAACACTTTTCTTACATTACACCTCTTAATTTCCCGAGGTTCTTTTGTTCTGAGCAGTGTGCTTTGAGAAATGCTTTTCTAGAACTTTTGTTACATTTGTCCTGTGGACTCAGTAATAAAGACAAAATCCACCTCAACTCAATGCTAAGGAGATCAGACTCGCTTTCATAGTATAAGTGAATTAACACCAGGTGTGGACACAATATTACCCAGAGAAAGCCTTTGTTGTTTATTTTAAATATCTATTTCCAAAATAAATATTTATTTTAAATATCTATTTCCAAATATCTATTTATTTTAAATATCTATTTAAATGGTGTGTGTGTACTTGTGTGTGTGTTGTTGTTGTTTATTGTCGTTGGAGCCTGGAGAGAGATGGCCAGGACAATTATTCAGTTACACTGACTTCTGTGGGAATGGCATGAGCAGTCATGATAAACCAGGCAATGGGTACAAAGTACTTTAAGGATAAACCGTGTCATTCTTCAAGTCTGCCCATTAGAAGTAGGGTAATGAAGCAACATGGTGGCTGCTCAAACAAAAGTAGGTAGATTTTCTGATGGCAAATCTATCAAATTCAGCATCTGAAAATGGAAATCATAATTTTGTTGTCCAGACGTCTCTGTATTGCAAACAATTCATTCAGAGCTTGACTGTTGTGACAGAAGCTAGGTATGGAACCAGCAGTTCTTAAAGCCTTTTGGAGATGGAACTGACCTCAACACACAATGTTTAAGTAAATCAAAGGAGTCAGTATGGGATCTTGGCTAGGCTTTGGGTACCCTGGCATGTATTACATTCTTCTACAACTTTTCGATAATAACATTCTCTGCTTGAAGCAGGTAATTCAGGCTGATATGGAGGACCACATGCCCCTTCCATCTCCCGCCTCTGCAGAGAGAAGCTCTAATTGGTGAACAAAGAACAAGAACAATATGCTATTTTTAACTGACCTACCTCTTCCTCAAGATCAGGGTCATATCCTTTGTGTGGAGGACTAAGGGATTTTGTGTGGGTGTGTCTTTTCCAGAGAGGTGCCAGGGTGGCCCTGAGGGCAAGCCAGCTAACGAGCTTGCTCAGGTCTGACTGAAGATGGAGCTTTGGTCCTGTGATAGAACAAGGTTTTGTTACTTCCAACTCCCTTTCTGGAGCTTTGTATTTCCAATTATATTTAGCTAGAAGTGGATTTTTTTAATGCTACTACAAGTTGTGAAGGATACATTCTGTAGCATAAAAATAAGGGGAGAAAGGGATTAAGACATAGGGAAGAGAGAGAAGTTCTAACAGTTAGAAGTTCTAACTTTTCTAACATATGGAAAAGTTCTCTAATTGGAGTTTCAGGAGGATATGATCAAGAGAATGTGGAAGAAGCAATCATTTAGGAGATAATGACCCAAAGTTTCTAGAACTTAAAAAAAAAACCAAAATTGATCCTCAGATTTGGAACTCCAAAAAATCCTAGGCAAAGATAAATAAAAAGAAATTCTCATTTAGATGTAAATCACAGTGATACTACAAAGCATCAAAGGCAAGGAGAAGACTTGGAAAGCAAATAGAGAGTCAAGACTTTCTACAAGGCATCGCAAATAGCCTGATGGAGTAATTTTTGTACAGTAATGAAAAGTAGAAGACAATGAGTGGTATCCTTAAAGTGCTGAGTGAATATAATTGTCAACCAACAATGAAATAAGTGGTGAAATGATTGTTCAAGAGAGGAGGGAAAGAATAACATATCCACGTTAGAAGAAAACAAGATAACAGAACTTACTACCAGCAGATTCAGGTAAAAGTACTACCAAATGGAAAGTCTCAGATACAGAAAGGAATTACCAGCAAAGATTTCTATATTTTTGTAGGTAAATCTAAACAAATACTGACTGTATAAAGTAATAATGTCTATTTTGTCAAATTAAAAAATACAAACCAAATACTGGACAACAATAGCATATAATTTGAGAAGCTTGATTAGATATGAAACACTAGTGTCTTTGTTTTGGGAAAGAAATAGAAAGATATTGATTAACATTTGACTTTCTAAAGTATGCATGTTAAAATACCTGGAGTCACTACTAAAAGAATGGATATGGAAAATATAACCTTAAAACTCATAGAAGACAAAAGAATAAAGGCGAGGAGGGGGAAATAAGCTAGCAAGAGGTTAATCTCAGTATAAGAGGCATTTACATTTTTTAAAAAGATATTTCAAATAAAGCCCAGGTCATTATGAGGAATTCTCTGCTGTCATTTCTTCAGATCTCCATTTCTTCATCTTCCTATATTCATCAGCAGCCTCTGAAAGAGAAGATGACTCAGGCAGGACACCAGAGGAGGCAGGATTCTGGTGCAAAGGAGCAGGCATTAAAAGGACCAACCAAAAAAAGAATGAAGGAATGCCATTTGCAGCAACATGGATGGACCTAGAGACTGTCATAATGAGTGAAGTAAGTTAGACCGAGAAAGACAAAGATCATATGATATCGCTTACATGTGGAATCTAAAAAATGGTACAAATGAACTTATTTACAAAACAGAAATAAAGTCACAGATGTAGAAAACAAACTTCTGGTTACCAAGAGGAAAAGGAGAGGGGAGGGATAAATTAGGAGATTGGGATTGACATATACACACTACTATACATAAAACAGATAACTAATAAGGACCTACTGTATAGCACAGGGAACTCTACTCAATACTCTGTAATGACCTATAGGGGAAAAGAATCTTAAAAAGAGTGGATGTATGTATATGCATAACTGATTCACTTTGCTGTACAGCAGAAACTAACAGCATTGTAAATCAACTGTACTCCAATAAAAATACAAAAAGGAACAAGGAACTATGGAAGGTCTAAGGGAGGGAGGCTGAGGGAAGGGATGCAGGGAGAAGGTCTATTCTGACTGATGCGTTGGCCACGTGCTGTGATCTAAGAACATATAGGTGTGACCAGCAGTTCAAAGACATGGGACAAAGAGGTTTCCTGATATTTCTCCTGCCTGAGAAAAAGTGTTTTAAGGGAGTCTGGGATCTATGGCAGTGAAGGAATCAAGTCAATGCCAAAAATAGCTACCTAAGCCATTGAACAAGATAAATCCTAGGCATCGAGGAGAATCCAGGTCTGCAGGGAGGTGGCATGGGGTAGGTAGTTTTCTCTCTTATGTTTCCATTTAACACTTCTTTGCTGAGAGAGAGCCTAGTCTGTGTACAACCCCACACAAACACGACATCCCCATGATCATTTGACAGCCTCTGCTCTCTTGAGGTGAGAAGATTCAAGTACATAAAAGATAGAAGACAAGATAGTGAAGAAAAGGGTGTTTATAGAAAAGGAAGTGGAGATGGAAGAATTTGTGGAATGGGTACTTGGGATGGACACAAGCATTGAGTGTGAGTCGCAGGTGGAACGGATCGGCTACAAGTGTGCAAAGCTGACCACTGATGTTAGCATCATAATGGATAATTTTTTAGTTGTGCTCTAGCAAGTTTAGTGTCAACAATTGTAAAGATGCATTAAATACACACACACACACACACACACACACACATTACAAAGACACAGTTCTTTGTGGGGTCATGGAACTTCTTACTTTTGTGATAACAATGCAGTGGACATTTGTCATTCTTTTTGGCCTCCTAGGGTCACCTCCTTCCGATGTTTGGGAATTTCTTACATTATAAGTTATAGCCCGTATGTCCCATAGACATTAAGATAGCAGACATTTTTTCCCCAGCCTCAATTGTAGCTAGGGCCTTGGTCACATGGCCTAGGCGCTGCCAAACAGATTATTGAATTGAAGGCTGATAATGTGAGTAAGTGCTGTCTGCCCAGGATCCATTCAGGCAGCAGCAGTGGCCCCGGTGTAGTGGGAGTGGCCATGGCAGTGAGGGCAGGGTCTAGGGATTCTAACTGGGCAGTGGAGTCTATGGAGGGAGTAATGATGATGTGGTGGAGGCAGTCATGCAGCAGGTACAGCTTTCTGGAGGCAGCAGGGACACTGGTCCTAGTAGCCCTAGTGCCTAGTGTCTAGTGATGCTGGCATTGGGTGGCATTGCCAGCTGTGGCATTGGGTGCCCAGAGGTAGCAGCAGTTTTGCACTGTGACTTGGGCATTGTACTTGGCATTGTAACCTCCAGACCTGGTTCTCTGGTTTTCTGGAAGACACTGAAAGCTATTCAATATCTTTTTCTGCTTAAATAAGTTTCTGTTGTTATAATCCTGCCTGATACATAGAGCAAGGTCTGTGTCTTAAAAAAATGTGAGTGTAATTCCACAAGATACCACTCCTGTGTACCAAGCCAATAATGCCTCTGAGTTAGTTTTTTACTCATTCACTGAATATTTATTGGCCTCTACTTTGTGCCAGACATTGTGGCAGACATTCTGGATATACAACAGTGACTAGCATAGATACTGTCCTTGTCATTATGGAGCTTACAGCTTAGCAGAAAATACAGATATTACATAAATAATGAAAAGCTAGTGATGGAGTTCTATAAAATGGTAACTTGCAGTTATGTGCTATGGGAAGCCTGACAAATAGGGAAGCTTAACCTAGTTTCGGGTCCCAGGAAAAGCAGACAGGGAGACATGAATGATTTGTAGGAGTTAGCAAGGTAAAGGAAAGTAGAGTGAGAGAAGGCATTTCAGATCTGGGAACAAAGTTTTTGAAGACCCAGAGGTGAGAAACACAGTGGGGATTTTGAGAATCTAAAAGAACTCTTGTATAACTAGAGGAGAGAAAGTGAAGTATGGGGAAAACTGAAAGAACACATTGAAAAAATTAGTGAAAGTTTATGAAGGGCTTTATAAGCGATGAAAATTAGATTTCTAGACCCTTCATCCATTGCATAATTGCCATAATTTGTATTCATTTGCCCCAGAGAAAAGAGGACAAAAAGGAGCCCAAAGAAAACTTAGAAGTCAACTGAGTTTCTAAATAGATTATTTTGTATTATGGGTTGAATTTCGTCTCCCTCCCCCACCATCCCCCTCCTCCGCCAAGTTCATATATTAATGTCCTAACCCCCAGTACATCAGAATGTGACTGTATTTGGAGATAGCACCTTTAAAGAGAATTTGGCTAAAATGAGGTCATATGGGTGGGCCTTAATCCAATATGACTAGTGTTTTTATAAGGAGAGGAGATTGGGACATAGATAACACACAGACAAAGGGAGGCCATGAGAGGACACAGCAAGAAAGTGGCTGTCTGCAAACCAAGGAGAGAGGCTTCAGGAAAGGCCAACCTTGCCAACACCTTGATCTTGGACTTCTAGCATTCAGAACTGTGAGAAAATAAACTTTTGTTATTTAAGTCACCCAGTCTGTGGTATTCGTTAGGGCAGCCCTAACTAAAATTAACACATTTTGAAACCTAAACAGAGATAATAGTCTTGAAAGTCAGAGCTTTTGATTTGTAAGATCTGGGATTCTTTAAAGAGAAAAGATTTTTCACATGCTCAGAGCCCGATTTTAAAACTCCAGAGACAAATGGTCTAAGAGTTGGTACATAAATTTAATACCATAAATAAAGAAGTTGGATTTTTAAAGGTAATAATAATTACCTCTAAGACAAAATAAATGTGTAGGAGGCAGTATAGAATACACAGGAAATAGACATCAGAAACTGTCTCACAGAAGGGATCCTGTGCTCCTATTCTGCTCTGGGCCAGTGGAAACACCAGAGATATTTGATAGTAGCTCATAAAACAGGGAACCTAGTCTTCATCTCCTAGAATGTGGTTCGGAAGAGTCAGGCTAAGCACTAGAGTAGCAGTGGCCGATTGAAGCAACTCTGCAGATGGGTCTAAGGGCGATTTCATAAACACACAGTGTGAAACATGGAACCAGCTCTTTGCTGATGAAAGGGGTGTGGATCTTTCTAAAAGAGGCCAGTAGACTCAAAGGAGCCTTGAGATTGGGATAAGGAGTACAAGGACCTGTCAGGTGGAGGCCATGGTAAGACAAGGGTAATCTTACCAGATGCAGGTGGACATAAAGGACCAAAAAATGCTGGGGAAGAGATGCACCTTATCAGACACCAGCAGAAGACAAGGGATGACTATGGACCAGAAACCTTCCCATATTGGAGCAACCAGACAAATGTAAGGCCTTCCAAACAGACAGAAAAAAGAGGGATAAAACAGAAAAACAACACTGAATTTGACTGAGAAAAAAAAATAATTTGATTCAGAGTCATAAATTACATTGAGATATGTAAAATAAAGGAAGGGGACTTCCCTGGTGGTCCAGTGGTAAAGAATCCACCTTACAATGCAGGGGACGCGTGTTCGATCCCTGGTCAGGGAACTAAGATCCCACGTGCCTCAGGGTAACTGAGCCTGTGAGCCACAACTACTGAGTTCGTGGGCCTCAACTAGAGCCCACATACTGCAAACTACAGAGCCCACGTGCCCTGGAGCCTGCACGCCACAACTAGAGAAGAGAAAACCCGCACGTCACAACTAGAGGGAAGCAGGCGCACCACAACGAAGAGCCCATGTGCTGCAACCAAGACCCAATGCAGCCAAAAATAAAATAATAAATACATCTTTTAAAAAAAAAAATGAAATAAAATAAAATAAAGGAAGTTTGCACAGACTACAACCACTTATTCTAAGGACCTGTCTTAAGGGAGTGACTTCAACTCCACATGGTTCTTCTCCCATAGAGCCAATTAAATGACAGCAATAGCTCTTTGCCATGCAGGAAGAACATGGTATATATTAAGTAGCCCTAGAAAGGTTTGAGAGACTGATTTGGTTGGATTAAACCATTATGTGTTACAAATACCTGTGTTTAGAAGGACGGAGACTAAAAATATTGATGCAATAGCCTTGAAAGGTCTCGGTAGCCCTGAATTCACATTTCAAGTTTTTTCCACGTGGATATCTGATTGCAAAACAATCTGATTGTAGGAAGTTTTTCTGTGAGTTTACCTCTTATTGATTCCTAGAACACAATATCCCAGAAACATAGAACTACACTGGGGAATCCAGAAACAAAAATCTCCTCAAAGCATTGAAAACTTCCAGTGTGATACAAACTCAGAACTGAAAAAGGTGAGGAGGTATTTAGACATTGTGATGAGTTGTTAAGATTGGAATTTGCCAAAATTTGCAAAGCAAGTTCAGTAAGTTGCTGATTTGTAGCAAATACTAGAAAAAAATTCCATATTAATAGTTTTTCAGTGATTTCTCAGAAGTCTCATTTTGGGATTACAGAATTGGCATGATTTTGTTTAAAATATTATGAAGGTTTAAGCTCTACTTCTGTTGTTTTCTTTAGCACCAAAGGTACATTTCAGGCTTTCAAGTAAATTTGAATCCAGAAAAAGACACCCCTTTCTTCGGACAGACATAACTCTGCATTAGGGTGCAGGGCTCAGATCTCTCTACTGGGTTTATCGGTATGGCCAACAATGTGTACAACTTTCCATCATGACTGTGTTTGGGGGAATTTTGTTGTTTTTGTGTGTGTGTGTGGTTTTGTAAACTAATGAGATGAAGACCTCAGACACTGATTCCTAATGGTGTGAATCACTTTCATCCTAGGAGGCTTGAGATAGACAGTCCCCGATGATTCCCAGTTCCTGGTATTCATGTGTTTATGTAGTCCCTTCTTGCACTGAATAGGGCTGACTTTGTAACCAATAGATAATCACAGGAATAACAGACTTCTAAGCCTAGGTCATAAAAGACATTGCAACTTCTTTTTTGCTCTCCTGGATCACTTGTTCACTCTGAGGGAAATGAGTTGTCATGTCATGAAGCCTCTCAAGAAGCCCCAAAAAGGGCTCCTACCAAGAGCCGTGTGAGTCATCTGAAAGCAGATCCTCTAACCCCAGTCAGGTCTCCAGATGGTTTCAGCCATGACCAACATTTTGATACACCCTCATGAGAGTTCCTAAGCCAGAGCCACCCACTTAAGCCACTTCCCAAAAGCTTGACCCACAGAAGCTATGTGATTGGTATATGTTTATTGTAAGCTGCTAAGTTTTGGAATAATTTATTGTACAGTAATAGATAAATAATACAGTGTTTGTACTATCTTATCTTTTACCTTTAGTGAAAGTCTGAGACATACACAAGCTTTGTGCTTGTGGTACTTTGGAGCAGCTGAGGAATTACAGTCATTTACAGTGTGGGTTGAAGTGGGCTTGTGAGAGAATGACAAAGGCAGTAATGGAGAATGTCAGATGTGGTTAATAGTGGGAAAGAGGGCTGTAATACATATTGACAGGGAAATCACGAACCCCTTGAAAAATTCAGGTTAAGGAGAACTTTGCTTTTTATATAGAATGGGGACTTTTACATCTTATTTAGATTTTTTTTTTTGCGGTACGTGGGCCTCTCACTGTTGTGGCCTCTCCTGTTGCAGAGCACAGGCTCTGGACGCGCAGGCTCAGCGGCCATGGCTCACGTGCCCAGCCACTCTGTGGCATGTGGGACCATCCCGGACCGGGGCACGAATCTGTGTTCCCTACATCAGCTGGCGGACTCTCAACCACTGCACCACCAGGGAAGCCCTATTTAGATTTTTAAGAGTACTGAAATTATTCTTTTTGTAAAAGAGAATAAATCAGTAATTTTTGGTATGTAAGAATTAACTCCAAAACTTAGTAGCTTAAAACAAAAACGACTTATTGTGTCTCATAAGTCTGTGATTGACTAGGATGTTCTACTATTTCTGCTTGGGCTCACTCATGCAGCTGTAGTCATCTGGCAATTCAGGTGGGATGAATTGGTCTAACATGGCCTCACTCACATGCCAAGGGCCTCATCTAGGATGGTTGGAACAGCTGGGATTGCTGGGACTGTATCTTCATGTGGTCTTACATCTTGGACTTCTTTGCAGCATGCTTGTCTCAGGGTTCCAAGAGGATAAGCATGGAAATCTCAGTATATTGCTTCTGTTGAGTCCCATTGGTCAATACCAGCCACAAGTCAAGCTCAGGTACCAGGGGTGGGAGATAGACTCCATTTCCTGATGAGAAGACCGGCAAAGAATTTTAATCCATTCCAGTGATGATAGCTTCTTGAAAATTCAAGCAATACAGAGGAGTGAAAGAAGAAAGATATATATCAGCTAAAATTTCACCATCCATAAATAAATAATATTAACAGTTGTTGAACACCATTAAAAATATGTCTATATGTAAGATGATGGATGGATGGATGGAATGATGGATGGCTGAATGGTGGATAGCCGGAAGGAAATAATCTCTAAGAGGTGAGAATCATTTATTTTTATACCTACATGTTAACTTTAGACAAGATAGATTGACTACTTGTTAAGAAAGATGAGGAAATCAGCTTTCTTATAATTCTTCTCACCTCTCCTCCTTTACTTACAGACTTATTTTGATTTGGTCAGTGTCTATAAATTTGTTTATTTATTTTGTAGTCATAATCCTTTTGTTTGTTTAAACACAGTTCTACATTTAAATGGATGCAATATTCACAGGTGCTCCTTTTACTGTGGCTCCTTAATTTTGGCAGGTTGTTGAATACTGTGCTATATTCCCTGAGGACTTTCATGTCTTAGAATGTCTGTCATTTGCATTTATCTTTGAATCATCATTTGAATGAGTGTAATATTTTTCTTTCCCTCAGAACATCAGAGACACTGTTCCATTGTCTTCTGGCATTCAGTGTTTTTAACAGTGAATGAGGATAATAGCCTGATTTATTTTCCTCACTTTTTTTTTTTTGTCTAGGATCCCAGAGAATTCTAGAATTTTAATGATTTCACTAGAAAATATTTTTACATAACTTGTTTTTTTCAGTTTCTTGGAATTTAGTCTGTAAATTTAGTTCTTCCTTTAGATCAAGAAACATTTCTTGCACTATATTCCTGCATATTTTAATGCTTTATTTGATTGGTTCTATCATTATGATCCTAGTTACTTTTATGTTGGATCTTCTTTATCTTCCACACCTATCATCTTCTTCTAGTTACCTTAATCTCTTTGCCTTTTTCTTTTGCATTCATGTTGATTATCTGAAGCTTTTAACTATTACATTAATTTTCTTTTTACTGTTTCTACTGTTGGGTCTATAATGGTTGCTTTGATTTCCTAATTTGTTTACTTATCTTTGCATTCTCTCCATTCATTTTTTCTTATTGTATATTATATTGCCATTGATCTCTTCCTTTACTGAATTAAGAGCTTTATTAAATCCTTTACTGGCCTAAAGTGCTCATAGGACATATATATATTGTTTGTGTTATGTGTTTTTATGAACGCTACATTATTTTTTCTTTCGCATGATATATTCTTTTCTTCTTACTTTAATCTATTTTTTTTTGTAACATCCTATGTTGATATATTTACCATGCCCTTTCTTTCCGTCATGTGTCACCCTTTCCATCTTCTCTGATGTCAGTTTGCTTTCATTTCTCTGAGCTATAGTTTGAGAACTAAGTGTTGCTTTCCATCCACTTTGCTAAGGCCTAAGGACTCAGGAGATCAGGAGTACTAGATTTTAGTGGAGACTAAAGCCTCTCTGTGGGATCTAAGCTCTCCTTTTTTCTGGAATCCCATTAATTATTCTGTAATAGGGCCCCCTTTTCTTTGTCAGAGATGTATCTCACTTCAGTGTCCTTTGGCTCAATTCCCCAAAGATAGCACAGTTTCTAAAAGATAAAATCCTGATGGAGTTGCCTAACCCATTAAAGACCCAATGTCATGTTAAGATGGTGAAAATAGAATAGTATAAACCCTTGTTTTGGGAAGGAAAATGTTAAATCAGAAATAAAATGTCTCTCTTCAAGAATAAAATCAGCTTTAACTGAAGGAAAGCTCTGTAGCAAATCTCTTATATGAAAAATACTTGTCAAAGTACTATGCTATGAAATGTCTTTGCTGCACTGATAAGAAAGCTCAAAAATATAGAATATTTAACATCCAAGTTGCTAAACAAAGCAACTCAAATGCTGACTAGTCAGATCAAGGTAAAGCTCTAAGTAAGATTAAAATTGACTGTGTCTCTACTTTCATCACAAGTAAAAAAGACTCTCCATTGATTTTCTTGATATTCAATATAAAGTGATAAGGACTTTTTGTTGACAAGTTATTTTTCCATTGATTTTCTCATTACTCATCTGACATGTAACCCTTTAGTCTCAATGTTTGAATAGACTTTAGTTTTGTTTTTTTTTTTTTTTTTTTGCGGTACGTGGGCCTCTCACTGTTGTGGCCTCTCCCGTTGCGGAGCACAGGCTCTGGATGCACAGGCTCAGCAGCCATGGCTTGCAGGCCCAGCCGCTCCGTGGCATGTGGGATCTGCCCGGACTGGGGCACGAACCCACATCCCCTGCATCAGCGGGCGGACCCTCAACCACTGCGCCACCAGGGAAACCCTGAATAGACTTTAATATTTTAAGAATGTTTTAATAACTGCATGAAGTCATAAAA
This sequence comes from Neophocaena asiaeorientalis asiaeorientalis, assembly GCF_003031525.2. Taxonomy (NCBI): domain Eukaryota; kingdom Metazoa; phylum Chordata; class Mammalia; order Artiodactyla; family Phocoenidae; genus Neophocaena; species Neophocaena asiaeorientalis. The sequence goes on from NW_020175190.1 coordinate 1,235,613, forward strand.
TATGGCTGGTGAAAAAGGTAATGATTGTTCACAAATATACATATTATTAATAATTTCAGTTGTAAATAAACTTGTAATGAATTCACCATACTTTGCTCCCCTTTCTCTTTTTTTGGTAGCTCTCACGGTCTTTGTTTTCAAACACTATAATAATCATAGAATATTTTCTTTTGTTGAGACATAATTTACTCAGCTGATTCTCTTGGAGTAGTGGTTTATAACAAGCTTGTTAAAAGTGTTTTTGACAATTTCTAAAACTAACCCTAACATGAAGCCTAGATGGATTCAAACAGATGTAGTGTTTGAAAAGAGAAAGAATGTCACATAAAAGATAACTATGGGGACTTCCCTGGTGGTCCAGTAGTTAAGACTTCGCCTTCCAATGCAGGGGGTGTGGGTTTGATCCCTGGTCAGGGAGCCAAGATCCCACATGCCTCGGGGCCAAAAAACCAAAACATAAAGCAGAAGCAATATTGTAACAAATTCAATAAAGACTTTAAAAATGGTCCACATCAAAAAAAAATTTTAAAAAAAGAGAACTTTGATTTTTCTACAATTATCAGTCAGAACCTATTATTTGAAAAAAAGAAATACATAGATGGTATTGGTTAAGGAATAGCTAATTTTTTGTCAACAAATAAGCTCACCTATGCTTGAGATAATTGAGCCATGTAAAATTTGTTCTTCTCTCATAAAATGTGTGAGTATTCTCATAGAAATGGATTTTTAATCAGATTAAACTGTGTCTGAACAGGTACAGTCAATGTGTGAATTCCCTACCCCCACCCCTTTTTCTTTCGATAATGGAGATTTGGTGTCAGTCACCCAGGGTCTGTGTTCCTGCTAGGCAGTTATGAGTGGTATGATCTTGGACAAGCTACTTACCTCTCTTGAGTGTTGGTGTCCTCTATTGTAAAATGGGATGCAGTGTGAAATAAAAGGGAAAAATATATAATAAAAATGCTAGAAATAATTTGTAATATGTGATTTACTAAGACTACCAAGTTTTTTATTTCTAGCGTACTTTGAAGATATGGGTAATGATTAGAATTTCTCAAGGCTGGGACCTGCACAAATAAATAAGACATGGGCCCTGCTTCAGTAAGCATACCATTTGATAGGAGAGGGAACAGTGATGACTAACAGGTAAGAGAACATATGACTGTCAACTATAGATATGTCAAACTTGTCTACCTGAATCAATGGCCTTCTACCTTTGACTAAAATGTCTGCCTAAATAATAAGGATTCTCTTTTCTATGAATAATTTACATAATGATAAAAGATTGCTAGACGTGAGAGAATGGTAATAGAAGAGGGTGAGTACAAAGAACAAATATGGAGAGCCTAGTGTGTGGTAGAAAAAGCCAAATTATTGACATCAACTGAATGAATCTTGACTTCACTCTTTGCAGAGCATATATATGAGACTTTGGGCAAATGAAATTCTCTTTGGCCCTCAGCTTTCTAAAATAAAAAGCACTCAAGCTTTTATTAATGCTTATTATGTGCCAAGCACAGTGATAAGCGTTTTCCATACATTAAAAAAAAAATCCTCACAGCTGCTCTATTTGGAAAGTATTATTATTCTCTTTATTTTACAATTGAGAAAACTGAGGCTCAGGAAGTTTAAGTAACCTGCCTGAGATCACATAGCCACTAAATAGTTTCACTGCTATTTTCATGGAAGCGGCATGACTCCAGAATCTATGCTCCTAATCCAAATAACGTAAACTTAAAAATTTCTTTCCCTCTAAATTTCATGCTTATGAATAAGCTTAAAATGCAATTGGCTCAAGAATTTTAAAAGCAAAACTATTGGGAAAGTTTTGTTGACTAAATTTAGGTCAACAACAGTTGGATCTGAACAGTGGAATGTCCCAATCAGAGCTCCCTCTCCTGGTTTCTATCTTCTCTAAACTTGAAACCATATTATTATTATTTTTTTATTGAGTATTTATTTTGCCAGCCAGATACTGCATTAACAGTTTTACAGGTTTATGTTTTCTCATTTAATTCTAACAAAAATTTTATAAAGGAGATCTTACGCCCCCCACCCCCCAACAGTATGGCAAGAAAACAGGATGTCTAGAGATGAAAGTGTTTCACCTAAAGTTACAGTGGTAAGAAGTGAATACAACTCATCCTCATTTCTGTGTGCTGGCACAGCATGTGCTTTTAACCACGACTGCATTTTATTCAGATCTGCTACCAATGTAGTCCACACACTATGTATCGGTTACATTTATGCATAAACACAGGTAGGACATATTGAAAGCAAGATCTGTGTAAATTTTGAAATCATTCCCATTATTCTATAGTGGCGCCTCCTATATTAGTGATAGATACATACTGAATCTCTAAATTTCTTTCTATCATTGGGGATGTTTTCAAAGAGTTCAGGGAATAATTACAACAGCAAGATACATACAATATGGAGCCAAAATTTAGATACTTGATGACTAGGAAATAACTCAAATCTCCCGAGAATATGCCATCCATTTTTTTATAAGCAACAATTCACAGTGTAGCAAAATTATGAAAAAAGTGCTCATAATGTTTAAAGTGAAGAGATTCCTGGAGAAACAAGGCATGTATTTAGAATATCTATTCTAAAACATATTTAAGTTTTGTTTTGTCCCACATATATTACTCTTTTTGGGAAAAAGAAAAGAAGCCATAGAGGATCACAGGGAAGGGAGAACAATGGGTGGGTGAGGGAAGCTTATGGGTGAGCAAGGAGAAAGTGGAAAAATACATTTTACATTCAAAGTCTGTTAAAACCACATTATTGCCAGGATGGGATCTCAGCATGGGGAACTTTGCCTTCAGGTACTTTAAACAATGAGATGTGGTAATTACGCTCATCTGTATTCTCCTAGGCACTAAATTACTCCCATAAGAAAAATGTACTTTCTTTTTAAGGTTATTGAATAACTCACTAGCTCCCTGGCACAAAAACTTACTGACTGATACCCAGGTGACTTTCTAGTCACATCTGATTATTTTGCTCACCATTAATAAAATGTTTCTTCCTAGACAGTATTTTGATAATCTTCAGAAGAGTCCCATTGAGGAAGTATTGTTAATATTGTCCTTATTTTCAAATGAGGGAACTGGGGCCCAGGGTAGCTGAGTAGCAAAGATGACTAAAGACAACTCATCCCCAAGGAAATTTACATTTCATGCAAATATTTAAGTATTGTCACTAGACTTTCAGTCAAGGTAACTGCTTTATCTCACTCCTACCATGAACCCTCACTACTGCTGGCTGTATTCAGTGGTATTAGAAGTATAGCTATATCTGTGACATCCTATCTGATAGCTTTTCCATAAATGTGAAGGGAGTGTGTAAGTGATGCAAACTCCCACATACACCTACAGACAAAACAACAACAACAAAAAGGACATTTAGGTGAGGAAGTAGGGAAATTGAGTTAAGAATTTAATGAGGAAAAAAAAATCAAACTATTGAACTCCCTGTAGGCCAAATAGAATAGGCAATGGGTTAAACTATTTTCACTTTCAATTGGTTGTTTGGACTTTTTATAGATAGCTAAAGTCTCATGAAAACATAAAATGAGTTTATTGCACTTTTTTTAAGTCTATCAGACTTCCTTCATGCTCTAGGCACATGCTAATGGTTGGGATAAGACTGATTTTGAATGGAGTTCCTGCTAAACGAATGAATGGTGGAGACTGGAATGTTACATGAAAGACAGCCAACTCTTCTGGAAAACCACACAGCAATACACAAAGCCACAATGGTAAAAATTGCCTGCATCTGGGAGGAAGGTACAAACTAGTATGTTGTAGGGAAATGAAGGGGGCTGAAGAAAGCGGGGAGGGTCAGAGATTAAAAGAACTCAAAGGATGGAGACAGAACACTTAAAGAAACCAAAGAAAAAATAAAAGCAAATTCTAAACAGCTCCCCTTACAAATGACTTTCATATGCATGGTAAGAAGTGAACTGAAAGAAAACAAATACCAAGAGATATAATAGACACATTATGTAACAAGGATTACTAAGGAGAGGCTAAAACCAGAAACAGATTCGGAATAATTTGGAGATGGAAAGTTTATATAAGAGATAGACACAACAGGCGAGGGGGAATTATGCCAACATGGGTCAAGGAGGATATTGTGTCTGAAGGGGTAAAGAATGTCACATAATAAATAAGTTGGCAGTGGGACGAAATATATTTGGATGGAAATAAAAGATAAAAGGAATATAGAGCTAATCATAGGCAATTATGGTAGACCATCTGGGTCAGATAAAAAGGCAGCTCAGAATGTTTATGTAGATAAGGATGCCCAAGGAAAACAGAGTATGGTCTGGGATGGCTGTACTAGAATTGTATTACAGCAGAGTGATGTTCTGGTTACATCCCCGGGGAAGACAATGGATTCGATTAGAACCCAGCTTTTGCATATCATTTGGAAGGCAGAAACCTAGAAAATAGCTAATAGACAAGGATCCAGAACAATTTGGGGCAAGCTATCACCTGACGGACATCTATCCCTTCATTTGTAATGTTCGTGGTGTCTGTGAAGACTTGGTGATCTCACCCTTCCTGTCACCCCACCACCCTGGTGACCTGCTATAATTTGACACTGTCTTTGTGAACCCTCTGCCCCCATGAATCTCCTCACAGACTTCCTGCTGTGGCTACAATTGCCCCTAAGCCATTCAAGTCCAGCTCCTAAATTCATGCAGCTGGGCGCCCTGATAAAAATGTAACTGGCCTATCCCAGTAGCCTCTGACCATTTACCTGGTCAGAGAGGGCTTTGCCCTGGGGGTTGTAGCCAGGCAGCCTTGGAGAACGGGAACACAGAATAAGAGCCAACCGCTGGGATTCCGGCCCATACGCTTGAACCCTCTAATTGCAGTAACAACAGCATCAAAGAGACTGTGTTGCTTTGTGTGCAGTGATAACCCTGTTGACTTTCTGATAACATGGCTAGAATTTTGAGGACTTTAACAGCAGGGCTGAGAGATTTTCACTTCGTCATTTAACCTTCTCTTCTGGGCTCCAAGGCCTCTTCTCTGACAGCACATATCATGCTGTATTATAAGTGAATAGAGCTGCTTCCCACAATAGACTTGAATTCCCCAAGGTCAGAGACTGAATCTCTCATCTCCTACTTGCCAGAGATTAGCAACCTCTCTAGTAATTCTGGATGCTCAGTTATCATGCAGAATGAATGGAATAATAAGGAGTGACTCAAAGGAATTAATTCATAAGTAAAAGATTTTAGGCAGTTACAGCGGCAGTAGGGAGATAATTTGCCAAAGGGCTGGTTGGGTGGGAGAGGATAAGAAGGGATGGTACCTACCTGATGTCCTTAAGTTTGTTCCTCAACTTGGAATTCTCTCCTCTGCTCACATGAAGGCCAGCCTTGGGCATCCCTTTCTGATCTAAGAATTAAAAGTTCAGTTTTGAAAAGCTCAGTGATCCTAACGTAGATGCTCCGTATGTATTTTTCTCATCACTTCCACATGAATGTCAAGTTACTTATAAATCAACTCCTTTGGGTCCCCAGCAACACCCAATGGTCTTGCCTAGAATTCTGTAGAATATTTAGGTCTTGTAGAAAATGAGTGTATATTTGCAATGATCTCAGCCTTGTTAACAACATGTTTTAGCCTAGTAGCTCCCAAAAGGTTGTATCAGGGGCACCAAGGGAATTAAAAAAACCAAAAAGAAAAAGAACCCAGATTCCTGGTTCCAGGCCTGGCCTTACAGAGTCATACTCCCTGTATAAGGGTACAAAAGAATCTGCATTTTCAATCACCAAGTGTTTATAAAGCACAGTTTGATTTAGGAACTATTGCTTTGACTAAATACATTTATTAAACAAATAAAAAGCCACTTATTTGGTTTAAAAATATCCCCAGTTAACTTCTGTACCATTTTTAGAAACACCAAAAAAATCACCAGTGATAGGTAGAATTAGTTTTAGTTTAGACCAAGGTGTAATAACCTCTGCTCAGTGGAACCCTTGAAGGAGTAATAAGCCTAATTAGTAACTACAGTTCTTTTAAATTATAATTTTGTCTCTTATGTGGGCAATTACTGAATAAAATTCATTAATATTTAGCTGCATCTTCAGTCATCCTGTATAATGATAATGACCCATTAGTTCATTTTTCAATAGTGCCTATGGGTAGGGAGGAAGTGCATAGGACAGTATGCCGAACAAATTACTCTCAATAGTAGTTGTCAATTCTTTATGCTGTCTGCTTAAGGGATCTCTGGATGTGACTGGGCTGTGACTGAGGAAAGCAAGAAATAAAGGGGACAGAGGAGCTGCATCAAGGTTCTAGGATTTTCAGAGAGGAGAAGAATATGGCCAGTTTTGGAGGTGGCTCTGACTGAGACCAATTGCCTGCCATTGAGTGACCTTCATATTTTATGAGTAAATAATTGTAGTACAGAAAGGGGGGCATAAAAAAAAGAAGATTTAAAAATATCCAACTTTAAGGAGCTTTCCATTTCTTCAGGGGGATAGTTATGTAGCCATAATTTAAGGTAAAATATGGTTGGTGCTATAGCAGAGCTTAAAACCAAACGTATTCCCAAAAGGTGAAATTAGTTTAGAGCCATACAAAAAAGACTAATGACATAGACTTGCTCCACCAGATATTAAAACACATTATGAAATTATAGCAAATCAGTATATGTGGTACAGATGCAAAAATTAGACAGACAGAACAGAAAGAGAAAGCCCAGAAAAAGACTATCATATATCATCATTTAACAATGAAGGAGCTAAAGTAAATCAGTGGTAAAGGGAAAGTTTATTCAACAAATAGTTCTTAAAACATTGCAAAGCAGATTTGGATCAAAAGGCATTAGATCCTTCTCTCATATCACCACTAAGATCAAATTATTAAAAGTGCTAGCAAGGCTGTGGTAAGATGGATACTGTTTTACACAGCTAGTAGGGGTACAAACTAGACCAACCTTTTTGGAAAGCATTTTATAATATGAATTAACAGATTTTAAAATGTTCATAGTATTCTGATTCAGTAACTCTACTTCTAGATAAACATATACACACAGAGAGATATAGAAATATTATATATACACTCATCTTTAAGAATAAAACTTCAGTTAAAATTCATTTATAATGCTGGAGAGGGTGTGGAGAAAACGGAACCCTCATGCACTGTTGGTGGGAATGTAAATTGATACAGCCACTGTGGAAAACAGTATGGAGGTTCCTTAAAAAACTAAAACTAGAACTACCATATGATGCAGCAATCCCACTACTGGGCATATACCCTGAGAAAACCATAACTCAAAAAGAGTCATGTACCACAGTGTTCACTGCAGCACTATTTACAATAGCCAGGACATGGAAGCAACCTATGTGTCCATCAACAGATGAATGGATAAAGAAGATGTGGTACATATATACAATGGAATATTACTCAGCCATAAAAGGAAACAAAACTGAGTTATTTTAGTGAGGTGGATGGACCTAGAGTCTGTCATACAGTGTGAAGTAAGTCAAAAAGAGAAAAACAAATACCGTATGCTAACACATATATATGGAATCTAAAAAAAAAATGTTTCTCATGAACTTAGGGGCAGGACAGGAATAAAGATGCAGACATAGAGAATGGACTTGAGGACACGGGGAGGGGGAAGGGTAAGCTGGGACAAAGTGAGAGAGTAGCACTGACATATATACACTACCAACTCTAAAATAGATGGTTAGTGGGAAGCTGCTGCATAGCACAGGGAGATCAGCTCAGTGCTTTGTGACCACCTAGAGGGGTGGGATAGGGAGGGTAAGAGGGAGACACAAGAGGGAGGGGATATGGGGATATATGTATACATATAGCTGATTCACTTTGTTGTACAGAAGAAACTAACACAACCTTGTAAAACAATTCTACTCCAATAAAGACGTTAAAAAAATTTATTTATAAAATGTTCATGACAATGTTTTTATAATAATAATGAAACTGGAAAAATAATGGATAATTAAGAGATCATTAAGTAAGTTATGTTACAAAATTATGTTACTCTAATGTAATAGAATAGAATGCATTTGTTAAAATACGTTTATTGGAAGTTTTTTTAATTGGTACGGGAACTTGCCTTTCAAATGTTAGAGGAAAAAGTAGGGTGCTATTCATTTCAATTAGATTTAAAACACAGGAAAAGGACTGGAAATATATATTCTAAAATGTTAATTTTGTTATTTGGGGCTAATAAAATTATGGGTATGCTCCTCCCTGTTAGTGTATTTCCTTTTCAAATTTTCTACAATTGGTATAATTTAGAGTAGATTCTTGACATGCACAGGGGACATATCCTAAAACAGTTGCTAATCTTTAAAATGCAAAGTCCTTCACTTTCTTAGACTTCTTTAGTTTCTCTTTATTGCCATCATTAGCACTATCAGTTGGATTTCTTCTCACAAAGAACGTTTCTGTTATGTCCCCAGAGTTACTATATACTTGATAATGAGAAGAGAACAAAAAAGCCACATTGAGCTCTGGATTCTGGGTGGTCTGCTAGCAGTAATAGCAGCAAGGAGTAAACTCTCCCCTCTGCTTTCTAAAAATCCCCTTCCAAGACACCTAATTAATAACAGTAATAATAATAGGGTTCTTTGATATGGACAATTGACATTCTCTGCCAAGACTTGTTTGACACATAAGGTAACTCAATTGCACCAGTTTTAACTCAGTCTCTTGGTTAACTTTTCAGTCAAATTCAGATTCTTTCTTCTATTCACCCAAGGGTTTATATAAATGGTACTATGGCTTGAATTGTGTCTCCCTCTTCCAAATCATATGTTGAAGTCCTACCATCCAATACCTCAAAAGGTAATTTGGTTCTTTACAGAGGTAATCAAGTTAAAATGGTCATTAGGGTGGGCCCTAATCCAATGTGAATGCTGTCCTTATAAAAATTGGAAATTTGGAGATAGACATGTATGCAGAGAGAATACCATGTGAAAGTGAACGCAGAGGTATGGGGTGATGCTTCCAAAAGCCAAGGAATGCCAAAGATTGCCAGTAAATCACCAGAAGGCAGGGAGGGAACACAGCTTCTGGAAGGAACCAACCATGCCAACATCGTGATCTAAGATATCTAGCTTCCCAAACTGTGAGACGAGAAATTTCTCTTGTTTAAGCCATTCAATTTGTGATACTTTGTTTTCAGCCCTAGCAAACTAATATATAGAGCATTGGGAGAGGGGCATCTGGGGTCATATGACATTGCTGGGCCCCTCTGAGATCTAGGTTTCTTGTCTGGCCTTTGAATGTTGTCCTCTCTTGCATGTCCACTGTTTCTGGTCTATGAGGTCCTGCCAGGTTCCTTCAATCGGGATGATCCACATATAACCTATTGACTGGGTCACCAGTGGTGTCTAGGAAGCCCCTTTCTTCCTCTAGTCCTCTCTGCCTCTTAGGACATGGAACAATTTGGGTGCACATTGTACCACTTAGGAGTACCCTGGAATCTCTGAGAATGTCTACATCCACCCTATAGCCATTGCATGCTGGCTCAGGAACTTCTCCAAGAGGCTTGATGCCTCTTGGAGGTGAGGTACAAGCCCCCTGCTCTGATATCTCCCCAGACTTATCTGTGGTTGGTGATACAGACACTGTAAGATTGATCCTCCAAAGGATAAGGGACCAGAGCCCTCTCTCACCACTAAGCTCACTTCTGTCCCCCTACTTCTGCCTCCCAGCAGCACCCCCAATCCCTAGCCCAGAAAGCATTCTTATATCCTGTCTATGATCTTATGTCACCACACAATCTATCCATCTCTCGATTTATAATATAAACTATATCATCTGAATTCTTCAAGTTTACTTTTGATATTTTGGAACTCAAAGTCAAGATTTTAACTCTTTGTTCTTGCTCAGACAATAAATTTAGTCTAAAGGTAGAGTTTTATAGTGGAAGTTCTGGAGGATGAAAAAAAATTACTGAGAGGACAAAAACCTGAGTCAATATATCAAGATATCATCTCGATATATGTAGTGGTTGACAATGACTTATTGAAGAATTACTCATTTTGTTGGTGTAAAAAAGATGGGCATGATTTCAACACATTATTTAAAACCCATCACAGTCACATTTTCTCTGCTTACTCTAACTTATTTTTCTTCATAGGATTTATTGCTGCCTAAAACTGTATTGTCTCTTGATTGTCTCTCTCTCCTAATAAAGTGTAATATATTATAAGAACCATCCTCCAGTGTCTATAATAATGCATGCCATATAAGTCCTCAATAAATGGATATTTAATGGATGAATAAGTGTGCAATGAAAGATAAGATATATTCAAAGGGCAAGAAACATTATAAATAAAGACAGATAAATAAAACCACGGAAAGCCTGGTTTAGTTAGAACTGAAATAAGTGTAATTTCTCTCTCTGTGTTAAAACATGAACCATGTACACTTCCTAGCCCCTATGATAGACAATACTAAGATCAATCAAAATAACTTAGCTACCTGCTCTGGAAAATACTTGCCTCTGGAAGATAACACTGTGAACTAACTAACGTAGTCACTTTAAGACCCTCATCTCACTGTGGATTATTATTCAAAGCTTTTATATTAAAAACTCTGCCCAATCCCAATTAGCTTCTTATATGAAAAGACTTTTTAAAATCACCTCACCCAGCTCTAAAAGCTTGTATTGCTCCTTCTCTGACTTCCCCTCTGAGATGTTACTCGGACTCTAGCAAGTGTTCTCTCTTCTTTCAGTAAGTCTAATAAACTTAGATTTGCTTGGTCAACGTTGCCCACTGATGGTCTTTTTCATATGACTTAGGTGAGGAGGGAGCAAATAGAGTGTGACTAGAGCATATGACATGTGAGTCAGGGTGAGAGGTAGTGACTGATTCTAGTGGTAAGAAGGAGATAATACTGGAAAGGTTTGTTGGGGTCTGTATTAATCAGAGTCCAAGTCAAGAAAACAGAAACCTCTGTAGCTATTTCAAATAGGAGGAATTTAACACAGGGAATTGGTTACATGAGTAATGGAATGTCAGAGAAAGATAGAGAGAGAATGCAAAGGGGATGGCTACAGTTTAAGTAACTACATGAAGCAACTATAATCACTACGGCTGGTGACAAAGGGATGAAGATGATATTACCAGAGCCCAGATGTGCAGAGTAGAAGGGCTCTTTGGTTATGCTGGAACAATGGCTAAGAGGCCTCCTCGCTGATGCTGCCACTATGGAGAAGGTAGGGATTACAAGAGGGATGCAGCCACTTCCAAGATGGTGCTAGAAGCAGAGAGGGAGGATGGAGAATAACTTCTCCATTTTCTTACTTTCTATGTCCTGTCAGTGACCCCTACTAGAAGAAAAATAACAGGAAGCCAGTTGTCAAGGACTCCTGGGAAAAGTAATTCAGACCCTCAGGTTCAGAATTATAGAGTCAAAGAGAGAAAAAATGTTGTGGGCTGAAAGGTGACAGGTAAACTGAGCACAGGACCAAACTGAGAAATGTAGACAAGGAACTTGGAATTTTAGCGAGGTTATAAGGACCTGTAATAAGCGGAATTATATGAACAAGGTCTTGGGAAAGAAGTAGTCTACCTTTCTCAGTTCTACATGAAACTACACCACCCCATCCCACCCAACCCACCAAGCTATGAGCTTTCCTATTTCTCTACACATCTTTACTGGGGAGAACTTAGCTTTCTCCTACCTACCCCCATAACTCTCTCCATGGTTACAGAAGAAATCTAGGGACTAGGAATAAGAAATTTTTATCATGGCACTATTCATTGTCAGTGAATGTTAGAAAGATTTGTAATGGAATCCAGGACAGGGGTGGGAGGGGGGGAAAAATGTATCAATTTTAGCATAATAATGGCCAGGATTAGTATTTCACAAGAAATAAGATCAATATCCTTAATATTAGTAATATGAATTTCTCATGGTGGTTAGATTATGTCATCAAAAAATAAAGAATATTTGTGGTTGGGTATTGCACTGGTTTTAGCTTTTTTTTTTTGGAGAAAATCAGTTGCAGCCTAATGAAAGCCTCATTGTTTTGCCATTCTTCCTATGGGTTGCATTTCTGGGATTAATTGAATCTCTTTCCCTTTGTCCCTGAAAGGTCAGGAAGTTATTACAATGAATCACCTTGTTAACCCTTCTTGTTGCTACCTATGCTTTTTTTCCCAGAGAAATTACTTATTGTTTTTTAAATATGTATATGTATTCCAGGTGTATAGCATTATAACTTGACCTTTGTATACCTACAAAGTGATCATCACCACTAGTCTATTTACCAGCCATCACCATACAGTTGACCCTCTTCACCCATTTTGCCCATCCCTTATTGGATATATGATTTACAAATACCTTCTCCTATTCAGTAGACTGTCTTTAATTTTTTTTTTTTTTTGCCTTTAATTTCGAAAATGGTTTCCTTCACTGTGCAGAAGCTTTTCAGTTGGATGTAGTACCGTTTGTTTATTTTTGTTTCCCTTGCCTTTTGATTCAAATCCAAAAAAATATCACTAAGACCAATGTCAGTGAGGTTACTGCCTACGTTTTCTTCTAGGAATTTAATGGTGTCAGGTCTTACATTCAACTCTTTAATTCATTTTGAGTTAATTTTTTTGTATGATATAAGATAATGGCCTAGTTTCATCCTTTGGTATGAGGCTGTCCAGTTTTCCCAACACCATCTATTGAAGAGACTATCCTTTCTCATAAACGAGATTGACAAACCTCTGGCCAGGCTCACCAAGAAGAAAAGAGAGAGAACACAAATAAATAAATAAGAAGTGAAAAAGGAGACATAACAACCGATACCACAGAAATACAAAAAACCATAAAGGAATACTGTGATTAATTGTATGCCAACAAATTTGACAACCTAGTAAAAATGCACAAGTTTCTAGAAACATACAGCCCAACAAAATCGAATCAAGAAGAAATAGATAATTTGAACAGACAAATCACTAGAAATGAAATGGAATCTGTAATTTAAAAACTCCCTGTAAACAAAAGTTCAGGACCAGATGGCTTCATAGGTGAAACCTACCAAACATACAAAGAAGAACTTATACCAGTCCTTCTCAAACTCTTCCAAAAAATTGAAGAGGAGGCAGCATTCCCAAAGACATTCTATGAAGCCACTATCACCCTGATACCAAAACCATACAAAGACACCACCAAAAACCAAAATTACAGGCCAATATCGTTGATGAATACAGATGCAAAAATTCTCAACTAATTATTAACAAAATGAATCCAACAACACATAAAAAGATCATACACCATGACCAAGTGGGATTCATCCCAATTCACAAGGATGGTTCAACATATGCAAATCAATCAATGTGATACACCACATCAACAACAAAAAAAGACAAAAACCATATGATCATCTCAACAGATGCAGAAAAAGCATATGACAAAATTTAACATCCATTCATGACAAAAACTCTTACAAAAGTGGGTATAGAAGGAACATATCTCAAGATAATAAAAGCTATTTATGACAAACCCACAGCTAATATAATACTCAATGGTGAAAAGCTGAAAGCCTTTCTGCTAAAATCTGGAACAAGACAAGGACTCCCACTCTCACCTCTTCTATTCAACACAGTATTGGAAGTCCTAGCCACAGCTATTAGACAAGAAAAAGAAATAAAATGTATCCAGATTGGAAGAGAAGAGGTAAAATTGTCATATATGCAGATGATATGATACTATATATAGAAAACTCTAAAGACTCCATACGAAAACTACTAGAACTGATAAATGAATTCAGCAAGGTAGAAGGATACAAGATTAACATACAGAAATCAGTTGTATTTCTTTACACCAACAATGAAATATCAGAAAGGGAATGTAAAAAAAAAAATCACTTTTAAAATCGCACCCCAAAAATAAAATACTTACGAATAAACCTGACCAAGGAGGTATAGCAATCCCGCTCCAGGGCATATATTCAGACAAAACTATAATTCAAAAAGATACACACACCCCTATGTTCCTAGCAGCACTATTCACAATAGCCAAGACATGGAAATAACCTAAATGTTCATCAACAGATGAATGGATAATGAAGATGTAGTATATATATATATACTGTATATATACTACATCTTCATATATATTTATATGAATACTACTCATCCATAAAAAAGGAGAAAATAATACCATTTGAAGCAACAAGGATGCAGCTAGAGATTATCGTACTCAGTGAAGTAAGAAAGAGAATGAGAAACACCATATAGTATTACTTATATGTGGAATCTAAAATATGACACAGATGAACCTATCTAGGAAACAGAAACAGAATCATGGACATAGAGAACAGACTGGTGGTTGTCGAGGGGGAGGGGGTTGGGGGAGGTATGAAGTGGGAGTTTGGGGTTAGCAGATGCAAGCTTTCATATCTAGAATGGATAAACAACAAGGTCTTACTGTATAGCACAGAGAACTATATTCATTACCTTATGATAAACCATAATGGAAAAGGATATATCAAAAAAAGAATGTATATATATGTATAACTGAATTAATTTGCTGGACAGCTGAAATTAACACAACATTGTAAAATCAACTATACTTCAGTTTAAAAAAAAGTGAAGGGATTATCCTTTCACCATTGTATGTTCTTTGTTCTTTTTTTTAATAAATTGTCACTTTGCTGTACAGCAGAAATTAACACACCATAGTAAATCAACTATGCTTCAATTAAAAAAAGTGAAGGGTCTATTGTTTCTCCATTGTATGTTCTTTGCTCTTTTTTCATAAATTAATAGTCCATATATATATGGGATTATTTTTGGGCTCTCAGTTCTGTTTCACTGATCTGTGTGTCTGTTTCTGTACAGTACATAATATTTCAATTAGGTTTGATGTTTGAAATCAGGAAGCGGAATACCTCCAGCTTGTCTTCTTTCTTGAGATTATTTTAGCTATTCAAGGTCTCTGTGCTTCCATACAAATTTTAGAATTATTTCTTCTAGTTCTGTGAAATATGTCATTGGAATTTTGATACGGATTGCATTAAATCTGTCAATTGCTTTGAGTCGTATGGACATTTTAACAATATTAATTCTTCCAATCCATGAACACAGAATATCTTTCCACTTATTTAAATCTTCTTCAATTTCTTTCAAGAGAATCATAATTTTCAGTGTACAGGTCTTTACCTCCTTGGTTAAATTCATTCCAAGGTATTTTATTCTGTTTGTTTCTAAATGGTATTGTTTTCTTAATTTCTCTTTCTGTTAATTCATTATTGGTGTATAGAAATGACAGAGATTTCTGTGTGTTGATTTTGTAACCTACAAATATACTGAATTTACTTATTAGTGCTAAGAGTTTTTTTGATGGAGTCTTTAAATTTCTCTCTATATAGTATCATGTTACCTACAAATAGTGGTGGTTTTACTTTTTTCTTTCTGATTTAGGTGCTTTATTTTTCCCGTCTGATTGCTGTGGCTAGGACTTCTGAGACTATGTTGAAAAAAAGTGGCAAGAGTGGATATCCTTGGGCTTCCCTGGTGGCGCAGTGGTTGAGAATCTGCCTGCGAATGCAGGGGACACGGGTTCGAGCCCTGGTCTGGGAAGATCCCGCATGCCGCGGAGCAACTGGGCCCGTGAGCCACAATTACTGATCTTTTCACCATTGACTATGATGTAAGCTATGAGTTTGTCATACATATCCTTTATTATGTTGTTACATTCCCTCTAGAGCCACTCTGTTGAGCGTTGTTTTTTTGTTTGTTTCATTTTGTTTTTTTGCTTTTTTTGGGCAATGCTGCACTGCTTACAGGATCTTAGTTCCACAACCAGGGATTGAACCTGCATCCCCTGCAGTGGAAGCATGGAGTCAACCACTGGACTGGGAAGTTCTTACTGGGTGTTTTTTTTTTTTTATCATAAATGGATGTTGAATTTTGTCAGATGTCTTTTCTGCATCTATTGAGATGATAATATGATTTTTATCCTTCACTTGGTTAATGTGATATATCATGTTGATTTCTTTGCAGATAAGCCATTCTTTTATCCTTGGAATAAATCCCACTTGATCATGATGTATGATCCTTTAATGTGTTGTTGCTAACATTTTGTCGAGGATTTTTGCATCTATGTTCGTCAAAGATATTGGCCTTTAATTTTCTTTTCTTGTGGTGTCCTTGTCTGGTTTTGGTATCACGATAACGTTGGTTTTGTAAAATGTGTTTGGAAGGTTTCCCTCCTCTTCAATTTTTTTGAAAAAAATTGACAAGAATAGGTATTAAGTCCTCTTTGAATGTTTTGTAGAATTTGCTAGTGAAGTCATCTGATCTTGGGCTTTTGTTTGTTGGTAGATTTTGGATTACTGTTTCAATCTCCTTACTAGTAATCAGTCTATGAAGTCTTTTATGATCTTTTGTATTTCTATGACATCAGTTGTAACTTCTCCTCGTTCATTTCTGATTTTATTTATTTGAACACTCTCTTTTTTTCTTGGTTAGTCTAGCTAAAGCTTTGTCAATTTTTTTTATCTTTGACAGATACACTTGCAGTTTCATTAATCTTTCTTTTCTTTTCTTTTTTTTAATCTCTATTTCATTTATTTCCACTCTGATCTTTACTTTTTCCTTCTGTCTACTAATTTGGGGCACCATCTGTTCTTCTTTTTCTAGTTCCTTTAGATGTAAAGTTAGATTGTTTATTTGGGATTTTTCTTGTTTCTTGAGGTAGGCCTATATTGCTATGCACTTTCCTCTTAGACCTGCTTTTGCAGTATCCCATAAATTTTGGTATGTTGTATTTGTTTTCATTTGTCTCTTCATACTTTTTGATTTCTTCTTCAATTTCTTTGATGACCCATTTGTTGTTCAATAGCGTGTTATTTAATCTCTACATTTCCAAATTCTTTGATGACCCATTGGTTGTTCAATAGCGTGTTATTTAATCTCTACATTTCTGTGTTCTTTTTCTTTTTTTTTCTTGTCATTGATTTCTAGTTTCATATCACTGTGGTCAGAAATGCTTAATATGATTTCAATCTTCTTAAATTTATTGAGGCTTGTTTTGTGTCCTAGTGTGTGATTTATCCTGGAGAATGTTTCATGTGCACTTGAGATGAATGTATATTCTGCTGCTGTCAATGAAATGTTCTGCATATACCTATTAAGTCTATGTGATCTAATGTGTCATTTAAGTCAAAAGTTTCCTTACTGATTTTCTGTCTAGATGATCTATCCATTGATGTAAGTGGGGTTTTAAAGTCCCCTACTATTATTGTATTGTTTTCACTTTTTCCCTTTAAATCTATTAATATTTGCTTTATCTTGGTGCTCCTTTTTTGGATGTGTATACATTTAAAAATGTTACATTTTCTTGCTGGATTGATCCCTTTATCATTATGTAAGGCCCTTCTTTGTCTTTTACTAACGTCTTTGATTAAAATATATTTTAAAGTTATTTTTATTGAAATATAGTTGATGTACAATATTATGTTTGTTGCAGCATAGTGTTTACTAGACTTATCATGGTGAACATTTCATAATGTTCATAATCACAACATAGTGATTCAAAATTTATATACATTATGAAATGTTTACCATGATAAGTCTAGTAAACACTTGTCCCCATGGAATGCTATTAGAGTACCACTGACACTATTTACCATACTATATAACATCCCTGTAACTTTTAAATTTTATATTTGGAAGTTTTAACCTCTTAATACCCCTCACCTCTTTTTCCCATCCCCCCATTGCTCTCCTCTGGCAACTACCCATTTGTTCTCTCTATGAGTCTGTTTTTGTTTTGTTTTGTTTGTTTCATTTTTTAGATTCCACATATAAGTGAGATTATACAATATTTGTCTTTCTCTTTCTGACTTATTTCACTTAGCATAATACCCTCTAAGTCCATCCATGTTGTTGCAAATGGCAAGATTTCATTCTTTTTTATGGCTGAATAACATTCTCTTTTATATATATGTATATGCACACACACACACACACACACACACACAAAATTCCTAAAAGAAAACACAGGGGAAAAGCTTAACAATAGTGGACTTGGCAATGATTTCTTGACTATTACACCAAAAGCACAAGTAATAAAAGCAAAAATAGACATATGAGACTCCATCAAACTTAAAAACTTTTGTGCATCAAAGGACACAATCAACAGAGTGAAAAGGCAATCTACACAATGGGAGAAAATATTTCAAATCGTACATCTGATAAGAGGTTAATAACCAGAATATATAAAGAGCTCCTACAACTCAACAACAAAAATATCAAATAACTTCCAATTAAAAAATGGGGAAATGGGGCTTCCCTGGTGGTGCAGTGGTTGAGAGTCCGCCTGCCGATGCAGAGGACACGGGTTCGTGCCCCGGTCTGGGAAGATCCCACATGCCGCGGAGCGGCTGGGCCCGTGAGCCATGGCCGCTGAGCCTGCGCGTCCGGAGCCTGTGCTCTGCAATGGGAGAGGCCACAACAGTGAGAGGCCTGTGTACCACAAAAAAAAAAAAAAAAAAAAAATGGGGAAATGGCTTGAATAGACATTTCTCCAAAGATGGTATACAAATGGCCAATAAACATATGAAAAGTTCAACATCACTAATCATCAGAGAAATACAACTCAAAACCACAATGAGATATCACCTCACATCCCTTAGGATGGCTAGTATTTTTAAAAAAACACAGAAAATAACAAGTGTTGCTGAGGATGCAGAGAAATTGAAACACTTACACACCATTGGTGGGATTGCAAAGTGGTGTGACTGCTATGGAAACAGTATGGCAGTTTCTCAAAAAACAAAAAAATAGAACTATCATATGATACAGCAATCCTACTCCTGTATATACCCAAAATAATTGAAAGCAGGATATTGAAGAAATATTTTCACATCCATGTTCATAGCAGCACTATTCACAACAGCCAAGAAGGGGAAGCAACTTAAATGTCCATCAATGGATGAATGGATAAAGAAAATATGGTATATACATAGAGTGGAATATTATTTAGCCTTAAAAAAGAAAAAGGTCCTCTCACATACTACATCATGCAGAAATCTTTGGGACATTATGCTAAGTGAAATAAACTTGACACAAATGGACAAATACCGTATGATTCCACTTATATGAGGTATCTAAAGTAGTCACATTCGTGGTAACAGAAAGTAGAATGGTGGTTACCAGATAGGGGGAGGGGAAAAGGGGAATTGTTGAATGGGTATAGAGTTTCAGATTTGCAAGATGAAAAAATTCTAGAGATCTGTTTCACAACAATGTGAATATACTTAACACTTCTGAACTGTACACTCAAAATGATTAAGATGGTAAAGTTTATGTATGTATTTTTTACCAAAATAATATATATTTTTTAAAGTGCTTTTTCCTCCTCCCACACATTCAGAATAGATTGTTTTTCAAATCAGATTATAGCTAGAAATATTGTCAACTATGGAACTTCATACTAAAATCTTCCTTCTCCACCTCAGAGGCCATCAAATCCAGCCTACAGAAAAATCCCTTTTTATTACTGTGGGTTAAATAGGGACGATACATATACAAAGGCTACTCCTTCAGGGCTGGCATCTGTGGCTCCCATTTAAAAGCCCAAACTTCCAAACACATTTATAGTAACTTTCCTTCAGGAGATAGATAGGGTTATATGGAGATTGAACCAGGAAAAAGTGTTAGATCTCATCTGGCCCATTCCCATCATTTTACAGACAATGAAATTTAAGAGGATGAATTATTGAGTTAAGGCCACATAACTAGAGACAAAGCTGGTCTGGTGTTTAGGCATCCTGAGATAATATACTAGCCCGTGAAGGAAGACAACTGAATTCTAGTCCTTGGTTTGATATGTAGGGAAGTTTACTTCTCTCTCTCAGCCTTGGTTTTCTCATCTGTTAACTGGGCAGTGAGGTGTTCAGGTGGGTAGACTAGATGATTGCTGTTCTTTCCAGGACTAAAAGTGGCTGGCACATAGTAGGTGCCCGAGTATTTGTAGAATGAATGAGACATAGACTCTGTGGTTCTATGGCATCTATCAATTTATTATTTATTTAGTAGAAGCTCATTCTACCTCATTGTGAGATCTGTCCTGTCTGAATACTCATTTATCTGTTAATGGTTAAACCTGGAGGCAGTTAGTTATGAAATTACTTATTTGATTTACTAACCAAGTAACACCAAATATGCCTTTTAACAATCTGAAGATTAAGGAAAGGGAATGCAAACAAATTCAACTTGATATTGATGACCATTGAGGGCCATGTGACCTGGCACGTATCTGTCCTCAAAAATGTATCTTCCTTCATCGTCTCCCCATTAAGGAGTAGTTTTGATTACCCAGAGATTTAAAGGAGATTTCCTTCTAAGTCCAATCAATCAATCTGTTGGCAAGTGTTTATCAAACACCTACCCCATGTCTCTCTAGGTGGTCTAGGAGTGACAGAAAAGTTAACACAAGGTCCCTACTCTCTGGTAAGTCAGCTAGGACTGCTGGGCTTATGAAACCGGGGAATGATCTATGTGGTCTTTCTTCTTCAAGGAGGCTAGATTCAGTTTCTTCATATGGCGGTGGCAGAATTTCAACAGGGCAAGCCCCACTGTTTTCTCAAACCCTGCTAATGCCCCATTGGTCAAAGCAATACTCATGGTCAAGCCCAGAGTCTATACAAGGGCATGGATACTGGAGACTTGATTCCTTGGGTGAAGGGGAGTCATTGAAGTAAGGGTCTAAGCTATTTAGAGAGACAGAAGAGTCTGACAACATTAATTAAGCTCTTGAATTTAGTCATAACTAAGGCCAAATCTACCCCTGGGCTTCCTAGTTATACTTCCTAGTAAATCAATAAATTCTCCATCCCTCAGTCTGTTTATTTATTTTTTTAAATAAGGTAAGTTACAGTCCTAACTCACACGAAAGTCTTTCCTACTGCAAAAAGTTATAGAGAAACTAAGTTAGGACCTAGGGGTCCTAATATCTGTGTAAATGAAATATTAGGTTGACTCCAACTTTTCATGCCTCTACTTTGAAACTAATTTGATGCCTGACGAAAATCATTGCTCATTAGTGTATATCCTCTGCCAGCAGCCACCTAAGGATTAATTGGTACAAGCCAGCTACAATATAAAGAGAATGGTTTCCTAAGCTGAATTGTATACCCCCAAATTTTCTTGCACATAAAACAGTTTCATTGCAGTCTAGGTACACTTCTAGATATCCACAAATAATGTGACAAACCTAAGATGTTGCCATGCAGATAAGTGGAAGGTGGCTGCCTTTGCTTGAGCTCTGCATAAGCAGACCGAGACTCAAAGATTTGTGTTTATTTGGGAGGTAATCGGAAGAAGTTTCATTAGAGGCACAAGAAAGCGAGACAGGGAAAAAAGGAAGCTAATACAGGGCACATTATAAAACCATTAACCACTGGGGGCAAATACCTTTGGAGAACCCTGGGAGACAATGCAGAACATGCTTCAGAGTTACTCATCTATTGATTTATTACTGCAATAACCTAGTATGTTCTGACTAACACAGATACAAAGAACAATATTTGATGCTTTTAAAATGCAAGTTAACATGGCAAGAGTTCCACATGGGCTATGAAATATTTCTGAGATTCTAATTTTAAGTGGCAACAGGTCGCCGTAGGCCTGCTTTAGATCAGCTGTTCCAAAATCCATTCTGCTTCCAAAGTTAAGTTGGGAACTATGGGGGTGGGGGTGGACAGCTATCTTCTACAAGTTCAAGGTCATCCCCTATCATGTGATTTCAAGCAGTTTGGCACTAGTGAATTAATCTGAAGGAAAATCTTGCCCTATAGGCAATATTTTGGGCCCGTCTAAACCTATATGCTGGGTAATAGGCTCTTGGCTGCAAATCACAAAACATTCCCAAAAGACTTTTTCCCCCTGAGACTATTTCCATTCCCTAACTTTTATTCATTTGTTACCAATCTCAAACTTTCAAAGGAGGGAGATATACTAGATCAGAGACAAAAAGAAAAAAAAAAATATTGTCCTATGGATCCCATCTGGATTAGTTGCCATTACTTATCAATATTTGATTAGTTGCCCATGACTCCCTGCTGAATTAGCTGTCAACATTTGAAAAGCATTTTTACCACCAAAAAAGAAAGAAAGAAATTCAACGTCTGCATTTTCTGCCTTTCTTGAAACACTGGATCTTGTAGGGCAAAGACTGAAGAGAAGTAAACCGCAACCACATCTTTTTGACAATTCTCGCCCTCCCTCAGTCAGCAACACTCTCCACCTGACCATTACACTTATTTCTGTGACCAGAAAAGTCTCTGAAAAAATAAGAACACATTTCTGGGAGGCCATGAAGAGCATCAACATTGTGGAGTCTACTTAAAGAGAAGTTTGCACAGGGTCTAGCCGTGATGGCTTTAAAAGCCAGAGTTCCGGGACAGACATGGAGCAGATATAAACTTATTTATCTATGCCAGGATTTGAATTGACAAGCAATATACCACCAATTTGCTGGGAAATAGACTATGAAGTTCAAGACCAGCTATAACTTTGGGGAAAGAAAATTATGCCAGTCACTCTCTGAGATTTGTTATTTAAAAACAAACAAATGCACAAAAACTTACAGCCTGAAAAGTCAGCAGGGACAAGGAAATAGCTTCAACAGCTCAAGGAAGATTTTTTTTAGGTAAACAGCAATACCATATAACATTTATTGAGCATTTACTATGCATTAGGCATCGTTCTAAGTGATTCTTGTGAATTTTCACATTTAACACACACAGCACTTAATGAGGTAGACAAAATTATTGTTCCCAGTTTACACATGAAGAAACTGAAGCTCAGAAGGGTTAAGTAACTTGCCCAACCAAGGTCACCCAAACACTGCATGTGGAGTCAAGGTTTGAATCTAGACTAGTTGGGCTGCAGAGGTCACTACCACCCTGTAAACTCTCTACAGTCTTATAACCTATTTTGCAGCCCTAACCAGCTTGGTATAGTTTCTGAACTTACCTGGTGCTCTTAAATTCCCCAGTACACTGATGAGATTAGCTCTTAGAACGAAGACAACTAGAATGTGGATAAAATGTGACTGATGTTCCACTTGGGACTCATTGAACATTAAGATGTAGTGATCAGAGCCAAGCCCTGAGACAAAACATTTTACATGGCAGTGTTGTGGGTGGGAGCCCAGCTCTGCCCTCACTAGCCACATGTCCTCAGGCAAGTCAGGCTCAGTTCCCTCATCTGCAAAACAGGTATAATAATATTTGTCTTCCGAGGTCATTTTGAGGAATAAATGAGTTAACATTTGTGGGTACCTGGTAGGCTATGGACAGTCCAAAAATACTAACCCCTTGCACTGCCCTGACCTATTAAAAACTGTAATTTTGTTACTAAAAAATGTATTTGGTGGTATATATGCATTTTTCTCTTGGACAAACTGCCTGATGGGTTCTGGAAGCAATTGTCACCAAGTTTCAACCTGTTTGACGTGAATGTTTAAGGATGCCTTATTTGGCTTCTACTAACCTCCGCTGGTACATTTCCAGTGGGTGGTGAAGATGGCAAATAATACTCCTTAATGCCTCTATTTGAGGGGCAACGCCTTGTCATGGCACATTGGACTTGACATGTGGGTACTTGGAGAGAGATTAGAGTGACTGAACTCGCTCTAAAAGTGTAACATCATTTCACTCCCTAAGCAATAGGGTCTTGTCTGATTTGGGGTTGAATTCTGTTTTGTTCATCTGTGTTAAGAGAACAGAGTGATTCACCTCCATCAGTCTTCTCAGGCCCCAGGATGCCTAAAGATTAAACATGGGGTTTTTCTCAATGATACCAATTTACCTGTAATTGGTTTTTTTTTCTTAATTTTTCTGCAGGCCCAGCTCTGTAATTTCCTATGTTTTTTTCCCTCTTGCAAGCAAAGATCAAGCTTAAAATGAACAGTAACCTAACTGTTCATTTGTCCTAAATCCACCTTCCACAGACCGTCTCATTAAATTGTAACTTTAGACTTAGGGAGGACTAAGTCTGAGACCCAGTGGTTAACTGCTTTGCCTCTTATTTCTCCACTAACCTGGTCTCCTGGCTTCTGTCTAGTACTCTTTGCACTTCACCCACTACAAACAAAAAGTGTTGGGCTTCCCTGGTGGCGCAGTGGTTGAGAGTCCGCCTGCCGATGCAGGGGACATAAGTTCGTGCCCCGGTCCGGGAAGATCCCACATGCCGCGGAGCGGCTGGGCCCGTGAGCCATGGCCACTGAGCCTGCGCGTCTGGAGCCTGTGCTCCGCAACGGGAGAGGCCACAGCAGTGAGAGGCCCGCGTGCCGCAAAAAAAAAAAAAAAAAAGTGTTTTGAGGAAGCCCTGCTGATGAAGAGGCTGATGCACCAGCGTCCTGCTCCGGAAAGTCAAAGAGGTTGACTTCTCATTACCGCCATTGGCCACCACCAGCACCCTCAACCCCATCATCTCTTAACTGGCCCTTCTGCGCCCAACCTTGCCTTTCCTACTAATCTTTTTTTCACACAGAAGCCAGAGGAATATATTAAAATATCAGTTACATCATGGCACTGCTGAGTTCAAAACCCTGTTACGTCTCTCCACTTCCGAGTAAAAGCCCAAATTCCTGAAATGGCTGATGAACCCTACATCTTCTCGCCATTCTCCACATACATTTTGTTCCACATATGATGGTGCCCTTGCTGTTCTTTGAACAGCGTGCTCCCAGCGCACTGACACTCTTTCCCATATTTGCCGCCTCACTCCTGTACCTCCCCGTAAGCTTTACTCAGCTGTCACCTCTGTGAGGCCTACACTGACCACCCAGTTTAAAGCTGCAAACCCATTCCCAGCACTTCCCTGCTTTCTTTCTCTCCCTGGCACTTATCACCATATATAAGTCATCTCAGGCCTGCCATAACAAAATACCACAGACTGGGCAGCTTAAACAACAGAAAGGTATTTTCTCACAGTTCTGGAGGCTAGAAGTCATGATCAAGGTGCCAACAAATTCTATTTCTGTATCTAGTGAGGTATCTCTTCCTGGCTGCCTCTCCCTCTGTCCTCACATGGCTTTTCCTGGGTGCTTGTACACAGAGGGGAAGGGAGGACAGAGAGTGTAAGGCTAATCCTACTGGATCAGGGCCCCACCATTTTAACCTCATTTAAACTTATTACTTCTTAAAGGCCCCATCTCCAAATTCAGCAACACTGGTGGTTAAGGATTCAACATGTGAATTTGGAGTGGGGCAGAACACCAGAACGAGAGGAGGAATTTTCGTCTGTTCTGTTTACTGCCTACAACAGTTCTTGGCATATAGTAGGTGCTCAGTAAATAATTGTTAAATGAATGAATGAAATACCTAGCCCACATGTGGTAGGCAGCCTCTAAAATGATTCCTGATTCCTGGTATTCACACTGTTGTGTACTCCCCTCCCCTTGAGTATGGGTTATACCTAGCAACTTCCTTCTAGTGTATAACAATAGTGCAAAAAAAGTGAAAGAATGTCACTTCTAAGATCAGGTTATGAAAGGACTCTGGCTTCAGGCTTTGCCCTCTCTTGCTCTCTCACTTGCTGACTCTGGTGGAAGACAGCTGCCATGTTGTGAGCTGTCCCATGGAGAGGCCCACATGTCAAGGAACTGAGGGAGGCCTGTAAAAAACTCAATCTTGCTGACAACCATGTGGTGAGCTTGGAAGATCTTCCCTTGGTCAAACTTTCAGATGAGACCGCAGCCCCAGGTGATATTTAGATTGCAGCCTTGTGAGAGACCTTGAAGCTGAGTCATCCAAAGCCAGGCCCAGATTCCTCACCCATAGAAACTATGAAATAACATTTGCCATTTTAAGCTATAAGTCATGGGGTAATTTTTTTATGTAGCGTTGCATAACGAATACACCTAATAACATAAGGATGATGACCATGTCTTAAGAAACAGAAATCTGAACACTTTATCTGGAAATGATCATTTGAAAGTGGGGCTGTCCTTATAATTTGGGACCATTCAAGTACTATAGGCTTAGACTATGGCAGTTCAGGTACTTTCTTTATTCAATGTTCTAAAGCAGGCATCAGCAAACTACAGCTCACAGGCCAGCTCTCTGTTTTTTGTGAATAAATTTTATGGAACACAGACACACTCATTTACTTAAAACATTGTGGCTACTTTTGCAGAATTTTACTATCTAGCCCTTTAAGAAAAAGTTTGTTACAACCCAATCCAAAAATGGGCGGAGGACCTAAATAGACGTTTCTCCAAAGAAGACATACAGATGGCCAACAAACACATGAAAAGATGCTCAACATCACTAATCATTAGAGAAATGCAAATCAAAAGCACAATGAGGTTTCACCTCACACCAGTCAGAATGGCCATCATCAAAAAATCTACAAACAATAAATGCTGGAGAGGGTGTGGAGAAAAGGGAACCATCTTGCACTGTTGGTGGGAATGTAAATTGATACAGCCACTATGGAGAACAGTATGGAAGTTCCTTAAAAACCTAAAAATAGAACTACCATACGATCCAGCAATCCCACTACTGAGCATATACCCTGAGAAAACCATAATTCAAAGAGTCATGTACCACAATGTTCATTGCAGCACTATTTACAATAGCCCGGAGATGGAAGCAACCTAAGTGTCCATCAACAGATGAATGGATAAAGAAGATGTGGCACATATATACAATGGAATATTACTCAGCCATAAAAGGGAATGAAATTGAATTATTTTTAGTGAGGTGGATGGACCTAGAATCTGTCATACAGAGTGAAGTAAGTCAGAAAGAGAAAAACAAATACTATATGCTAATGCATATATATGGAATTTTAAAAAGCTGTACTGATGAACCTAGGGGCAGAACAGGAATAAAGACACAGACATACAGAATGGACTTGAGGGTATAGGAGGGAAGGGGAAGCTGGGATGAAGTGAGAGAGTAACATTGACATATATACACTACCATATGTAAAATGGATGGCTAGTGGGAAGCTGCTGCATAGCACAGGGAGATCAGGTCAGCGCTTTGTGATGCCCTAGAGGAGGGGTGGGATAGGGAGGATGGGAGGAGGTTCAAGGGGGAGGGGATATGGGGATATATGTATACATATAGCTGATTCACTTTGCTATACAGCAGAAACTAACACAACACTGTAAAGCATTTATACTCCAATAAAGATGTGGAAAAAAAATAATAAAGCAAGTGGCCCACAAGAAAAATAAAAGAAAAAGTTTGTTGACTCAAGAGGCAAAAACTAATAAAGAATTTTTGATATTTCTATCTTCAGTGCTGTCTAAGAGGTCCACCCTTTGCTCTCTCTCCACAAATCTTTAAAAGCCCAGTAAGAGGGTCGAACACCTCCCAACTACACATGGAGGCAGGATTACTGACTGGTTTAGAGCAGTGGTCTTCAAACTTTTCTGATGCTAATCCATAGTAAGAAATCAATTTTAGGGACTTCCCTGGTGGTCCAGTGGTTAAAACTCCACCTTCCAATGCAGGGGACGCAGCATCGATCCCTGGTCGGGGAACTAAGATTCCCACATGCTGTGGGGTAACTAAGTCCGTGTGCTGCAACTACTGAGCCCAGGCACCACAACTAGAGAGCCCATGTGCTGCAACTACAGAGCCCATGTGTCACAGTTAGAGAGAAGCCCGCACGCTGCAATGAAAGATCCTGAGAGCCACAACTAAAACGCAACGCAGACAAAAATAAATAAAAGAAATAATAAAATTTTTAAAAAAGAAATCAATTTTATATCACTACCAAGGACCCCGTGTACATATATATAGAATTAAAACAAATGTAACACAAACCAATCCTTACCCTTTATATAAGATGTCCTCCATTGTTTTCTATTTCATTTCATGTTACTACAAGGTGCTGGTTTCTCCCACTAATTTGATCTTCCTAATGGGACCGCTGAATGGATGTGACCTGCTGGGTGACCATCCCTGGTCAGGGGCTGGGTGTGGTGTCAGGCTGACCTGCCTTCTAATCTTGACTCTGACTCTCACCAGCTGTGGGATCTTGGGCAGGGGACCTGATCCTCTGAGCCTCACTCTTCTCACTGGCAAATGGGAGGATTATCTATCTTGGGGGTTGCTGTGTGGGTGATCATGAGGATGTCCATGTAAAGCACTATGCACTTGGCACATGGTAATATTTTCATAAAAATAACAACAAATCAGCAAATGCCCTTGTCCTGGTCGCATATTAAATTAGTTTCTGGTCTTTCCAAACTTGTTGAGGGAAAGAGACAACCCCCAAAGGGACTCCTAACAGAAGACTGACAAGGTCTATGGAATCATTGTTCCTTTTCTGAGATTCAGATGAGTTATGTCGGCAAACCAAAAGGCTGTGTATCAACTGGCATGAAATGCCCACAGGCCTGTAAACAACCATCTTTGTCAGTTGGATTTAAAGAAACTCCCTTCCTTTTATTCAATCTCACAGCCATTATATTTGCCAATCATTGAATTCCGAGGGAAGGTGAGTAGCGTACGTAGACTATCCCAGCTAGAAACAGTATTTCTTCTTACCCACCCCCTTTTAGGAAGGAAAATCTGGTCTTACTGTTCAAAGTCTTTCACATCGTTCTCCCCAGTTGCTTCTAATTCTCTCTCAGTGCCTCAGACTGCTGCTTTGTTTACATCTTAAAGCTTATTTCTGTCAAGAGAGGTTCAGAGGCACTTTTTAGGAGGCAAGTAAGCCTGAATAAAAAAGAATTACGTTCAGTCTGCCTTTGCCCCATTGCTGCCTTTCCCCCCAGTCCTTTAAATGCACCCAAGGCCTTGGTTTCAAGTCCCCAGGGACTCCCTGAGAGAGCTTCACCTTACCATCGTGGGCCTCAATGTTCCCATAAAGTAAGATGATTAGATTAGCTTAGGTAGGGACTCATTGGCAACTCCAGTTACTTGGTAATGGCTGCTGGGGGACTTGTGTAGAAAACAACTGCTGGGCCACATTTAGGCTCGATAATTGATAAATGATATTTGCTACAGATGGGACGTGAGGGGCAGCTGTATCACCAATCATATCTGCCATCTTTAAGCTAAATGCTCTAGTAATTATTCCCAATTTTGGATTTCTTTGATTCTAGAATCTTATACAACTGCTATCGGGATCTATCTCAATTTAATCTACATGTTTCAAGTATTTGCCTTTGTGCCAATGGGAATGAAGGGAAGGAACAGAAAAAAATTAGTCCTCCAAAAGATTGGTCCTCCTGTCCTTTGAGTAATGAAAACCCAGAAACCTGGACTACTGCTTCTCTTTGAACCAAAACATTTTAATTAGCTGCAGAAACTGGAGAAGATGGATTCTTTTGTTAGACATAGCCTTTGTTTTCCCTGTCCTAAAATGTAGAAAATAATGCTTAGCTCCATTTCACGCACCAGGCCATTATGGACAAAATTCTGACTTAAAGAATGACCCTCAAATGTTAATTTAATAGAAATGAAATTAAAAAACAATCTAAAGATTCTCATTTTGAAATGAGTACAATGGAGAAACTAAAACTATGGAAACTTTTCAGGTCCTGTGCCTGAGGAGAGTGGTTTAGAGGGGTCAACACCTAAATAGAAATAAAATAAACACCCACCTACCAAAAGTGGTAGAAAAAAGGGTAAATAGTTTAACTGACAGTTTACATGTCATGCACGAATCACTAATTTTCAAAAATTTGGAATATGAGAGTATAATTGACATGAAAACTATTATGAATAAAATTTAATCTTGCTCTGGTGGTTTGAATACACTCCAAGATTTTATAGTACCTCTGGGCTATTAAGTCAAACCAGCAATCCCTACCCTCTAACAGAAAGTGTAGGTGGTCGGCCTGAATCTTTCCTGACTCCGTATCTCAATATACAATTGGAGAAATAAGGGACATTTTATTTGTCAGTTTTCAAAAAAGTAGCATGCAGGAAATAGAGATAGATTTGAAGTTTTTAGATTCCTTATAACAAGTTTACTGTACCTTTTATTAACAGAATGCCCACATTTTTAATTCAATTTTTTCAGGGACTGTCCTTTATTAAAAAATCTCTATCATAGCAATTTAGAGGTGCATCATGTCCAAACAATGAGTGCACATTACTTTGCCATCATGTGAACGAGGTGTTTGCCCCATTTCGCCTCTCTAAAAAATGACCCACAAGGGCATGAATGTTCTCTAGCTGTGTAATATAGGCTCAGAGACTGGAGCAGAATTAGCTTTTCAGGGCCTGGAAGATGGGGACTTTCCCTGAGGGACTCTTTGTCACATAATTCATTGCCTACCTGTATTGACATCTTTAGCCTGGACGCTTCTCTGAGCTCTAGAACTTCCCATCTACTACGTGATGATTTAACATAATTTTATATTATTCATATTTATGTGTCTGGCATATGTCAGAAATTAGGGGTGCCAAAATAAATAAGATAGTGGATGAGATGGACATATAATTAGACAAACTAGTTGGTTAGAGAGAGGTAAACACACAGTATGGTAGGGAGCACAGAGGAGGGGTAGCCAATCTGTGTAGACTTCAAGGACTCTAACTATGTCTCAATTGAACTCATTAACTGTCCCCACCCAAAGTCATACTTCAAGAAACTAAAAGCTGTTGACATGCAAACTATGAGGACCTGACAAGATCTGTGAGAACCTAAGTTCCTTCAAGGCAATCCTGTATTATATAGTCCCTGCAGGTCCCTCAGAAGGCCAGGTGAAGTGGGAAGGCTATGGAGAAGTTGAGAAAAACTATAATTTTAGTTTTGACTCTGCCTCTAATTGTATAACCTTAGGCAAGTCACTTCACCTGTTTTTCTGTAAAATGAGAACTTGGAAGGAAAAAAATGGGGGGTGGTCACCTAGGAAATAAAAGTAGAGTCTCTGAGGCAGATATTGGCAGTACTCAACCACTATTCAGAGAGGGAACCTTCACCAAAGGGCATCTGCAAGATAGTCTCTAGACTTGTGATACATCAGCTCACGTTACCCCAGTGGTTCACAACCTGGGTTGTACATTAAAATCACCTGAGCAGTTTTTGAAGCTACATCTATGTCCAGGGTGAAACCAGAACAATTAAACTCTTCCGGGCTTGGGAAACACTGAGGTAGCCTGAATGCCTGACGTCTGGTTTCATGTTCACCAAGCAGTCTTCTCTGATTAATATTTGGCTACCTACAAATATTTAACAGGGAAGAAAATGTGCTGGTCAAAATGACTGGATATTTTTGGTCCCGTGGCATTTATAAATCTCACCGTGAATTCCTGAACTGGCCTTCTCTTTTCCCTATATCCATCCTGCGAATAGAGTTAATGTGAGCCAGCTCCTGAGAGCTGGCCTGCTGTCAGTGTGGGAGCACATCACATGTCTAGGCTGGTAAGGCTGGGGCCAGAGGCTGGCTCTTGGAGATCACACGAAGCCGATGAATGCCAAACAGTCAGGCCCCTTGGGAGGCTACCTGTTCCCACGAGAAAAGTGCGTGTGGCCATGAATTGCTTCATGTGTGGGCAAAACTAGTGAATGTGCCCTGCCCTTCCCATACCTTCAGACAGGATTTCTCTTTTTATCCTTCTTCCTATATAAATAATCTTTTCTTTTAAAAAAGGAGGACTTGGACTATTTAATCTATTAGATTCCCCTCTGGCCATGATAATCTGTGATTTGCTTTAGTATTTCTAAAGAGTATTCTCACCCACTCCTATAAAGAATCTGATTTTCTGCAGAATTTCTTGCTCAGTAAACACTATCTTTTTAAAAAGAAAATAAATATTCTACCTTGTTCTCAACCTGGGCACCCACTATCCTACCTAGTCACAATAGAACTCATTAAATGCAGTTAAATTAGTTTTGCAAAGGCATAATTCACATAATTCTCAGGAACAGATATATCTGGGGAAATTGGGTCCCAAGATAACACTCAAATTTCTCATTATTATCAGAATTTGTCCTTGTCCAGGAGTGGCGATAGCCTGAGCAGGTTTTCCTTTCCAGATGATAACGTTATCTTTCTAGAAAAAAACCGTGGTAAAATAGACATACCATAAAATTTACCATTTAAATTATTTTTAAATGTTCTGTTCAGTGGCATTAAGTACATTCACATTGTTGTGTAACCATCACGACCATCCATCTTCAAATTTTTTCACCTTCCTAAACTGAAACTTTGTACCAAATAAATAATAACTGTCCATTCCCATCTTCCCACAGCCCCTGGCAATCAGCATTCTACTTTCTGTCTTTATGAATTTTACTAATCTTGGTACCTCATATAAGAGAAATCATACACTATTTGCCCTTTTGTGACTGGATTATTTCACTTTGCATAATGTCCTCAAGGTTCATCCATGTTGTATCATTTGTCAGAATTTTCCTCCTTTTTAGAGCCAAATGATATTCCATTGTGTGTGTGTGTGTGTGTGTGTGTGTATACACACCCCCCACATTCTCTTTATCCATTCATCCACTGATGGACATTTGGGTTGTTTCTACCCAATTTGGTTACTGTGAGTAATGCTGTATGAACATGGGTGTACAAATATCTGTTCAAGTTCCTGCTATCAATAATTTTGGATATATATTCAGAAGTGGAATCACTGGACCATATAGTAATTATATGTTTAGTTTTTTTCAGGAACTCTCATACTGTTTTCCACAGTGGCTGCACCATTTTACATTCCCACCAGCAATGCACTGGGCTCCAATTTCTCCACAGGCTTGGCAACAATTGTTATTTTGTGTTTTCTGGTCATAGCCATTCTAAAAGGCGTGAAGTACTATCTATTATGGTTTTGATTTGCATTTTCCTTCCTGGTTATTGATGTTGAGCATCTTTTCGTATGCTTATTGGCCAGTTGTATGTCTTCTTTGGAGAAATGTCTGTTCAAGTCCTTTGCCCATTTTTAAATCAATTTATTTGGTTTTCTTGATGTTAAGTTGTAGAAGTTCTTTGTATAGTTTGGATATTAATCCCTTACCAGATACATGATTTGCAAATGTGTTTTCCCATTCTTGTGAGTAGCCTTTTCACTCTGTTGATAGTGTTCTTTGATGCATAGTAATTGTTAATTTTGATGATATCCAATTTATCTATTTTTTCTTTTGCTGCCTGATCTTGGCATCATATTTAAGAAATCATTGCCAAATGCAATGTTACGAAGAATTTCCCTTCTATTCTCTTCTTAGAATTTTATAGTTTTAGCTTTTATGTTTAGATCTTTAATCCATTTTGAGCTAATGTTTGTATATGGCATAGGTATGGGTGCAACTTCATTTTTTTACACGTGGATATTCAGTTTTCCCAACACAATTTGTTGAAAAGACTGTCCTTTCCCCACTGAATGATCTTGGCACCCTTGTTAAAAATCATTTGATCATATATGCAAGGGTGTATTTCTAGACGCTCTATTCTATTCAATTGGTCTATATGTCTGCCTTTATGCCAGTACACACTGTTTTGATTACTGTAGCTTTGCAGTCAGTATTGAAATCAGGGGTGTGAGACCACCAATATTCTTACTTTTCAGGATTATTTTGGCTATTTGGAGTCACTTGAGAATCCATATGAATTTTAGGAAGGATTTTCTATTTCTGTAAAAATATGTCATTGGGATTTTGATAGGGCTTGCACTGAATCTTTACATCCCTTTGGGCAGTATGGACATCTTAAGAATATTAAGTCTTCCAATCCACGAACACGGATGTCTTCATTTATTGGTGTCTCTTTCATTTCTTTTGGTAATGTTTTGTTGTTTTCAGTGTACAAGTCTCTCTCCTCCTCCATTAAGTTTATTCCTAAGTATTTTATTCTTAAAATATCTGCCTGGGTTAGGCCAAGAGAGCAGTCTCAGAGTTGGAATGGAAGAGGGCAGCTACCATGATGCAAACCAGGGAAATAAGGAAGAGTAATAGTGTAAGCAGTGAAAAGGTGGAAGGTCTTATATCAAATGGAAATGGCTTGTTCCCAGAAAAGTCACTGGCTTCAGACTAAAATGCTCTTGATACAAAACATGATAGCAGCTGGGAGGCAAATGTGTTACTATTTGGCATCCCTAGTGATGAAGAAATAGATAATTGATCTTGGCCAGGTTTCTAGATGGTTCTTTAACTGCAAGCTTTTATTTGATATTCATAACAATTGGTGTCCATGATTGTTAGGTGGGGTCCATCCTGGAATCCAGACTTTACTCCTACTAGATAGGAGATTACACAAGTTTTTCATGTCTGGATACCTTAGTGGTTTTGGTTTTAGTTTTGGATTTTTTTGCTATTACAATGCCAAGCCTTTCAAAGATGCCTGATTAGTTTTGCAGAGGGAAGAATCCACTGTTATTACATTTTCATGTCCTGTATTTAATATGTTCCTTATAGCTCAAGCTTTCCTGTCACATATCACAGATCATAATGTGAGATATGAGTCCCCAGTTGAAAATTGGAGTGTGTAACTGCATCATGGTCCATTTCCAACCTGTAGACCCAATCTCTACGGAGGCAACTGAAAAATGTCCTTATGGATTTCAATACAATATAGTGTTGACATTTTTCCTTTTAGAGTGACAGCAACTAAAGATTACATTGAAACTGTAAAGGAAAAGAGCAGTAAAAAGTGGGCAGACAGTTCCCCAGCAGGCTTCTGACAGCCCTTGGCACTTCTGATTTATTTTCAAAGTGATGGTGATGTAATGGGAGGAGGAGAGAGAGAAATCATTAAGTACAGACTCAAAGAAGACCTTGGGAAAGATAATGCATGTAGGTAGCTTTAAACCTGACTTATGTCTATCACTGCATTCCTTGGCAACATTGTTACCCATGTTATAAATAATACCAAAGACAGGGTAATAAATACTGGAGGGCCAGCTCACCTGGCAGAAAGGTGTCAGTTTAGTTTGGACTCATCTGCATAATGAAAACTGTAAAACGATTAACTCACATGATGTCTTTTCTGTTCTTGCTGATAAAAAATGGTTTTATTAAGGCACCGACTATATTTTAAGGGGTAAGGAATGATGGATGGACTGATTAATACTGAATACTGGATTCTGTGACATAGCATCTACTGTTACAAAATGACAACTGCTTTGCATACATATATGTGTCTTCACTGGTAGGTTGTGAATTTCTTGAGTTTTGAACCCTTTTTCATTCATCTCTATATGGCAAGGACTTGCATTTAGTAAGCACAAAATAAACTTATTTATTCCACAGGTTTTTTTTTTTTTGGGCGGGGGGGCCTGCTATATACCGGATGCTAATACAGAGCTGTTTATCCTGGAGAAGCTCTGAGTTAGTAGGGGAGACAAGCGTCTATTATAAACTATAAGCCAACAATAAAAATACAGTTTCAGTCATAAATGCTAATAAAATAGAGAGTTGGTGTTGATGGATATAAGTAGAATGCACAGTGGCTAATGCAGCTTAGTTTACAATTCTTTGTGTTTGGAGGTGAGGGTGCTGGGCAGAGGTCAGATCTGTGTCTTCCCACTGGCAAACCTAGTTAAAAACCTCACCGTGCCCTCACTCTTCTTGAAAGAGTTCCAGGAGGAAAGAAAGGCCCATGAAATAGTTCAGTTTTTTGCTATGTGAAAGCCCTACTAGCTGTGGGAAGCTCATCTTGACCTCTCAGATCTCCCCACACTGGGCTGGAGGACTGTTACCAGGTCCCTGGCTCTAGGAGCTTGCTCTGAAAAGTTTTGCTCTCCACTCTCCTGCCAGCTTGCAAGGTAGAGATGTCTCCTGCTAAAAATAGAAGGAGGAGAAAGAGGTTGGAAAGCAGCAGGCAGAAAGGGGCTAACAGAGCCAAGGGGGAAAGGAAGGGAGGGACGGACCGGGGAGGCGGGGAGGAAAGCAACTCCCTTCTGTTTATGGTGTCCTTTCTCCACTAGGAGTTTCCACGTGCTGTTACTTCGCTTAATCACCTTGACAACAGCGCGAGATATGCACTATTATTTCCTGTTTTACATAGCCAATAATTCATTCATTCAATAAATAGTCCTCCTTCTCTCTGTGAGGCCCTGTGGGAGGCCAGGAGACATTGCTGAGGTTCTGATGGGGAAACCGAGGCCCAGGGAGGCGGGCACTGGGCTCAAGGCTACTGCTTCCCAGTGGGTTTTCCACATGTGGTGTTGGACCCCATCCTCCCCTGGTTCAGGCTAGGGGACCCCATCCTCCCCCGGTTCACATGGGGAAATTGTCAGTGTAACGATGAGAATGCGTTCACTCTCGTCTCCCAGGCGGCTGGCCAAGGTGGGGAGGGCCAGGCTCCCTGGAAGGAAGAATTTCTCTCCAGCTTGTGAAATTGCTCTGATTGCAGCCACGGAGGAGATTTACAACCTACTGAGGTCTGACACTTGAATATCCATGGAGAGGCATATGAAGAGGAACGGAAGTCGAACAGATTCCGTGAGATTTTATGATTTCATTAGCATTTCAAAACTCTGTGAAGGGTTGGATGGGGGAGAGGGCAGCAGTCCCCAGGAAGGCTCCTCCCCACTAGTCCACAGCGGGAAGTGAGTGCCTCAGTGGGGGGCGAGACGGGGAGTTGGAGGGGGCGAGGAGCTGGACCCAGAGAGAGCTGGGCGGGGGATGACTTCAGGATTTTCTTTTGGAAACTGAGATGGAAAGACAAAACAAATGTAAGCTAAGCCCAACAAATCTCCCCACTGTATTGGGTATTAAAAATGAGTAGGTACAGGCATAGAAAGGGTGGTAAAAATGCGGTAAAAAGGAACTGATAAGAATTTAGAGCTGTTGGTGAATATGCCAGTCTAGGCTCAAATATGAGACAGATCTGGCTCTGAGTTCCAGTTATGACACTTCTAGAAAAGTTTGGGTGACTCAATTCACTTCTCTGAGCCTGTTTCCTATGGCAACGAGAATAATAATACCTATCACAGAGGATGTTATATATATTTAAATGTCTCTCTTTTGCTTGCCATTCTTTACAACTTAAATTAGATCATGACACCCATGCTTAAAGCTCTCAAATGTTCTTTCACCACACTTGGGATAAAAAAATGTTAAAAAGTTTAACAAGACCCTGACCCTTCCAACACCAATACAGATGACCTCCATGCTCTATCTCTTCATAGGATTATCATTATTTGTGATTATACAGGTGTTTATTTGTTCTCTTAGTTATTGTTTGCCTCTCCTATAAAAGTGCAGTCTCGGGCTTCCCTGGTGGCGCTGTGGTTGAGAGTCCGCCTGCCGATGCAGGGGACACGGGTTCGTGCCCCAGTCTGGGAGGATCCCACATGCCGCGGAGCGGCTGGGCCCGTGAGCCATGGCCCCTGAGCCTGCACGTCCGGAGCCTGTGCTCCGTCCGCAACGGGAGAGGCCACAACAGTGAGAGGCCCGCGTACCGCAAAAAAAAAAAAAAAAAAAGTGCAGTCTCTCGGAGAGCAGGGATTGCTACCAATTTTGTTCTTGATCCACTGTATACTCACATAATGCCTGGAACTTAGGTTCAAGCAATATTTTTCAAACGAATTAATGAATAAATGATGGACGAATGAAACGTATCTGGTGCAGAGTAAGCTGTCAATAAATGGCACCTTTTCTTATTCCTATTATTAGTAGCAATGAGGAGTGTTTATAATTTGGGGGGGAGGCGGACCCCTATACATGAAACAGCTGGAGTGCTGAGCAGCTTTACTGTTCAAAAAGTGCCTTTGCTGGTGGCACCTCATTGTCATCCTCACACCAGTCTTAAGAGGGAGGCAGGCCAGGTGTCCTAACCCACATTTTACCAGTGAGGAAACTGAACTAGAATAAAGGAAAACGCTCTGCTTCCAAGTCCCACAGCCAGCTAAGGATCAAGTGCAGATGCTTGAATGTCCCTGTTTGTGTGGCGGAGAGGAACAGCAGAGCTGTCTTCAGCACAGTGCCAGGTGGAATAATCTCCCCGCCTTCCTTCTGATATGGGGGAAAGGAGAGGTGTGGTGTTCAAGGTGACAAGGGATACTTAGGACTTAAGGAAGTATCCTTCTAACCACCTTCTCTGTAAAAATGTAAAAAAAAAAACAAAATTCAAACACACTGAAGCAGGAACTGCCAAATTCTGTCCCACATTGTTCAAGCTCCGGAGCGTCTGCCTAGAGACGGCCCAGAAGCACACACGGACACATGTTGTCAGTGTAGGCAGCAGGTCAGCAGAGGTGGGTGAAGACTCCCTGAGATGTGATTGGAGTCGTGAAGCGAAGCCCTCTTCCCTGCAGCCTCAAATCTCCTCAGTCCACTGGCTCTGACCCTTTAGAGTCCTCTTCCTTTGGAAAGCAGCATCCTTTAGTGGTTCTATTACTGTCCTATGGCTGCTGTACCAAATGAACACAAGCTTGGTGACTTAAAACAACACATTTGTTCTTAATACAGTTCTGGAGGGAGGAAGTCCAAAGTCAGTTGAGGTCAAGGCGTCAGCAGGTGTCGGCTTCCTCTGCAGAAGCTCTGGGAGAAAAACCTCTTCCTTGCCTCTTCCAGCTTCTGGAGGCTGCCTGCATTCCTTGGCTTTTGGCCACCTCACTCCAATCTCTGCCTCTGTGATCACATTACCTTCTCCTTTTCTGCAGTCAAATCTCCCTGTGACTCTCCCTTATAAAGACACTTGACTCCATTTAGAGCTCACCTAGATAATCCAGGATAATCGTCACATCTCAAGATCCTTAAGTTAATTACAGCAGCAAAGTCCCTTTTGCCATACAGGGTTGCATTCACAGGTTCTAGGAATTAGGGTTTTTTGATCTTTGGGGGGCATTATTCAGCCTTCCACAGTGATTAAGAACCTGGAGTCTGATGATCTGAGTCAAATCCTGGCTTTGCTCATGTCAGCCAGGGACAAGTCACTTTACATTCAATGACTCAGTTTCCTCATCTGTGAAATGGAAGTATGGATGATAAAGTCACTATCTCATGGGATTGTTGAGTGGGTTAAAAATTAATGCATGTAGAACACTTGACCCACCTTAAGAGTCAATAAATATTAACTATTATTACTTGAACTGAATAAATATCTAGCTTCCTTCTTCTTTTCTTTTTTTCCCTTCCCTTTGCAGTAGAAGTCCTTCTTCAACAACCTTTAACACAAAACCCAATATATAAAGCAGATCAAGGTTGAGCTGCCCTGGTTGAAGAAATGAGAAGAGAGGGGCTGGTCCTGTCACCCCAGGGCCTTGGCCACTGCTGAGGCACCGTTGAGAATCTTGGGGTTCTTAGGACACAGACCAAGTTAGACAATCTGTCCAAATCAGTTCATTCAATTGAAATCTGCTTCCTGCTCTGTATCAGGCCTGGGGTATAGATGCTAAGAGCATGAGTGCCATCGGATTGCCTGAGAAAAAGCCTGGCTCTGCTCCTGCTTCTGTGGCTTTGCACAGGTTATTCTGTGCCTGGGACTTTCCCATCTGTAAAATGGTAATGAAAATAAGACCTGACTCCTGGAATTGCTGCAAGGAATAAATGAGTTTCTTCCTGCAAAGTCCTTAGGATAAGGTCTAGCATGTGGCACGTGGTAGCTATTTTTGTTATGTACTGGGGACACTGAGAGCAGTGTCCTAGGG
The DNA here is from genome assembly GCF_003031525.2 of Neophocaena asiaeorientalis asiaeorientalis. Lineage (NCBI taxonomy): Eukaryota > Metazoa > Chordata > Mammalia > Artiodactyla > Phocoenidae > Neophocaena > Neophocaena asiaeorientalis. Next base: position 1,275,153 of record NW_020175190.1, read on the forward strand.
GACCTAATAGGGCGCCAGGGATGGCAGGAGAGGCACCCTCCAAGACAAGGCTTGTGTGTGAATGTAGGGGTGAGGGGCAGTGGTCAAGGGAAGGGAAGTATGGATCAATGTTGGAGAAGAGAGGCAAAGCTGCAGAAACCTGTTGGCTTTGATGGGGTGGGTGACTCTGGGGTGAGGGAAGTGCTCTCAGGAGCTGGAATCGAATCAGAGAAAGGCTTGCAGATGAGGACAGCCGGTGGGCAGCTGTGGCTGAATGTAGGATTTGAGGGCGGGGGCGTGCATGGCATGAGCCAGAGGACGCAGGGACCGAGGGTCTTAGGTGATCCAGGGAAGAGTTTCCCCTTATACTGGAAGTCATACAGGGTGGAGAGAGAGGAGGTGCAAGTGAAGGGAAGATCACTTCCTTTTCCCATCTCCCTTTCTCTTGAAGACCAAGGTTCTTGGGATTCTCCAGAGGGCTGAGAGCTCTTGCTGTCTCTGGAGTGTTTTCCGCTAAAAACAGGCTCAGTGGGGGCCATTGGGAGGGATGGAGTCTTGTCCTCTTTTTTTTTTTTCCCTCCTTTTGTTAAATTATGGTAGCTTTATTGACCTTTCACTGCTCAAATCTGGGGCAATATGAGCATGAAAACAGAAAATGATTGTGTTGACTGAAAAGAGCGTACAACATGAGGGTTGTGAGTTCAGTTTTATATGGGGACTCACTGAGGACTATCGCCTGGAAGACAGCCTCTCACACAGCTCTGAGGAACTGCTGCAAAGTGCGGGGGGTGGCGGTCAGTGTATATATGATTTTGGTGAAGAGGGTCCAGGCCATCAAGCATACATCTTGGTAGAAGGTTGCTCCAAGTCACAAGGCATAGATGTCTCTGTTAATGATTTTAGTGTTTTTCTAGGTATAAGATGCAAGAAATTGGGCTCATAAAGTCTTCTGAAAATATCTAACTATCTGAAGGCCTGTTCTGCCAGGTTTTCCCAGGGCACAGAGCGCCTCATTCCTGATCTCCACCCTGAACTCACTTCAGGGTGTGTTAAAGGTCAGTGACTGTTGTGGCCTCTCCTGTTGCGGAGCACAGGCTCCGGACACGCAGGCTCAGCGGCCATGGCTCACGGGCCCAGCCGCTCCGCGGCATGTGGGATCTTCCCAGACCGGGGCATGAACCCGTGTCCCTTTCATCAGCAGGCGGACTCTCAACCACTGCGCCACCAGGGAAGCCCCAAGTGACATTCTTTAGATGGTAATTGTATCAGAACGCATCCCATTGAACCATATAGGAATTTAGAAGAATATTTGTTTTGTTTTTTTGAGTCCTATCCTCTTGGGGCTTACCTGGGAAGTAAGACACAAGGATTCTGGGGCTGATCTCGCAGTTGCTGGGCCACCCCATGCAGGCCAAACTGACCTTGAGGTGCTCATGAGCTATGGGGACAAAGGTGGTAGAATTCTGGCTGTATGCAGCTGTTGGATGAAAAGTGTGACCCTAACACAAAGAAATGTGATCATCTTTGGTTCATCAAACACAACCCAGCAGCCCATAGCTTATACGAGACCTAGAACCTTAGAGCTGGAAAAGCCCAAAGTTAGGTGGTTTTCAAACTGGTTCCCCAGGGTTTTAGGATTCCACACAGACGGCTTTGGAACTGTTTTTGGCCTGAGAGGAAGGCTAGGCAAGTGGGGCCTATGTCCCTCATTGCTCCTTAACCAGTGCTTTATTTTATTTACTGAAGTTCTGTATGAGATTTTGATAGGAATAAGAGTTTTAGGTTAAAACAAAACATTGGAAATCACTTTCTTAGCCAGCCTCCTTGTTTAACAGATGAAAAAACAGTCCCAGAGAGGAGAAAGTCGAAAGTCATAGGACAGGTACAGAAAATGCTGTATTTAAGAAGTTGGGCTTTGATATCTATTTGTCTAGCTAGCTAGCTCTGTCTCTCTATCTATACAATGGAATATTATTCAGCCATAAAAAAGAATGAAATATTGCCATTTGCAGCAACATGGATGGAACTAGATAAGATCATACTAAGTGAAGTAAGTCTGACAGAGAAAGACAAATATTGTATGATATCACTTATATGTGGAACCTAAAAAACAATACAAATGAATCTATATACAAAACAGAAACAGACTCCCATAGAAAACAAACTTATGGTTACCAAAGGGGAAAGGGGGTGGCAGAGGGTTAAATTAGAAGTATGGGATTAACAGATACAAACTACTATACATAAAATAGATAAGCAACAAGGATTTTCTGTACAATACAGGAAACAGTATTCAATATTTTATAACAACCTATAATGGAAAATAATCAGAAAAAATATATGTATATACACATAACTGAATCACTTTGCTGTACAACTAAAAGTAACACAATATTGTAAATCAGCTATACTATAATTTTCTAAAAAATTAAATAAAAAAGAAGCTGGGCTTTTCACTACACCGTACAATTGTGATTCTAGAAAAGTCGTTAAAAAGGGGAGGGCTGGGAGTAGCCTGATATATACAACACATTATCCGTTCTTTTGGAAATGTTTTCTTTCTGAAGAGAGGTGGGGCAATCAACTACTTCCCCAGAATGTTCTCTGGAATTTTCCAAAGACAGGAATATGTAACCTATTTTTTTTTCCCCCATAGTGGGTAATTAGTTTGGGCTCTTGAAATCCTATACAGTGGCCTACTTTGGAGAAGAAGCTAAAAGCAGCTCTACCTCAGACCTATTCCCTGACATTCACATATGTACATGCACACACACACACACACACACACTCACACTCACACTACCAGCATGCCTGGGGACTGTCCTATGTTCCCTATAGTTTCCCCTCCTGTGAGCAGGAAGGTGAGGGCCTCACACCTGTTGGTCTGGGGGCTGCTGCAGAGCAGAGAGGAGGCCGGGCCATGGACTATTTCTGCTGTCTCTCATCTCGGGACCCAAAATGCATTGGTTTAGAGCCAGAGACAGAAGCCTTCCCATTTCATGTTTCTCTCCCTGTAACTGTGATCCCACATCTCCCCCTTTCCGTTATTTATTTATTCATAATTTTTACTGGAGTATAGTTGATGTACAGTGTTGTCTTAGTTTCTGCTGTATAGTGAAGTGAATCAGTTATACATATATCCACTCTTTTTTAGATTCTTTTCCATATAGCTCATTCCCTTTTTATTTATTAAAGGTTTCTCTGACAGGTAGATGGAGCACAACTGCACCCTTCAAAGTCCCTATCCGTCTCCAGGGCCTCACTTTCTTGTTTCCTGAGGAAATGACTGAGTCACATAGAAAGGTGCTCCCGTGTGTGCAGACAGAGCCCACAGGGAGGTGGTCTACTTTCCCTCCCTCCTAGGAGGCAGCCAGGAGGGAGGTAATGTGGACCACCTGCACACCCCCGACTCCCAATACAGCCACAGCCGCATACATATGCATAGCTCACAAAGCATGCCAGAAACACACTCCATACACGGAGGTTTGGTGGGAACTCCTAGTTCTAGAATTCAGTGGAAGAAAACGCACTGCAATGTCTCTATCATTGTCCATGTCACTGCACCCCTCTCTGTCCTAGACTTTGCCCCCCCTCCCCGCAGAGCTGTAGAGCTGGCCAGGTGAGCAGCCCCTGTCCCAGGCATTTTGCCCAAGACCACCTCCTCCTTTATTTACCCAGCCTTTCATCCTCATTTTCTTAATTTTGTATTTGGCCTCTTGATACCCAGTTTGGGTCCTCCTTAGCGTATGTCTTTTTTTTTTTTTTGAAACATAATATATCATGTTGAAGTATAATAATGCAAACATGATACAAGGTATATAGTATATGTAATACACAAAACATAATAAAATAAATGTATCCTAGGCTATATTGTGGGCAAAAAGGCATAATCCATATTCAATATTTGAAATTCTTGTAATAGCATCCTTTTGTTGTTTCATTTTACAGATTGCATTTATTTCATCCCTGAGGCGGAGCGGGGGAGATGAGCACTCCCTGTGTTTGTCTAACAGATCATTTCCTCCAGCAGCTCCACGTCTCCTTTTCAGTGAGGCTCTCGGAGTCCTCGGTTTCTTTTCGTCATTTTAAGGTATTCAATGAATGACTGCATTAACACTTTGTCTTCCACAGTTGTTTTGAAAATTGTTTTGTTGGCTTTGTAAAGTTGGAGGTGTCTGTGTTCACAGATTGAAGATTTGAATTGTTGCACACGCAGGTACAGGTGCACGGGCACACACGTGTGTGCGCTCACACACACGGACATACGTTGATGGTAATCCTCTAGACTTGGCTTATGTCTTAGTTTGAGTTTTTCCACAAGCAGAACCTGAGCTCGTAGTTTATGTGGGCGATGCAGGACCTTGGTAGGAAGGGAAGACAGCAAATTGTGCCTTATGTTACTTCAGAAAGCAACTGGATCACTGTGCTGTGGGGAAGCTCTGGGAAACAGTGCAAACCACATACCTCAGAATTACCCTCCCCAAGGAGCAAGGGAGCTGGAGATTTATACACCAATTCCAGATAGTCTTTGGTTGAGGACGATTTCTGGGGACTGAAAATTCCCCAGAGCTTCTGGCCTGCCACTCATAGACACAGAGCATCTTTACATGGTACTGGGAAATGAAGCCCGCGGGCACAGGGATGCAGATGCTGGCAGTTGGAAGGTGAAGGGTTTGAGAGATCTGGGTGGGCACTGATGGTGTCTGCCATAGGTTGCCACGTCTGGCTCCTTCCTCAGCTTTCCACACCTGACTCGAAACAGGCCAGTCACACGCCTTCCTTGATGTTTTAGAACTTGGAAATGAAGATGCAGAGTGAGTGTCAGTTCTTCTCTGGTTATGAGGCTCACTATCCCTCACTGTTTGAATAAATCCAGGCTTCTATGGGAGAAAATGAGGCCGACACACCAAGAGAAGTGAACATGAGTGGAGGAGAGCATTCTATTGGGATCTAATGCACGATTCCAGCTGCCTTGAGATCCAGCTAAACTCCCACTCTGAGCCTTTAAGGAATTCTCTCCCCTTCTGCTTAAGCTATTTGAGCTGGATTTTATTCACCTGAACTCAAACGAGTTCTGACTAATGTGCTCCTGTATGGCCTTGGGTTGCCTCTCCCCTGCCACTATCCATAAATAATAATAAAGATAGTGATAGTAATAAATATTGCACGGCTACAATGGGTCAGATATTTTCTAGACACTTGGGGGTAAAGGGGAGAGTGATTATCTTATGAACAGAGTCTGCCTGCCCATGATCCTAGATATTCCTTCTTGGTTTTCTCTACCTTCTCTAACGGCCCTTATTTGAGCCCCAGTACTCCCCATTGGACAATGTGTTTCGTATGCCCAGTTCCTACTCAGCCCTTGGGTCTTGCTTAATGCTATTTCTTTAAGATAGATTTCTTCTCTCAGCCAGTGTGAAATACCTGGTGCCCTACCACTATATATCTCCATTTAAAAAATAACTTCTATAGTCCCCCTAAAATTTAAATTTCTTTTGGCAAAGAGAGTAGACCTCCATTAGAAAAAAGTTGAAAAAAATTTCATGTATGGTAGTCAGGAGGCTTTCAGTTGCAAAAGGAGGATTTATTGGCTCATACAGCGAAAATTTCAAGACTAGTCAGCTTCAGGTACAGCTGGACCTAGGAGCTCAAGTAATGCCATTATTACTTAGCGCTGGTATATCTCTCAGATCAGTTTTCCTTGGTGCTGGCTTCATTCTTCAAGTTAGCTTTAGCCACAGGGTAACCACTCTCGTCATGCCCAGCAGCTTTAGGATGACATCCTATAAGCAAAAGTCCTAATGCCAATGTTCATTAGCTCTCCTTGGCCAGGTTGGGTCTTGTACCAGCCCCTTGACTTATCACTGTGGCCAAAGGCCTGTGGTACTCTTATTGGTCATGTCTGAGTCATGTGTCCACATTTGAATTCAGGGGGGTAAATGAGGTCTCCCTGACCCATGTGGCCTGGGGTTGAGGAGAAGTGGGTCTCTAATGGAAAACAGGGAAATTCTTCCCAGAGAAGTGGAATTGGATGCAGGGCCCACAGAAACACTAAGCCCCTATACCATCCAAACACCCAGCTGAGAGAACACATTCATGCGTGTGAGTTTCAGGCACATTTTCTGCCAATCAATAACATACTGTAATGTTTAATGCAAATCCTTCTCTGTTCTTCTAGAGAAAGAGGATGCAGACAGCAGGAAGATAGAAGGACCTGAAGTGTGGTGATGGTTTCCTTGTGTCATGGAGAAAGAAGGATTTAAAAAAAGGAGGCAAAGGATACTCAGATGTACTTCAAAGACAGAAGGATTCTGTCTAAGCTGGTTATATTTTCCTTCAACTAGGTGGGTGATATGAGTGGTACTCGAGATGTGTGTGTGTGTGTGTGCGTGCGTGCGCACGCCCATGTCTCCTGACTTTGTATAAAGGAGCTTTTCCTTTGGGACCTTTTAACTGGAAGACTGATCTGCAAACACATTTGGCAAGATCCCATGGGATGAACAAGCTAAGTGAGGGGGAGTGGGGTAGCTCGGACAGGTACTGCATTAACCCACGCTGACCATCAGGAGACTTGAGGGGCATTGGACAGCCGCTATCGTCCTGCATTTTCCAGAGCTCAAAACTTTCAGTATAGATTCTTGTTACTTGCCCAGAAGCACTGATACTATTTATTCACTTTCTCTCTAATAATTCAATTTAATCAAAGTATGGATTATTTGTGGGAGGGAGACTAGCTGAGACTTCAAGCAAGTCGTGATCCATTGAATCCTGGAGCAGGTCACTATGCAGATGTCAGATGACACCGTCTGCCTGAGACCAGAAGAGTCACTGTCCACAAAATAATGACTAGTATTTACTGAGGACTTACTAAGAGCTTACTAAATGAGTATTAACTCCTTTAATCATTATGACAATTCTGCATACTGGGTTCTATTACTATCACAAATAAGGAAACTAAGGCTCCACAAGTAAAAAATTTTCGTAGGATTACAGAGCTAGTAAAGTGACAGAGTTGGGATTAGAACCCAACTTGCCTGCCTCCAAAGCCCATGATCTGATTGTTACCCTGTCCTCCAAAATCAACCTTGGCAGACTTTACCTTTGGAAGGCATATGAAGCATACCTAGTCCTACCTTTCACAAGTGCAGAAATTTCTGATGGAGAAACTGCCATCCAACCTTACTAGTTGAATCCCTCCAGTGATGGGGGGCTCACTACCTATCAAGGGAGCCATTTAGATCGTTGGTGAGCTATAATGATTATTTATTTATTTATTTATTTTTTCCCTTTACTGGGCTCCAACTACCCTCCTTGTAGCTCCCTGATATGAGTGATGGTGGCCCTGTACTGAACAAGTATTATGTGCCTGACTCTGTGCTAAGCATTCTCTTATTACCCTTGTTTCATCTTCAAACTCTTATCTAGAAGTTCAGGGGAAGAGACTCAGAGAGATTGGGTAATTTGCCCAGTATCACACAGAAGAGATCAGGATTAGAATTCTAGTCTGTCTGACTCCAAAATTATCCCAATAAGCAACAAATGTCTCCCAGAAGCAGAATCTTTGCCTTTGAAGTATTTCATTTCATTACAATTAGGCTTTGCTTACTAAGCCACTGCCATGGTTTTGGGGGCGGGGAAGCTAGGCTTTGGGACTCATGCAAAGATGTATATAAGCTAGAGCGAGTACTTCCCAGGAGTTCCCTATCTAAAGAAATACATAGAAGAATATGTCCATGGTCCGAGGCCCAGCCAAGATCTAACTTCACAGGGAGGAAGCCTTAGGCTGGGGGTCAGATGGAGCAGCTGGGAGAACACAGTCTACTGACCACCTCTTCTGTGGGTCTCATGGACTGATCATGGGTATCTCCAGCATGTTTCCTTCCACTTCCTCAAAGTCTTTTTTTCAGAATGCTGGCCTTTTGGGAGAAGGAGCTCTCCACCTAGACCTGCTCCCGGCCTCCGTGCTGAACGGGAGAAAGAACTGAATGCACAAGCTGAAGCAAGCACTGGGTGGGGCAGCAGCTAACGTTTGAAGATAGTTCTCGCTACTTTTCTAAAATACAATACCCGTGTTCTCAAACGGAAGGCCAGTGAAATCTTCCCTAGTGCCCTTGAGCAGATTTAGTCACTTAGCAACCTATACACACCCTTCTCTCTGACTCATTTAAGCACATCGTACTGTAATTGTGTTTACCTTCCGCTTTCCTTCACTAGAATGCCAGTTCCCAGGACTACCGCGTCCTACCTTACAAATCTCTCCACTCACCCCTTGGAACACCACCTAGAAAGTGCTTTGCCAGGCACTGATCACAAGCTACTACACTATACATTTCACTTATTTATTTTGTCCGTTGTCTTTCTTCCCTCCAACTGAAATGCGGGCTCCTGAGTGCAGGTACTTTAACTGTTTTGTAGAGAAATGTGTCCTCAGCACCTAGGACAGTGCCCAGCACGGTGTGGGCTCTTGGTAAGTATTTGTTAGATGAATGACCGTCCCTGAGACTGGAGGTGGAGTGGGGGGAGGACCAGAAAGGGGCCAGATGCTGACTAGGAACTAGCAAGTGTCCTCTATCACAGTGGGTTAGAATGTGAGCCATCTTCATTCTTATTGTAATTTTTAAAGTATCTGTTTAACAGTGATCTCTCTCTGAAATAATAACCTACTATTTTGATGAAGCAATGAATTAGAAAATAGACCATAAACGCAATGTTGAAAAAATTTAAATACCACTTATTAAAAAAAAACCCATTTCATTGTATATGTTAAACGAGACTGCTCCGGCTTTCTTGGGAGTTAGAGAACCAAAAGGCCAAGAACACCCACACATCCTAAAGAAGTGCCAGAAAGCTGTGCCTCACTTGCTAAGAGGTTCTCCTAGCACTAGCTCATAACCGAGGTCATAGGAAGGACCATTTTGGAGAAAACTGTAGGTATACTAATTTTCTTCTTTCCCTTTACCTTGAACCACGTGGAGAGAGGATTTTGAGAGAATCATTCAGAGAGACTGACATGTGTTCCCTGGAATTTTGAGGACCCAGCGACTCTCAAGAGAGAAACCTAAAGGCTGCTGCATGTGGCAGAGCAAACTGAAGAAAGCACTGTCCCAACTGCTGTACCACCGCCTATGGCAAGCCAAGTGGGGTGTTTCTTGTGGACTAGATAAAGGTCTCATGGAAGGGCCAGTCTGGGGTCATCTTAAAAGGGAGCCTTCCCAAGAAAACTACCTGAAGTGGTGATGTGACTCGACAGAGGGATGGACCACCCTATAGCCAGCTGGAAGAGGTGATGCCTGTCCCAGGAGAACTTTAGAAAGGAGGTCTAGCAAGGAATCTCCAAGGGAGATTAAAGTGCTCACAGGAGAAAAAGCCAGCAATCGTGCCTCGGCCGTATAAAGAAAGCCCAAAGTCAGAGCACAACAGTAGTAGTAAAGTAAGACTACTCGTATCCCTAAATTCTTTCTTCCTTCTTTCTGAGCCTCAGGGGCCCAAACCAGCCACCAACTAGAGGGGAAAGAAGTAGAGTGAGGAGAGAGGGAAGTAGCAGCCATGCCCCTGTCTCCTGTACAGGCCTCCACGTCTAGAGCAGGGGAGAAGTTTACAGTGGCTGCATCTGGAGTTTTGATTATATACTGGACTAGATTGGGCTGGACTTTGTGTCACCTCAGAAAGAGCTGAAAATCCATCAGATATGATGGTGGTTTCATCCATTCCCCTTGAATCACAGCCCCACTGGACTAGTTGTCTTTGCACATGCTGTTCCTGAAGCCTGGAGTACCCTGCACCCCATCTGAGTGACTGTGTCCTACTCATCCTTCAAGACACAGCTGGAGAGACACTTCTTCAGAGACGCCTTCCCTGGCACTCTCACACTGCGGAAGGCACCTTTCATCTGTGTTCCAGTGATATCCTCACTGATCTGGTGGAGACGGTTAGTTGCTCAACAGCATCTCTTTTCTCCTTCTTCTATGACAGTAGAGTGGTACCTGGACATGTGGTACCTGACACCAGAAAATGCATGGCCCAGCCTCGCAGCAGTTAGGTGTGTTTATATGACTGAGTTTATGTTAAGGTCATGTCATTGATATGTGCATGTCATTCTTGGGCCTTAAAATGTGTCACTCATGCTCCTTCCTCATCTTTTCCTCCCCGCTAGTGGGAGTACAGACGTGCTGCCACCCAGCTTCAGCCATTCAGATGAGGACAATACCACAGGTGGGCTGTAGAATGACAGAATGGAAGGAACCTAGATCCTGAATGACAGTGTGGGACAGAAAATGCCTTCCTTCCTGGGACTATTACATAAGAGAGAAACACACTTCTTTCTTCCTTAAGCCACAGTTTTGTTGGCTCTTTGTTTGAGATATTTAGACTTTCGCCATAACTAATCCAATATATGGTTCTAAACTATACTGTAACTTCCTGTTTACTTGTCCATCTTTCTCAGAAGACTCAGTTTCCTTGGGGAGTGGAACCAGGACCTACTGAATTTTGTTTCCCCAGAGCCTAGGACAGGGTCTGTGCCTGGTAGATGTTCAATACATACCTACAAAATGAAAGAGAGCCAGTGAACTAAAAAAAAAAAAAAAAATCACAGTGTCCTGTGAGATACCAAAGGCATGGAACAGCTCTCAAATGGATTGCTTTTGGCTACTGAAGCAAAATATTCTCCTACTGTCTCTGCTACCACTTCACCCTGATAGAGCCCTGATGGATGGGCATGTTTCAGTCACTGAGTTTTAATAGACATGTGTAAGTATGAAGGCTGAGGCTTCCATTTCTCTATTCTTAACAGTAGAGACATAGAGTGTTGAGTGGTCTGTGGATGGGTGATAAATGTTTTTCACTTGCCAAAATTATTCCCAGTTCTTCTTCCTCAAAAGCAAGTGCTTTGACTCTCTGGGTGTCAAGGGGGAGTGGGAGGGAGATCTTCCAACAATAAAGTTCACAGTTAATTCTGCCTGCCTAGTAGAAACTCCCCATTTAGGAACATAAAAATTCCCACTTCCTACTGGAATTAACCATTTCTTTTCACCCAGAGTCGTAAAGCATAAAGAGCACCCGCTGGATGCTTGTATAACTCTAAACCGTTAGAGTCAAATAACTAAGAACATGCAAGCATTCTGCACAGGCCAAAGTTCATTTGTAGATCATAGAAAGTTCTGGTAGAATACAATGTTTCTCTCTTCCATTCATTCATTCAGTTATTCATTGACAAGTATTTATTGAGCAGCTACTATGTTTCTTGTGCTCTATTGAGCATTAGGGATTCAGTAATGAGGAATGTTATTCACACATCCAAATTATCCCCTATTTTTCTCAGTTGCTTAGAGTCTAACAGGGAAGATCAGCAGACATCCAAAAGTAATTTGAATGTGAAGAGGGTGTTACGGACTAAATGTTTGTGCCCACCCAAAATTCATACATTAAAGCCCTAATCCCTAATAATAATACCAATGTGATGGTTTTGGAGGTGGAGCCTTCGGAAGGTGATTAGGTTGAGATGAGGTCATGAGGGTGGGGCCCCCATGATGGTATTAGGGTCCTCTAAGAATTAAAAGAGAGACTAGAGCTTGCTTGCTTTCTCCCTCTCTCTCTGTCTCCTTCTTCCTCTCTCCCTCTTACTCTCCCTCTCTCTGTCTTGCCTCCTACTCCACGCCATGTGAGGACATAATAAGAAAGTGGCTATCTGCAAGCCAGGAAGAAGACTTTCACCAGGAACTGGATGAGCCAGGACCTTGATCTTGCACTTCTCAGTCTCCAGAACTGTGAGAAATAATATTTGTTACTTAAGGCACCAGTGTACGGTGTTTTTATTATGGCAGCCCAAGCAGACTAATACAGTCTGTTAAGAAAGGGATGTCAGGAGCTCTGGGGACATATAAAAGGGAGGCTGGATCTAGCCTCAGTCATGAACGCCCTCCCTGAGAAAATGACACTTCCGTTGACACAAGTGGCTCTGGTCCGGAAAAGAGTCCCTTTAAGCACTACAGGAATACGGGGTTTAATGTAGGAATTAAAGAGTTCTGTGAATGTGGGAGAAGCTGGGGGAGTGAAGGTCTGGAAGAGGACTCATAGCACTGGAGGAGCAGGTACTAATCACTTCAGCCTGAAGCAATGGGGTGGGTGAAGAAGCTGCAGTTGGCAGGGAAATCTGAGTTGTGTCCACCTGGCTGCCAAAGTCAAACTGTGAGGCAGGAGATGTGATGAGGTCCGAGAAGCCTGTCCATCCACTGCCCCTGACCTAGCTCTGTCTGACCATCGTTAAACTGCCATCATTTTTGGCTGCCATGACTTGGGGCAAATAAAGGAATGCTTCATCTCCACTTTCCCAATCTCACGTGAATTCCCCTCATTGCCAGTGGGAAAGGGAACGCTACGAGTGTAGTTCCTAATCTTAGCCAGACACGGCTGTACCATGTTGACCACAGATAACCTCGCTCAACAGTTGCTGGGGGAGAAGGTTCTAGGCTGATGCCACAGCATGCGCAGAGGTGGGGAGGTAAGAGTGGGCATGGTGTGACTAAGGAAGTGAAAGGTAGCTAAGAAACTCTCAGGGTGAGGTAGGAGTTCAGGTTGCAGAAAGCCCTGGGAGCTTTCTATGGATATTCAACATTTTTTTTAAGAGCAATGGGAAGCCAGGAAAGGATTTCAAGCATGGAGGATTCAAACTTATTTCCATCTTGGAGAGGTCACTTCTCTCTTCTCATGGAGAGTGGATTGGAGGGGACAGGAGTGGTGACAGGGGATGATTTAGGAGTTCATAGACACCATCCAGGTAGGAGATGGCATTGATATAGGCCAGGATGATGGTAATGAGGATGAAGAAATGTGGAATGGTAGGAAACACATTTTGGAGGTAGAGCCAAGCTTCCTAGCTTTTTATAAAGCAGCTGCTTGTTGCTAATTGGTTGAGCCACATGAAATTGCCATTGCACAGGTCAGAAATGAGCAAATATTGGCAATTTCATATGAAACAAGCTAATAATTTCTCTAACGTTCTGTGCCAATCATGCTGCTGTGATTTTCCTTAACGGCCAGAATTGGGAGCCAGAAGGAACCTTCCACCTATATAAATGTTTGCAAAGCAATGTTCAACCTAGGAGGCCTTCAATTGCAAGCAAGAGGAAATCTAATTCAAACCAATTTAACATTAAACGATACTTATAGGCACACATAATTGAACGATGTGGTGTGGAAGACTTTAGGTATGGTTTCATTTCCCTGTATCATTTCTCAACTCTGGACTGCTCTTCATCTTCAAGCTTCCCTTAAGGTATGAAGATGGTTGACAGCATCTCCTGGAGCTACATGTTTCCTTGTTCACAGTCGGGGGAGAGAAACACTCTTAGAGATATTCAAAGAAAAGCCCAAGCTTCTCTGTTTGGGCCAAGTTAGGTCACATGTCCACTCCTGAACCACAGTAGCAAGGGCCATGAGATGACTCTGGTGGCTTGGACCCCCAGAGATGGATGGGGTTAAGTCCATCCAAATAGCATGGCTGCAACATCATGGGTGTGTGTTTGTGTGGAATGGATACTGTGGAGGCAAATACCTGTTCAGTAGGGGATTGAATCTGATCCTTCCCAGAGGCAGGTCCCTTCTGACCCAGTAATATCAAGGGAAAATCCCCAGGGTCAAGTTTTGTAATCCCTTGTCAAGCTGGAGGTACATGTTGAGAGAGACCAAGTGTACTTCCCGGTGGTGTGCCCCTAAGGACATACAACCTCACGGGTTCATAAGAAAGACTATTTCCTCCCAGACTACACAAGGAGTCAGGCAGCTTTCCCCCTAAAGCTTGCAGGTTTAAAAAAGAAGAGCCTCACTGAGGTTTAAAGAATCTCATCTGGTCATCACATCATCTAAAGGATTTCTCATGGCTAAAGCGAGCCTGGTACTGCTGACCACAGGGCATGTGCTCTTGGGTCCTGGGACTCTGTCACCCCAATGCTGAGGTGGCAGCAGGGAAGATTCCAGCTTGAACTCATTTCCTGAAATTTCTTTTGGCACACAATAAAGAAAAAGAGAGTCATCTTTTCAACTTGTGGCAATAATACGTCTCATATTAATTACATTAAGATGGTTCCTCAAATGCTCTGTCTCCACCATCTCTTTGAAATGCATTACAGGTATGGGACTAGAAGAAAGCTGAGGGCTGTCTGCAAAGAGCTTCTAAAAAGTTTCCGTTGGGGCTTCCCTGGTGGCGCAGTGTTTAAGAATCTGCCTGCCGATACAGGGGACACGGGCTTGAGCCCTGGTCCGGGAAGATCCCACATGCTGAGGAGCAACAAAGCCCATGCGCCACAACTACTGAGCCTGTGCTCTAGAGCCATGAGCCACAATTACTGAGCCCATGTGCCACAACTACTGAAGCCCGCATGCCTAGAGCCCGTGCTCCGCAACAAGAGAAGCCACTGCAATGAGAAGCCCATGCACCGCAATGAAGAGAAAGCCCGCGCACAGCAACGAAAGCCCAACGCAGCCAAAAATAAATAAATAAAATAAATTTATTTTAAAAAAAAGTTTCTATTGTTATACATGCAGAAAAGGAATAGGCTAGACATTAGCTTTATGTGGCAGTCCAGCTCTTCTAAGAATGGTCTCCTTGTAAAGAACTCTCATTCATCATGGACCACACCTTTAAACTTTTTGATTCTCTGAGAAGTTGCTACTGAACTCAATAATCGTATCTTAGAGTGATGACTTTCGCTGGAAAAATTGCTGTCCAAGATCCATTCTTGATATTCCTAAAGTGACCATGCATCCGGGTTTCCCCAGGACAGGTCATCCCTGTTCTAGTTTAGCATTTATCTCAGACAAAACATCCTGACTTTGATAACAAATTATATGGTCATCCTAGTGGTTATCCACTTGTTTTATGCTGCAAAGCATACTGGGAGATGGAGGAAAAGATGGAAACAGATGGGGTCGACCTTAATATATAGCACTGCAATTTCTAGTATTTACTATATATCAGGCCCTGTACTAACTGCTTCATGTTCTGTATCTCACTTAATCCTCATAACAGTCCTTCAAGGGCAACAGTACTACTATGTTTACAGACGAGGAAACAGAAATAAAATTAAGCAAACTGGGGCTTCCCTGGTGGCGCAGTGGCTGAGAGCCTGCCTGCCGATGCAGGGGACGCGGGTTCGTGCCCCGGTCCGGGAAGATCCCACGTGCCGCGGAGCGGCTGGGCCCGTGAGCCATGGCCGCTGGGCCTGCACGTCCGGAGCCTGTGCTCCGCAATGGGAGAGGCCACAACAGTGAGAGGCCCGAGTACCGCAAAAAAAAAAGAATTAAGTAAATTGCTCAAGCAACTTTGCCTAGCTATTAACTGGAAGAGATGGAGTCCAAACTCAGACTCCAGAGCTAGATATTTTAATTACTGTATTATATTGATGCTGAGGTTACCAACCAGAAAACATAGTGGCCCTTATGCTAGACACAGTCTAGAGGCCAAATGACAGTGCACAGCAACACTGGTATTAGTGTCTGTATCACTGAAGATGGTTTTGTCCTTGGGCAGCAGAAAATCCAACTCAAAATGGCTTAAGCAGTATTAGCTGAGAGAGGAGGAGCCCTGAGGCAGGGAGGCTTCGGGTTGGGGGAGCAAGAGGTTCAGTGGCCTTGGCAAGGACCCAGTGCATGCTCTTAGGTCCACAGTGTTGGCTTCATCCCAAGGATGGGGTCCCTGTTCCTTGTAGGGTTGCCGTCACTAGCAATCAAGGGTACATGCTTCCTTATTTTCACTCAGTATGAAAGAGAGAGGTTGGCTTCCTATGATTTTCTCTTAAGACTGAAGACATGTTTTTCCCAAAAACTCCCAGTGAATTTCTCCTCCTGTATCATTGGCTCAAAATGGCTTAGACCTGTCCCTCCCTGGACCAGTCACTGGTAATGTGGTTACTCTTGCATGCTTGGAACGGCCTCTGGGGCCTCAACTAGTGTCCACTCACACAACCAAGGCAGAACTGGCAACCTAGTGACAGGAGATTCTGGGCAGCATTAACATTTGGTTCTGGAGTTACAGTGACATGGCCTTAACATTCTATTTTGTCACTTCCCAGCAAGGGACTTGGGTAAGTTTCTTAACCTGTCTAAACCTTGATTTTCTCCACTATAAAAAGAGGATTAATAATAGTATCTGCTACATGGGATTGCCCTGAGGATTACTTTAAACTATTTAAAATAGGTGAGAATAGGAAGCTCAATGCCTAATCCATAGTAGGCTCCTAAGAAACATAAATTCTATCCCCCTTCATGTCAGACTAGTATAAAAGACCATCTTAACTCCTACCACAATGCAAACTCTATAGTGTATATGTGTAGTACAGCCTTTGTATAGCACTGATATTTCTGCATTTTATTTAGATGTGGCTTTTCTGTTAAGGACCTAGGTAACACTACCCCCTGTGGGTGTATGAGGAGGCATATCCTATATAATTTTGGGGTAGAGACAGAGCATGGTACAGGAAATCAGAACTGAGAAGGTAGGCCTGTAAGCAGTTAGGAAGATAAGAAATGAGAATGGTTGACTCTCTTTGGTTCTTACTCTCAAAGATCTGGATGTCAAAGAGCTTAGAAGTGGTGAGGGAGAGGGTTTCTGCTCCAAGGAACATGTTGAGGGCCAGGCAGAGGTGTGCTGTAGGGGCTCTTAACTGTGAAGAATGGACCACATATTGTAAGCCAGGCTATAAAGCTATATGCCAGTCTCTGTTTTGATTTCTCTTTTGTTCTTACCAGTCATAAGGAAAAGTGTCCTTGAATGTGCCAGCCTTGGCTAGTGAGACTTATGGGACAACTCCTGCCGGGGCCCACATTGGAGTTGCAGTATCAAAGGGGCAGCAATACCCAGTGTGGTCAATGTGGTTATGGCAGTGGTATTTAATAGAAAAATCTCCAAAGGGAAGATCAGCCAACAGTGGTTAGCCTCCTTATTGGTGATTAACAGTCACTTAGTTGGAGCATGGCCCATGGCTGGAGAGTTCAATATCCAACAAGAGATGGGCTAGAGAGCAGAGCTTGAGCAAATGATCTAAAGGTCAGCATAGGACTCCAGTTCTAGAAAGCAGATGGCACACAAGCCACAAATCAGAGGGGAGAGGCACAGATCGCTGGAAGTAGCAGAAAGGATGGAGGCAAGGTTTCAACTCAACAGCTTCGTGCAGAACACTCTAGAAAATCATTTGCCAATTCCAGACTCTACCTTCTAGTGGGAGCAAAGCTGACAGCTCCTCTCAACAGTCAGTGGAAGCTGCATAAGTTTCCTCCCTCCAACTCTTAGTGTTCTGAGAAGTTACATTCCAAAGGTGATGTGGGGCAGTAGTTTTCTGAGACATAGAGCCCCTGGGAATTATGAAGATATCTCAGGGATCAAGAACAGGTGGGGATGAAGATGGGAAGACAAATAAATAGGCAGGTTTCAGGGATTCATCACCTTGACTCCAAGAAGTTCCACTGTTTTGATCAGTGCCTTGAAGAGAGTCTGGCAGAAATAGGCACTCAGTAAATAAATGAATTCATGGTTTAGATATCGCAGTTCTCCGTAAGTTTTAATTTGATTGAAGGATTCCACCAATAAAATTATAAGTATGAAAGTTACTGCTTTAGAATATTCTTAGAAGAAGACACCAATCCCATATAGGTACACGGGCTAGAGCCAAGACTTGTTTGGGGGGGAAGTGGGTTCCTCCACTTAGGCTCGAAAGCCAACTTGGTTTCGAGGTTTAAAAAAAGTCATCAGAGATACAGATGGCCAATAGGCACATGAAAAGATGCTCAACATCACTAATTATTAGAGAAATGCAAATCCAAACTACAGTGAGGGGCTTCCCTGGTGGTGCAGTGGTTGAGAATGCCCACGAGCCACATCTACTGAGCCTGCACACCACAACTACTGAAGCCTGCTCACCTAGAGCCCGTGCCCCGCAACAAGAGAAGCCACCGCGATGAGAAGCCCACACAGCACAACGAAGAGTAGCCGCCACTCGCTGCAACTAGAGAAAGCCCGCGCGCAACAACGAAGACCCGATGCAGCCAAATTAATTAATTAATTAATTTAAAAAAAACCTACAATGAGGTACCACCTCACACCAGTTAGAATGGCCATCATTTAAATGTCTACAGATAACAAATGCTGGAGAGGGTGTGGAGAGAAGGAAACCCTCCTATTCTGTTGGTAGGAATGTAAATTGGTGCAGTCACTATGGAAAACAGTATGGGGGTCCCTCAAAAAACTAAAAATAGAGTTGCCATATCATCCAGCAATCCCACTCCTGGGCGTATATCCAGAGAAAACTCTAATTCAAAAGATACAGGCACCTCAATATTCATAGCAGCACTATTTACAATAGCCAGGACATGGAAGCAACCTAAATGTCCATCAGAGAGGAATGGATAAGGAACTACTGAAGCCTGCTCACCTAGAGCCCGTGCCCCGCAACAAGAGAAGCCCCCGCGATGAGAAGCCCACACAGCACAACGAAGAGTAGCCGCCACTCGCTGCAACTAGAGAAAGCCCGCGCGCAACAACGAAGACCCGATGCAGCCAAATTAATTAATTAATTAATTTAAAAAAAACCTACAATGAGGTACCACCTCACACCAGTTAGAATGGCCATCATTTAAATGTCTACAGATAACAAATGCTGGAGAGGGTGTGGAGAGAAGGAAACCCTCCTATTCTGTTGGTAGGAATGTAAATTGGTGCAGTCACTATGGAAAACAGTATGGGGGTCCCTCAAAAAACTAAAAATAGAGTTGCCATATCATCCAGCAATCCCACTCCTGGGCGTATATCCAGAGAAAACTCTAATTCAAAAGATACAGGCACCTCAATATTCATAGCAGCACTATTTACAATAGCCAGGACATGGAAGCAACCTAAATGTCCATCAGAGAGGAATGGATAAGGAAGATGTGGTACATATATACAATGGAATATTACTCAGCCATAAAAAGGAATGAAATAATGCCGTTTGCAGTGACATGGATGGACCTAGGGATTGTCATACAGAGTGAAGTCAGAAAGAGAAAGACAAATATCATATAATATGGCTTATATGTGGAACTAGAAAAATGGTACAGATGAACTTATTTGCAAAGCAGAAATAGAGTTACAGATAGAAAAGAAATTTATGGTTACCAAGCGGGGATGTGGGGAGGGATGAACTGGGAGATTGGGATTGACATATATACACTACTTTATATAAAATGGATAATGAGAACCTACTGTATAGCACAGGGAACTCTACTCACTGCTCTGTGGTGACCTAAATGCGAAGGGAACCTAAAAAAAGAGTGGATATATGTATAACTGACCACTTTGCTATACAGCAGAAACTAACACAACATTGTAAAGCAACTATACTCCAATAAAAATTAATAATAAAAAAGAAACCATTAACAAAGTGAATATATATGCAAGCCATACATCTGATAAGAGGTTAATATCCAAATATATAAAGAACTCATAT
Source organism: Neophocaena asiaeorientalis asiaeorientalis (assembly GCF_003031525.2). Taxonomy (NCBI): domain Eukaryota; kingdom Metazoa; phylum Chordata; class Mammalia; order Artiodactyla; family Phocoenidae; genus Neophocaena; species Neophocaena asiaeorientalis. The sequence continues at coordinate 1,294,607 of NW_020175190.1, forward strand.
AACTCAATAGCAAAGAGCCAAATAACCCAATTAAAAAATGGCAAGGAACAGAATAGACATTTTTCCAAAGAAGATATACAAAAGGCTAACAGGTGCACGAAAAGATGCTCAACCTCACTAGTCATTAGGGAAATGCAAATTAAAACCACAATAATATATCACCTCAGCCTGTTAGAATGGCCACCAACAAAAAGACAAGAGACAACAAATGCTGGAGCAGATGTAGAGAAAAGGGAACACTTGTGCACTGCTGGTGAAATTGTAAATTGATGCAGCCACTATGGAAAACAGTACAGAGGTTTCTCAAAAAGTTGAAAATAGAACTATCATATGATCCAGAAATTTCCCTTCTGGGAATATATCTGAAGGAAATGAAAACACTATGTTGAAGAGATACCGAACCCCCATGTACATAGTAGCATTATTTATAATAGTCAAGACATGGAAACAACCTAAGTGTCCATCAATGGTTGAATGGATAAAGAATTTATATTATATATACAATGGAATATTATTCAGCCATAAAAAGGTGAGGAAATCCTACCATTTGCACCAACATGGATAGACCTTGAAGGCATTACGCTAAGTGTAGTAAGTCAGACAGAGAAAGACAAATACTGTATGAGCTCACTTATATATGGAAACAGGAAAAAAGTAAACTCATAAAAAAAGACATGTGGTTACCAGAGGTGGAGAGTGGGGGAAGAAGGAATTGGAGGAAGGCGGTCAAAAGGTACAAACTTCCAGCTATAAGACAAATAAGTCCTAGGGGTGTCGTGTACAACATGATAAAGATAATGAACATGGCTGTACATTATACGTGAAAGTTGTTAAGAGAGGAAATCCTAAGAGTCCTCATCACAGGAGAACATTTTTCTTCCTTTCTTTTTATTGTATCTACGTAAGATGGTGGATGTTAGCTGAACCTATTGTGATAATCATTTCACAGTATATGTAAATCAAACCACTATGCTGTACACCTTAATCTTATACAGTGATGTATGTCAACTATTTCTCAATAAAACTGGAATAAAAAATTACCCAGTTAGAGGAAACAGGATGTTCTTGGATACTCTGTTAAAAAAGTTTTCAACGAGAATTCCAGAGCAGCCGTGATGTTAAACAGATGTATTATTTTCCAGACTTAACGTAAGAAGGAACAGTCATTGTACATATATACAAGACACTTTGTCTTAATATTACCTTCCCCAGCAACATGGATGGACCTAGAGATTGTCATACTGAGTGAAGTAAGTCAGACAGAGAAAGACAAATACCATATGATATCACTTATATGTGGAATCTAAAAGATGGTACAAATGAACTTACATACAAAACAAACTTATGGTTACCAGGGAAGAAAGAGGGGGAGGGATAAGTTGGGAGATTGGGATTGACACACTACCATATATAAAAGAGATAACTAATAAGGACCTATCGTATAGCACAGGGAATTCTGCTCAATACTCTGTAATGACCTATATGGGAAAAGAATCTAAAAAAGAGTTGATATATGTGTATGTATAACTGATTTACTTGGCTGTACACCTGAAACTGACACAACATTGTAAATCAACTATAATACAAATTTGAAAAAAAGAAGATATCACAAAATATTTATCTATTCTCTTAATAATAGACATTTGGGTTAGCTCAAGTGTGGGGTATTATGAATAAATATTTTTGAATATTTTTAAAAATATTGTTTTCCCAATAAAAATATAAATTTTTAAAAAAGAGTAGGGAGATAGGGAAACCCATGGAACAGAAGGGTGAGAGCAAAGAGAATGGGGCACTGACTCTCCTCCTTTGTCAGGCAGGACCAGCCAGCAGGGGAAACGCTGGCTTTGAAGGGCAGGGAGAGCATCTTCTGCCTTCAGAGACTCTTGGTTTCCCACTGTTGAGTCAACTCCAGGGAGAGTAGAGTGGAGAAGACTGAGTTAAAATCCTAGCTCCCTTCAACCACGGATGTCCTTAGGCAAATTAGTTAATCTGTCCAAGCATCAGTTTTATCTTCTATGAAATGGGAACAACTTTTATTGTGAGGTTTACATAACATAATAAATTAACATATATGGCATAAAATAGATATTCTCTGAGTAGTTTTCTTTCTCTTTCCTTCCTTACTTTGTCCCCCTAAGTACCCCTCCCCACCACAATCTCCCACCTCAAATACTGACTATAAGGCTGCTTCGAGCTCTATAATTTCAGGGTTTTAATTTCTAGAAAGCTATCTGCGAAGGACCTTTCTGCTTTGCCCTCAGGGGTGTTCAACTATACACATAGCAAGTGGTGATGGAAATTTGAGTCAGCACAAACCCAGCAAAAGTGGCAGAGAATCAAACTTAGAACTCCTTTATATCAAAAAAGGAATTGTGATAGGGCTGGGGCTGGGGAAGGTCTGTCATAAATGACTGGTGGAAGCACTGAACAAATGACAGTAAGAATAGAGATTCATCTGGATCTCAATCAAATGCTGCCAGGACTCTTGTCCTCCATATTTTATTTCCATTTTTCTGCATATTGAGCCGTCACCTTTCACCACAGATGGGTTTTCTTTGCTTGGTGGAGATCCTGGCTATAGTTTCCAAGTTTCATAGCTTGTGGCTTCTTTTCACCACCTGAGAAAGACTGATCCACCCTCTCTCCCTGGTGTCAAGAATAAAAACAGGGGACTCAGCTTGAGTGATTTGTTTGTCCTTGGTCTATTCAATTGTGACTTGAAATGGGGTTTGCAAGAACATGGTGATGTCCACTTCGAATAAGTGGATGGAGTTGGGATAAGAAGATTTCCCAGCAAAAAGGGAATTCTGTTTCTAGAATAAAACAGAAGGGTGCCAGACAGGTAGAGCAATAGATGTCTTCTATAGGAAGTATAAATTCCACCAACAGTATGCTAGACTGATCACACTCAAGCTAGAATTTCTCAAACCAGTCTCAAACTCTGCAGGTGAGATGTCCTATCTGAATATTCATGGACTATCTTATAGGTAAATCTAAATTCCTGTGGTGCAATGTTCTAGGGATGTGCGTTATTTCCCTGGAGAGTGCTAGTCTAATCTAAGTGATGACCGAAGTAGATATATGTGAGACAGCCTGCCCCTGTGAGCCACACGGTTTTCTCTCACCAAAGGTGAGTGGACCAGGGGCCACCGCTGAGCTGACCTGAGACTGGGCAACCTGTTATCTCATCAGTGGTCTGTGAATTCATTCATTCATCGATCCAGCAATTCAACAAACACTTACCAAGTGACAGGCACTGTTCTAGGCACCAGGTATATAGTGTCTCTGCCTTCATGGACCTGACATTCAAATGGGAAGACAGATAATAAATAAATAGATGTTATGCCACAAGGAATGTAAAGCAAGGTAAGAGATGAAAGAGTGATTTGTATAGCCAGACTCTGGAAGAAAAGATGAGTGATCCGATTTTTGGAATTGTGCACTGGGATGCTGAGTCAGTAAGCTATGAAACCTTTGGTGGCCTTAAGATCTGAAGCCTCCAGCCTGGGCCACGTGTGTCAGAAGTAAACAGAAAAACTCTCTAGGGAAAGGATGTGGAGAAAAGCAGAAGTGAGAGGGACAGGCAGCAACCCAGACATGGAGAGCTTCAGTTCCTGATTTCTCTGCCTCCAGCTCAGTTCCCAGGAAGGCTGGCTGGACGTCCACCAGAAGTGGCTCTGTGCTGGCACTGGTTTGTGAGAGCTCTTGCGTGTATCTCTTCCCAAATCTGCATTCAGGGACATGACAGTGTGGCTTGGAATTTACCACAGTGGGAATATTTACACCATGGAAATTGGCAAATGCTACAGAAGTGACCTTCGTAGCTGCACTCCCATCACCCAGCACAGAGCCTGGCGCACAATAGCCTTGGCAAGTATTCATATTTAGAATGTGTACATTTAATTATTGAATGATTCAATTGTTATCTGTAGATTACTCATAGCTAACACCACAGGCTGTACGCTTATGTGCCGGGCGTTGTGCTAAGCACCATGAAAATACATCTTCTCATTTAATCGTATAACAACCCTGTGAGGTACAACTACTATCCTTGCTGTATAGATAAGGAAGCAGAGGCACAGAGGGGTCAAATAAGTTCCTGACGGCCGTGAGCTAGCACGTGGGAGGACAGGGATGAACGAATACAGTGAACAGTGCCTTGTAGGCCGTCAACAACTTGGCCCAGCAGTGAACGGTAAAGAAAGGGGTCACGGGACATTGTGTGGCTCCGGTTCTCTGTGTGTGCATGATTCTAGCTGGGTCTGAGTTTTCCTAAATTGGCAGCCCCAGGGGAGCCTGGCTCCCGGCACCTCAGGCTGAACCTTGGACTACCGGGTTTCTGAGGGTTCTGGATCTCCCTCCCACCCCTGGAGCCCCATGATGTAGATGCCGCTCACCAAAGGGTTGTTTTCATTTGGATGCAGCTACAACTGCCAGAGGCATTTGCCAGGGCTGGTCCGAGGTCTGGCAAGGGACTGTATGTGGCCAGACTTGAAAGCTGAGCAAACCTCAAAAACCCACTGGTTGGTAACCCCCTGGAACTGGCAGCAGGAAACCATCAGGCCTGGTCTGGCGTGGGTCTCTAGCCCAGCAGAAGTCAGGAATGGAAGCTTTCACCTCCTTAACGTAGTGAGTTCTCTCTCAGCAACCTGAGGTGCCCACAGTCCTGACAAGCACCCCACACACCTGTCTTATTTTCCTGGCTCAGCAAGAAGGCAGGCTGAGCCCGACAAGACTGGCAATGCCCCCATAGGCCCAGACTGCTACGTGTGGACCCAGCCCATGCAGGGCCATAGGGGAGGTGGTGGTGGGCAGGATGCAATTGTTCTGAGCCAGGGCAAGGGCTGTGGCATCAGTCAGGCCTGAGTACAAATCTTGCTAGCTGTGGGGTTACAGTGCCGAACGTCAAGTCTCCACGTCTCCGTCCTACTTCCCCCCAGCCCTCGCAAAGTGGGGAGAAGCATACTTATCTCCCAGGGTGACTCTGAGACTATGTGAGATAATACTCTTATCAGAACCACACAAGTGTTATTATCATAACAGGTCTGTTTCCATCACAGATTAAGGCGTGGACTCTAGGAAATCACAGACTCCTAGAGAGTTAGTATATGGTGGCATCTTAGAAATGGCTCAGCCCAGCTTTCACATTTTATGGAGAAGGAAATTGAGGCCCAGAAAGGTTACACAGCTTATTAGACCAGCGCTGCAGCTGAAATCTAGCATCGCTGGGCTTTCTCACTCATCCAGGCATCATTCTCAGTTGGTGATAAGGCCTCAGCCGGGACTGAGCATTTGCACACCTTGGAGAGGGTGCTGGTTCTGTGTTGGGGCAGGGGGTGGCGGGGGGTCTAGTGACCAGAACATCACCAGAGATGGAGCTCCCCATCCCTCCACATTCCTGGTGACAGGAGGGGCTCAATTATATGTTGGTTTAATTGAATCAATAACTTTGTATGCCCCTAAGAAAAAGCACGGGTTTCAGCACTAAACACAGCAATGCTTCAAACTCAGCCTTCCCCCTTTCTTTTTCTTAGACATGCCCCATGACTGAAGAATATATGCTCAGGCAGGCACTTAGCGTACAAAAGCACTTCTGCTGAAGGCAGCATGGAAAATTAGATATGGCACTGGACTAGGCCCAGATGATCCAGGTTCAAACAGTGGCTTTGCTACTGTCTAGCTGGTTGAAATCAACCAAGTCACTGACTTTCTCTGAGCACCAGTTTTCTAATCTGCAAAGTGAACAATAATCCCTGCCTTGCCTACTTTACAAGGAAGGTCTCAAGATTCCATGAGATTCCTTCCTTTCCTCCAACATAACCAGCACGATTGGCAACCAGTGTGTAGTGGACTAGAGCCAGACCCCCTGGGCTCTAATCTAGTTCAAATACTTACCTAGTAGCCACATGACCTTGGGCGTTACTTAGACTCTCTTGCCTCACTTCCCTCATCTGTAAAATGGGGATGATATTATTACCCCGTAAGATGATGACTTAAGACTGCAAGAATTCATGTGATATGTTTAGAACAGTGCCCAAGAGTAAGTGCTCAATCCAATGCCAGCCAGCTAGCTTAGAGAGTAAGTTTTTACCAAGTTAAATTCTCACATGCGGGAAGCAGCCGCATAGCACAGGGAGGTCAGCTTGGTGCTTTGTGATCACCTGGAGGGATGGGATAGGGAGGGGGGGAGGGAGGGAGATGCAAGAGGGAAGAGATATGGGAACATATGTATATATATAACTGATTCATTTTGTTGTAAAGCAGAAACTAACACACCATTGTAAAGCAATTATACTCCAAAAAAGATGTTTAAAAAAAAAATTCTCACATACACTTATTTGTTGTTTCCCTCATGGGTCCTTCCTAACATGTGCTCTCCCACCTGACTCTCAGTCCATTGCCCAGTGAGCTCACCTTGCTGCCTGGTCTTGCACTGTCACTCAGATGCTCACCCGCCCCAGGGACACCTTTGCCACTGGGACCCTGGCCAACACACCGGTAGTGCCCCTTCTTTTGGCTCCAAAATTTTACTCTCTTAGTTCACACTCGTAACTTCTCAAATCAGAACCCCCTGTTGGGAGGCTGGGTCTAAAGTCCTCCAGCCTCAGGTCCAGGGGATGCAAGGTTGAGCCCTCCTGGTGAGAACCCTCGCTGTGCCCTTCTGCTGTGGTAACCTTGATCAGGCTCTAACTTCCATCCTCCACACCCTGGGACTCTCAGGGATACAGGTTTGGGTTCATAGCAGCTTCCTTCCCCTCAACCCAGCAGCCAAAGTCTGGCAGGGAGGGGTGGTCTTGCTGTGTATTTCCCCAGGGCAAGCAGTGCCGGCTCCCCTTACTTCTGCGAGTCCAAGAGAACCCGGTGGTTCCTGCCACAGCAGAGGTAGCCTCCTCTGAGGCCATGCTTGGCATGGTGAGTGGAATGGTGGCCCACCCAACATATATGTCTACCTGGGAACCTGTGAAAGTGTCCTTATTTGGAAAAAGGGTCTTTGTAGCTGTAATTAATTTAAGAATCTTGCAATCACATCACCCTGGATTACCCAAGTGGACCCTAAACCCAATGACAAGTGTTTTATAGGAGACAGACAAGAAGAAGATGCAGACACACAGAGGCAGTGGTCATGTGAAGATAGATGCAGAGACTGAAGTGGTGCCGCCACAGCCAAGAAACACCTGGACCCCCAGAAGGTGGAAGAGGTGAGGAGGAGTCTCCTTTAGAGTCTCTGGAGAAATGGCAGCTGTGTGGACACCTTGATTTCAGACTTCTAGCCTCCAGACACTGAGAGAATTTTTTTTTTTTTTTTTTTTTTTTTCGGGGGTGGGTGGGGGGGGTTTTTTGTTTCTCATTTTTTTTTTTTTTTTTTTTGCGGTACGCGGGCCTCTCACTGTTGTGGCCTCTCTCGCTGTGGAGCACAGGCTCCGGACATGCGGGCTCAGCGGCCATGGCTCACGGGTCCAGCCGCTCCGTGGCATGTGGGATCTTCCCGGACCAGGGCACGAACCCGTGTGCCCTGCATCAGCAGGCGGACTCTCAACCACTGCGCTACCAGGGAAGCCCAATTTTTGTTGTTTTAAGCTACCCAGTTGGCAGTAATATTACAGCCAGCCTAGGACTCTAATACCTGGTATCCACCCGTACTAAGAAAAGGCCAGCAGGTTCCTGCATCCTGTTGTGTGGACATTTATTAAAAGTCTGCTCCCCGGTGCTGGACTGGGGATGCTGGAAAAGACAAAGCATGCCTTGTGAAACACAGGGTGCTCCACGCACAAAGGTACAGCATTCGCTGTTCTGATGATTGATTTTACAGAATCTGACTCTTAAAGTTGGGTTGGGATTTTAGAAGTTGTTGGAGCTTAACCCTCAATTTCCCAAGTTCAGGCAGTGATAAGACTTAGCTTTAAATTGAGCCTTTTGTGCCAGGCCCTGGTGTCTCTGTTTTACAAGGGTTATTTCATGTAACCCTCATAACAACCAGAGGTACCTACCACTAAGATCCTTACGTAGGTGATGAGGAATTCAAGTGCAGAGAAATCAGATAACTTGCCCCAAATCCCACAGTAAGTGCAGGAACCAGGCATCAAACCTGGGCCCCCTTGCCTAACCATTTGGCCATCTGAACACAATACCTCACCAGTCATTTAGCAAGAGCTTAGATACCAGTAGTGGAGCTAGGTGCTGGGGCCACAGAGATGAATACAATATAGTCCCTGTCCAGAAAACAGTGGGAGAGATAAAAATGTAAACAAAGTTTAATAATAGGATTATCCAAGTTCTACTTGGATTAAAGGTAAGAAATGAGTCTAGAAATTGGGAGAAACTGATGTGGGCAAGCATTAAAGAGTTAAAAAGTTTATTCTGTACGCAGGGCAGGGCCAGAGAGGGCTTTAGTTAGGGCTATAAGGTAGCAGGGTGAGGTGCCTTCAAGGAGAGCTGGGAGGAAGGAGTCCAGAGCGAATCTTCTTTGACTCTGCCTGACTTGGTTCATCAGGATGGTCAGGGGTTAATAGTTCTTGGCTCGGGACATGGAAGCAACCTAAATGTCCATCAGCAGAGGAATAAAGAAGATGTGCTACATATATACAATGGAATATTAGCCATAAAAAAGGACGAAACAATGCCATTTGCAGCAACATGGATGAACCTAGAGACCGTCATACTGAATGAAGTAAGTCAGAGAGAGAAAGACAAATATCATATGATATCACTTATATGTGGAATCTAAATAAAGGCTACAAATGAACTTATTTACAAAACAGAAATAGAGTTACAGATGTAGAAAATAAACTTATGGTCAAAGGGGGTGGGATAAGGGGGAGAAGGGATAAATTGGGAGATTGATATATATACACACTACTGTATATAAAAGAGATAACTAATAAGGACCTACTGTATAGCGCAGGGAACTCTACTCAATACTCTGTAATGACCTATATGGGAAAAGAAGCTAAAATAGAGTGGATATAGGTATATGTATAACTGATTCACTTTGCTGCACACCTGAAACTAATACAACATTGTAAATCAACTATACCCCAATAAAAATTAAAAAGAGTTCTTGCCTCTTCCTCCATGACCTGGTCGCTCACGCTTCCTTCACTCTGGGCCTAGGGAACCCACTGGGCTTTCTCTCTAGGCTCCTCCCAGTGTCCCAGCAAGTCCATAACTCGTCAGCTTTTCTTTTGGCCAGCCCCTTAATTCAACTCTTTTCTAACTGACCCGGTCTCTCAAATGGTATTCTCTTTGATGACTCGCTTTACAGTTCCTTCAACCTGGACCAAATGAGCATTCTTTCCAGTCTCCCATTTCCTACTCTCTTCTTTTTCTTGGTAACCAACTCTCAGCTGCTGTGCAGCGGCACTTAAGAAGTCACGAAATAGTTCACTGATTTTTATTGCCCACTCTTGATATGCAGGGCTCTGAGCTAGATACCATAGAGGAAGAGCAGATGTGGCTGTCTCCTCCATCTGACAAGGACCTTATCTTCTTCTTGTGTTAGCGCAGCACCTGACTTTTGGAAGCTGCTCAATATTTGTCAAATGAATGAGTAAATAGTTTCTGCCTTTAACGAGCTTGTTATCTACTCAGGCAGAGAGGTACAGCAATGTCTTTCTCATCTGACATCACCGAGGAATAAAAACTCCTAGATAAATAAATTTCCAGATAAATGAAGCACATGCCTTTGAATACAAAATTATACTTATCTTAAACATTTTAGATGAGAATATTTAACTTCTTCTGTTCTTTTCTTCTTCTTTTTCAAAATTAATTAATTTATTTATTTATTTGTGGCTGCGTTGGGTCTTCGTTTCTGCACGCGGGCTTTCTCTAATTGTGGTGAATGGGGGCTACTCTTCTTTGCGGTGTGCAGGCTTCTCATTGTGGCGGCTTTTCTTGCTGTGGAGCACAGGCTCTAGGCACGCGGGTTTCAGTAGTGCGGCACGCAGTCTCAGTAGTTGTGGCTCGCGGGCTCTAGAGCCCATGCTCAGTAGTTGTGGCACACTGGCTTAGTTGCTCCGCGGCATGTGAGATCTTCCCAGACTAGGGCTTGAACCCGTGTCCCCTGCATTGACAGGTGGATTCTTAACCACTGTGCCACCCTGGAAGTCCCTGTTCTTTTCTTCTTGTAGCAGGTAGGACTCTTTATGTTGCCAGTATTATAATTTCAATTGGCTTTAATAATAAAAAGTATCTTCCTATCTGAATACCAGGGGCTACACTTTTAGGTGTGGCTTGATCCAGGGTGCAGACAATGTGATCAAGATGTAGGTTTTTTTCTTTTTTTTTAACTCCATTTCTGGTCTCTGTCTCCTAAACATTTGTTTCATTCTCAGACAGATTTTCCCTTTGAAGTAAAAGAGGGTGCCAGCAGCCCCCAGGTGTACACTCTTCCTTATTCATTCATTCCTTATTCATATCAATCAGGGAGAGAGAAGTGTCTCTGGTACCTCTTATAGAAGGAGGCTTGTCTTTCCCTGAAGACTCCGAAAATGTCTCTGACTGGGTTATATACCCATATCTGAACCCATCTGTAGCCAGAGACTTGGAATACTGTGATTTCTTTGGGTCATTCAGGCCTACTCTTCAGGGTGGGGTCAATCACACCTTGACACCAGGACTGAGAACAGGGGAAGGTTATTCCCTCACAGGAAGTCAGAGAAGTGGGAAATGGATGCTGAGGACCGACCAATCAATGTCTACTACCTCCTTCCCTTCTTTTCCTTCTCTTTCTTTCTCACCTTCTTTCCTTCTCTCTTCTATGGCTACAAACATGAGAACACATTCCCTGCCCTTGAGGCCCTTCAGGGTGGGCAGGGAGTGACACGAGAGCAATAATTATAGCAATGGATGGATGCCAAAAAGAGATTGAAGGGCGCAGAGAAGAAGAAAGTAGTTACCCCGGGGAGGACACAGAAGGCTTTCCAGAACAGTTACAACTTGAGCTGATTTCGTAGATTGAGTAAGAGGTCACCAAATAGTTCAGAAGACACATGGCATTCCTATCAGAGGGAACATAAAATGCTAATGCAAATAGAAGTGAAGGATTGAGGTGAGCCCCAAGACGATCTGTGTGGCTAGACGAGAGGTGAAGTGGGGCATGAAGAGAAAGGAGGGAACTAAGATAGACTGGATGGTCATTTGTCATCCACTGAACTGGGCATTGTCACGTATCACCTTATTTAATTCATAACCCAATGTGTTATGTGATGGGATAAACTTATTTACGGCCATCCCTTCTCTTTTGCTCACTTAGCATCTTTCGCTATTCCTCCTTCTTATCTCTGAGAATAGAAAAGATAAACATGGCAGAGACAGATTTTTTAGGAGTAAAGGCAATGAGAACAGGAGAAAGATGACTCCTGAGAGGCTGTTTTCTGTGGCTGTGGTGAGGAGAAAGGGGTGTAGGTATAACTTAATGGAATAGGGAAGGCTGGTAAGAAGTTTCTGTTAAAGTAGAGGGTAAGAGACTCCCAGGAGTCTGGAGTGCTAAAAGAGAGGAGAGGAGAGGGCAAGGGATTTGATGCACTTCTGTGAGTGAATTTCTGAGCCCTGTATCAGTTATTGACTGCTGTGTAACTTAACAAACTTCCTCAAAACTCAGTGGCTTAAAACAACAATAAACATTTATCTCACAGAATTTCAGTAGGTCAGGGATTTGGGAGTGGCTTAGCAGGGTGGCTCTGGCTCCAGGTCCATCATGAGGTGGCCGTCAAGGTGTTGGCTGGGCTGCATCCTCTGAAAGCATGAGGCCCAGAAGAGTCACTTTCACGATAACCCATTCACATGGCTATGGGCAGGAGCCCTCTGTTCCTCACCACGTGGACCCTTCCACTGAGTATGACAATGGTAACTGGCTTCCCCAAGTGAGTGACCCCACAGAGAGAAGATGGACACTGCAGTGTCAGAAGTCACAGTCCTTTCAGCAGTATCCAATCAGTTACACAGGTCAGCCATTTGGTGTGGGGAGAACATATGCAAGAACATGAACACCAGGAAATGAGAATCACTGGGGCCATCTTGGAGGCCAGCTACCAAGAGACACCCTTATATGTTGGAGGAAGACAGGAAGAAAGATTTTTTTTTAAAGCCCACTCTGGGCTACATTCACTAAAAGTTTTGCTTCTCAGGAAGGGACTGAAGAATTTTGAGTCCTGGTTTATGTGCTCATTTTGGTACTTTAAAAACTCATTTTATGGATGGAAAATATTACCCTAGGTCAATAGCCATCAAGGATGGGCTACTCTTGGGAACCCTCCTATACTGTTAGTGGGAATGTAAATCAGTACAGCCACTAAGGAGAATAGTATGGACGTTCCTTGAAAAACTAAAAGTAAAGCTACCATATGATCCTGCAATCTCACTCCTGGGCATATATCTGGAGAAAAAACATGGTTCGAAAGGATACATGTGCCCCAATGTTCATAGCAGCACTATTTACAATAGCCAAGACCTGGAAGCAACCTAAATGTCCACTGACAGATGAATGGATAAAGAAGATGTGGTACATATATACAACGGAATATTACTCAGCCAAAAAGATATGAAATAATACCATTTTGGGCAACATGGATGGACCTGGAGATTATCATACTAAGTGAAGTAAGTCAGACAGAGAAAGACAAATATTATATGATATCACTTATATGATACAAGTGAACTTATTTATAAAACAAAAACATACTCACAGACTTAGAGAAGGAACTTACGGTTACGGGGGGGGAAGAGTCGGGGGGAGGGATAGATTTGGAGTTTGGGATTGACATGTATACACTGCCACATTTAAAATAGATAACCAACAAGGACCTACTGTATAGCACAGGGAACACTGCTCAATACTCTGTAATAACCTAAATGGGAAAATAATTTGAAAAAGAATAGATACATGTACATGTATAATTGAAACACTTTGCCGTACACCTGAAACTAACATAACATTGTTAATCAACTATACTCCAGTATAAAATAAAAATTAAAAAAATTAAAAAAAAAAAGATTGGCTGCTCTTGGTCTACTCAAATCCCAAACCCATGTGGCTTCCACAGGGTGAAATTAAAATTAGGAAAATGTATTAAGAGGCTCTGCAATGATGGTTAACAATTAAACAGTAAGTGGATTACAGAAGTGTATCTTGCCCTCAAGTTCAAACTCATTCTGTTGTTCTGTCTATACTATTGTTTCTAAATTTCTATTTTTCTTGTTGTTTGTATTCATTCATTCAATGAATATTTACAAAATATAATAGCATACGTTTTTCAAGGGAAAGAATTATTTCTTATTTATGCTGTCCCAACATCAAAAAACAATGTCTTGAATACAGTAGGTAATCAATATGTATTTTTTTATTAACTGCTTTAATTTTATTAGTAACAGTTCATTACCTATTAATGGTTACAAACAGTAAAGGTTAGTGGGAGGTATATCCTCAGTGTTCTGTCAGGAAAACAGAAGCTACTCTAGGTATTTCAGGGTGGAAAAGAATTTAATCTAGGGAGATAGAAGCTACACAGCCATTGGAAGGGCTGGGGGCAAGGATAGGGGAGGCTGGTGCTCACTGTCAAGGAATCTGTAAGTAAGTGTAGGAATCCCAGTCAGTCAACTCTTCCATGATCATGGCTGATCTGCAGGGAACCAGCATTTGCTTATTATCATGCAATATTCTTTGGAGAGCTAACAACTCAAGCGATAGATAGCTAAAGTCTGAAAAAGAATTATTAGTCTTATCTTCAAAAACATTAACTATTTTTAGCAGTCATTGTTATTCATAATGATGGTAATAGCAGAGTCATTCTGATTATGGGTTTCAGAATTCTAAAGACCTAGGTGTGAATACCTGGTCTGTGACCTCAAGGAAGCTATTTAATTTCTCTACTTCTCAATTTCTCATCTGTAGGATGGGGATCATAGACTGTCCCTCATAGTCTTCTTGTGAAGATTAAATGAAGTCAAACATGTAAACTACTCAGCACAAGGCTGGGAACTCAATAAATACTTAAGAAGTGGAAACTATTGGTATCCAATATTGTGTTTGTGTGTGTGTGTGTGTGTGTGTGTGTGAAGTTGTGTATTTTATTCATCACCTGGGCAATTTGAAATTGCCGTTTCCCTCACTACCCCCACCATTCATTTCAAGGTGACATGAAAACTGGTGAAAAGTCTAAACTGCTTTACCTCTTAATTGCCACATTATAGACTACAGTGGCCAAATAGAAAATACCAAACCATCTGATAAAGAAAACGGAGGTCACATGATTTCAGATCACTTCTTCACCAGATAGTTGGTTCATTGCCCTCATCATGGCAGGGGAGCCATATGGCAGGTGATTAAGTCATCTCATTTTAGACTCTCTTCTCAGGAATGCTCTCAGCCAGTACGGTCTGCATTTTGATCACCCCTTCTAGGTGCTCATGCCATTATCAGCTGTCAGATACTTTGAGTATCAACTTCTAATTCCTTCAAACCATGGCAGTATCAAGCCAGTGCCTGTAACAATACAGTCCCATCTGGTTATGGTTCATGGCATCATTTCTTTAAAAACTGCCCTTTCAGAGATAATTGTCTTAAATGATGGGGTTCTCAAAAATACAGCACTCTTGCACAGCAAGGTTATAATCAGCATCCTTCCCATCTTAATAGGTACTGGCCACTATCGTCAACCAGCCTCACTTGCTCCGTGGTTCACCCCATGAATTCTGGATAAGCCAGTAGTCAGTCTCAGTGCTGACACCCCACCCAGCCATGGAAATAATGTGGTTTATGTAGGGCTTGAACACTACTGCCATTTACAAACACCTCAGCACACATGACCTCATATGACACGTCCAGTTAGGAAGGGACATGAGATAAAGAAGAGAAGGGGGAAGAGTGGGAGACATGAGTTTGGGAGAGGATCCAAAAGGCAATAGGAAAACCCCAGAGGCAGGAACCACAATCAAGGACTGGGGTGGGAGCTGGCCAGCTGGCTCCTGGGTCAACGCCCAGCCGGAGCTGGCACACCTACCGTCTTGTCAACAGTCTCCCTTTGGTGATTGTTGAAACCAGAGAATAGGAAACACAAACAAGCACTAAACATCTATAAAGGCTCTGAATGCTCACGTCTGAATGATGAGCATGGGTTTAGATACTCTTTTTTGCCAAACATTACAACAGAAAATGTAAACACTGGAACTTTTCTTCGGCCTCAGCTCTAGCTGCAGAGGGTTCTGGGGCACCATTTTTTACAACTAACAGATGAAGAGCAGAGACTGTGGGCTTTGCTGGGTCCCTTAACTTACTGTAATTATTTGGGGAATTTTAAAAATATTCCCATATATTAAACACAGATTAACTATTTCAACTGATTTTATGATGTTTCCCTTTGTTTATTCCACAAGAAACAGGCTCAGACCTTCACTGTTCCTGTCTTTCCCTGTGGGGACAGCAGCTCCATCAGGCACATGTCAGGCACGCACCGGACACTGTGATGTCCCAAGGAGAGCAGGGATTCATGGCCACACTCCTGAAAGGGCTATATCTAGGTCATCAGCACCCCAAAGCCACCACCTTTCATGTCCTTAGTTTCTGATATGGACACTTGATCTTTTCTCAATCTTCTATAAAAATTATGCATTTGTAGATTTTTGTTTTGCTATTTTTATTAATACATAAAACATTCTAACTTAAAGTAATGTGTTTGTTATGCAAACTTAAATTTAAATCAAGTTCACAAGCACCCTTTCATAGTCAGGCTGCAACCCCTAACCCTGAATAGAAGTTGCAGAGCTGGTACTATTAACCACAGCTCTGTCTCTTGTTAACTGTGTACTTGCGTTCTCTTCGACGCTCTGTCAAGCTCAGTTTCTCCTTCTGTAGGCATAGAATAACCACCCCTATTTCCTGGAGTTGTTGTGAATATTAAACAGATCACATATAAAGCACATAATGTGGTATTGGGTACATCATGGATGCTCAGTAAATAGTTAATCATTATCATTAACTAAAGGCAGAGTCAAGATTTGACCCTAGAGAAACTTAAAAAGCCCTCTGCTTTTTCCATTCTAGAACTTTACCTCCCAGCTGAGTATGAGATTCAGGATGTGGTTTTTCCCTGACAGGACAGGTAGGGAGATAAATGAAGCATCAAAGAGCAATGAGAGGAAGTATGGGCTAAGTGCCCAAATAAGAGTAGAAGAAGGAAGTACTAGAGGCACATAGAGATGAGGGGAGGTGTCAGTTGGGCTTAAATTGAGATTTGACAAGCAGAGGAGGGAGAAGGGGCCTGCCTTCTTGTTTGCATTTATCTTCTTGGTTGACTGATAGCCTGGAGTCAGGTCTTCCTCTCAAATGAGGAGTTCAGGTTTGGTTGAAGCCCTGGCTCTACACCCATCAGCTGTGTGAGCTCGGGGTCATCACCGTGACCTGGGTCTCAGTCTCCAGTTCTGTGAAACGAGGGCATGAGACTGTAAGGCTCCTCTCAATGCCACCTTGTCCTGGGAGAATGCTCTGTTCTCAGGTGCCCAGGACAGTACGTGCAGTGACCTTGTTTTACTTTGGCTTGTTGATTTTAAGTAAGAGAAACCCAATCAAAATTAATTTAGAAGGGAGAAGGGAAGGTAGGGAGGGGTATAATACAAGAATATTGTATTTTACCCAAGAGGACCTCACTTTTACCCACGAGTGGAATGTATTCGGGCCTCATACCTGGAGAGACCCAAAGGGGATTCTCTCAATCTTTCTTTCACCTGCTCTTTTGTCTCTTTCTCTTGCTACACATCTGCTCCCGTCTCTTATTTCTCTTTGCAGACAAGTTCTCTGCTTGCTCTTCAGCATACAAAGCCCCCCAACATGCAGCCCTCACCAAAATGCCTACCTTGGCTCCCAAGTTTACGGATTTCACAGCACAGTTTTTACAGCCCAGTAACTCAATTCGTGCCCAATTCCAAAATCTTGGGAAGGAAATCTGATTGGCCCAGCTACGGTCACATGTCCTCCTTGTTCTTAGCAGCTGTGAGTAGTGATCCTACAGTGGAGGCCAGTCCCTTTCCTAGGCAGGGGTGTGGTAAGGGCAGGATGGGAAAGCCACTCTGGTACTCATCCTTTCTGGCATTTTGTCAAATTAGTTACATGTCTTCCACACCAGACTGGGAGTTCCTCGTCCATCTTTGCATCTCCTGTGCTGAACAAAGTATCTTAAGGATTCACAGTATTCGTGGAACTGAGATGATACACAATAAAAACAACATCTAATGTCCATCTATATCTTTATAGTTTACATTGTAGTTTTCCCACATGTGATCTCCTTTGACCCACAGGACAACTGTAAGCAAGAAGTATTATTATTACTTCCATTTTATGGTTGAGGAAAATGAGGCTAGCCCAAGGTCACGTTGCTATTAAGTGGTAGAATCAGGATTCAAATTTAAATACCCTGGCTTGAAATTCCAGCATCCAACTGACTGATTGCTAAGGATCCTTCTGGTCCTAATATTAACCAGTCCAAGGAGATTAATATCTCTATGTTTTCAAAATCTCCCATATTCCTGTGCTTCTTGGTAATTATTTCCATCTCCTTCCCAATTTTAGCTTTGTATCACGATACGGCAAATAAGATGTTGCATTTTAAAAAGCCAGAACACATAGGGTCTCATTTTATTCATTGAAAATACATTTCATTTGAAAGCAGGAAGAGTGGAGAGGAGCTAGGAATTTCACAGTGAAAAGAGAAAGGCTCATAAAGTGCCGACTGGCTGTGTTTTTTAATGAGAAGCATTAGACGCCGCTCTTGAGGCCACCTGGGATGGGGTCTGAGAATCTGCCTGAGGTTTCCGGTACAATTCTAGTCACAGGCTGCCGCAGGCACCTGCATGAGCCGCCCTCTGTTGTTGAAATGTCAGGAATGCCTTTTATTTCTTTTACTGGCATAGGACATTCTTCTGGTGGACTTGCTAGTGTCTGTGTACATCCCCACCTAGGCATTCAGCTTTCATCCTTGGGGAGCAAACTCTGGGGAACTGACATCTTTAGAGACGCCTTCTTGGAGGAACAGTAATAAACATATTATCACTTATGGATTACCCTACCATGCATCAGGCAGGTAGTACGCAGTTTACATAATAAGATTCATTTAATTCTCCCAGAAATCCTGTGACATAAGTAATATAATCCCCATTTTATAGATACGGCTACTGAGGCTCTGAAAGGTAAAGAAAGATCCTACAGTTAATAAATAGCAGAACTGGCTTTTACCCCAGAGCTGGGTGGCTGCAAAGCGCCTGCTCTCAACCACTGGGTTCAGGGTCTTCTAAGCCTGGGTTGGATGCGGAGCGGCAATATGCTAGACATGAGCCCAAAGCCTGTGTTTCAAAGAGAACACTGATTTTACATACTTTGTATACTTGGGTTCTAATATAGTATTTTTTTAAAATCTCCAGTACTAAAAATATAATAACAATCATGATAACTTTGATACTCTCTCAACTCCATTGTCATTCATAACTTCCTCCAATTGCCTCTCACCTCCACACCTGCCCATTTCCCCTTCCTCCGGGGCACCCAGCTAGTTCACCTCCCCAGGCCCTCCTTGCGTGGCCGTGTGACTGAGTTCCGGCCAACATATATATTTTTTTATTATTTCACACTTGGCATCACCTTAAATTAAATATTTTGGAAGTCTCAGCAAAGAGTCTAATAGCCATATCTAGATTTGTTCTTCGCTCTGAGCCATTTCTTTGAAACTCTGGCCCTCTGGAGAGACTAAAAATGTGAAACTTTTATTTTCCAACCTAGCAAGTCCTGGTTTCTCTAAATTTCCTGTGAATTCTGCTTGTGAACAAAACAGGTCTTTCTTCAGCTCATCTCTTTGTTACAGCTGAAAGCACCCAACTTACACTTTCACCATCTAGTTGGATGTCTCTTTAGCCAGATCCGCTGATTAGTAATTTTCTATCTTTCAGGTTACCGTAGGCAACAGTTTTGTCAATGGTTTTGTTACGGCATAACATGGGTCATCATTTTTCCAGCCTGCTATACTAGTTCCCTCGATGGTTTTCCAGTCTCCGCTAATGATGTGCTCATCATTTTCCCAGTTTTCGCTAACAGCTTCCTCACCACATTTCCAGCTTCTCACTAGCCAGTCCCATTGTCAATGTCTTTGTTTTAGGTTTCTGTTATAGCTACATCCCACTTCCGGTAGGCATCAGTTATCTATTATTGTGTAAAAAGCCAGAAAACTTACTGGCTTTAAAAAAAATAATGCTTTTAAAAAAATTTCTTAAGATGCTATGGCTGGGCTGAGTGATTTTTCTGATCTGGGCTGGCAGGACTGGGGCTGGAGAATCACTGATGCCCAGTCACATATCTGGTGATAAGCTAGAACAATAGGACATTTGCAGCATCCAGCATGCTAACCCAGGCTTCTAAACATGTAGGCTGGGTTCCAAAAGCAGCAATATCAATGTCATTAGTTATCAGAGAAATGCAAATCAAAACTACAGTGAGGTATCACCTCACACCAGTCAGAATGGCCATCATCAAAAAGTCTACAAACAATAAATGCTGGAGAGGGTGTGGAGAAAACGGAACCCTATTACACTGTTGGTGGGAATGTAAATTGGTACAACAGCTATGGAGAACAGTATGGGGTTCCTTAAAAAAACTAAAAATAGAACTACCATATGATCCAGCAATCCCAATCCTGGGCATATATATATCCGGAGAAAAACCATGATTAGACACGATACATGAACCCTAGTGTTCATTAAAGTACTATTTACAATAGCCAAGACATTGAAGCAACCTAAATGTCCATCAAAAGAAGAATGGATAAGGAAGATGTGGTACATATATACAATGG
Source organism: Neophocaena asiaeorientalis asiaeorientalis (assembly GCF_003031525.2). Taxonomy (NCBI): domain Eukaryota; kingdom Metazoa; phylum Chordata; class Mammalia; order Artiodactyla; family Phocoenidae; genus Neophocaena; species Neophocaena asiaeorientalis. Next base: position 1,314,439 of record NW_020175190.1, read on the forward strand.
AATATTACTCAGCCATAAAAAAGAATGAAATAATGCCATTTGCAGCAACACGGATGGACCTAGAGATTATCATACTAAGTGAAGTAAGTCAGACAGAGAAAGACAAATATCATATGGTATCACTGATATGTGGAATCTAATTTTTTAAAAAATGATGCAAATGAACTTATTTACAAAACAGAAACAGATTTACAGATATCAAAAACAAACTTATGTTTACCAAAGGGAAACATGGGGGGAAGGGATAAATCAGGAGCTTAGGATTAACACACACACACTACAATATATAAGATAGATAACCAACAAGGACCTACATACAGCACAGGGAACTCTACTTAATATTCTGTGATAACCTATATGAGAAAAGAATCTGAAAAAGAATGAATATATGTATATGTATAACTGAATCTCTTTGCTGTACACCTAAAACTAACACAACATTGTAAATCAACTATACTCCAATAAAACAAAAAAAAAAAAAAAAAGCAGCAACAGAGGGCAAGCACTTTTCCATTATCTGTTTGCAGTTCATGTGTTAATTCAAGCAGTGGAGAAATGAACTTGATGGTAGGGTCTGCAAAATATGTGGCCATTCTAAAAATGTATAATATAAGGTAAGCATCGTTTTGCGGAACTTTTATTTCTTGCATGTTTGAGGGAATGCTGGTTGTCTACTATGACAGATAATTTTATGTGCGAGCTTGACTGGGCCACAGAGTGGCCAGATATTTGGTCAAACATTATTCTGGACATGTCTGCGAGGTTGTATCTGGATGAGATTAACATTTGAATGGTAAACTGAGTAAAGCAGATTGCCTTCCGTGATGGGCCTCATCCAATCAACTGAAGATCTAAATAGAAAAAAAAGGCTAAGAGGCCTTCTGCCTGATTGCCTTGAGACTAGAACTTACACCATCGGCTCTCCCAGTTCTCAGGCCTTCAGATTTGGACTGGAGCTACACTACCAGCTCTCCTTGGTCTCAAGCGTGCCAACTGTAGATTTGGGGACTTCTTAGCCTTCATAATTTCATGAGCCAATTCCTTATAATTAATAAATCTCCTTATAAATATAAATGTATATATGTATCCTATTGGTTCAGTTCCTCTGGAGTACCCTGGCTAATGCATCTAGTATTCCTGGAGTAGTGGGCTGGGTAGAGGGAATCATTACAACACAGATCAAGTTATTATTATACCCCAGGCACTGTTCTAAGTGCTTCACTTCTACTAACTCAATTAACATACCAATCCTATGAAGTAGGCATTTTAAATTATATCTGTTTATAAAAAATGAATTGGAGGTACAGGTAAGGTAAGTAACTTACCCAAGGACACACAGCCTACAATGACAGAACTGGATTTGCACCCAGGGAATCTGGCTATAGAACTGGTAATCTAATGATTACACTTTACTGACTTTCTAAGAAGAAGAGGAAGTGGTGGAGGAAGAAGCAAGAGATGGAGAAGTGGCAAAAGGAAAGGAGTTAAGGGATGATGTAAGAGAGGTCAACAGGGCCCAGATCATAATGAATCTGAAGTGGGCACTTTTGGGGGTGTCTGTACAGGTCACATAACGTCTTTAAGTGCTTCCTCCAACTATACGCTCTCAGGAGTTATGTATACACACTTTACCCCTTTCCCCTGATCCCCTTGGTTGAACTGGATCCAATCTGGGCCACTAATGGTCTTTCAGGAGTTTGGAATTGGGAGCAAGAGATTCCAGATTGGTCCAGACTGGAAGAAAACTCAGGAGCTGTGAGGGCCCAAGTCCTGCCCACCGTGTGGCCTTGAGAGACTGAGAAAAAAATGTATAGATGCAAAGGAGAACAGAGAAGATGGAAGGCAGGTCTCCAAGATGCCCTCTGTTCTCGGTCCCAGCAGCTCCCCAGATTCCTGCTCTTTGAGTCGATGAGGTTCCCCTGTTTCCATCATTTCCTGCTTATGTTAGGGCCCGTCAACTTGTGGTCCTGTTAGACCCAAACGGTCTACGAGGGATTCCAACTCGCCCAAGAACCGCCAAGAGTCGAGAGCCGTTGCAACACGCAAGAGGTTTATTAGGAGCCGATGCACCGGGGTTCCCTGAACCTCACGCAGGAGGCCGATGGGGAACCCCTAAAAGCGGAATCACATACTTTTTATAGGTTTATTTACTCATAGGGCGGGTATATTCTCACAATGATTGGGTAAATGTGGTGACTTTTGAATTCATTGGCTTAGAAACTTTTGCCCCACCTTCTGGCCGTTACAGTTGTTTGTTCATTGCGTATACCTGTTACGGGCAACTGGAAAATTACCCGCTGGCTGGAAAGTCCCCGTCAACTGAAAAACTCCAAGAATTGGTTTCGATAGGGAGAAGAATTGGTTTCGATAGGGAGAAGGAGTGGCGCACGATAGGGAGAAGAATTGGTTTCGATAAGGAGAAGGAGTGGCGCAAGAGGTTGGTTTACGGGAACAAGTGAGGGGGTGGAAAGTCCCTAAAGGCCCCACAGTCCTTATAACCCAAAGTCTGAGGGATTCTGTACACCCAGAAAAAGAGTTTAAACTTGATATGAAGGTGATGGAAGCCCACAGAACGATGAAAAAGTAGGGAAGGTGAGTGGGGGGAGTTAAAACTGTTTTGTCTGGACCAAAGTGTGGAGGTTAGAGGGAGGCCGATTTGAGCTCAAACGAATGATGAAGTTCCTAACACTATCCAAAAACAGAGCCTTTGGAACCCTAAATTGGGGGTCCCCTGGCCTGTGGGTGGCACAGGCCCAGAATAATCAACCACATGACAGAGGGACTTCAAACTTCAGGAGGAGGAGTTGGACGAGGTGATGACTTTCTGGGGATGCTTCCACCCTGCGGTTGTGTGATTCTGTGACTCTGCATTGGGACCCCGGACATTTTTCCGGCAGGGCTTTGTTTCTGGTGAGGAAACAAAGTACCATCCGCCTAAGGGAACGTTGGTTTCAGTGGGAGAGGCTCTGTGGGGAGACAGCTGGCTTCCTAGGTCCCTGCACTATGAGGGCTGACACAGGAGCCAGGCCTTTCTTGTCTCAGTAAACGAGATTTCCTCCCCCCTCCCCCCAACCCCGACCTGCCAAGATGGGCCAGTCAGTTCCTTGGACATGTTAATGAGCTTCTCGCCAGGCATGAGCCCCTCAAGGGCAACTAAGCCTCTGAAAGTCTGGGGACTGGCTGCCGCTCCACATACCTCTGTCTGCGCCTCCTTCCTCTCCCCACCCCCTCCAGGAATAGAACTGGTGTTTTAGGTTCTGAAAATAGGAATTACTTATTAATAGTAATATTAACTATAATTAATTATTATATCAATATAATATTAATTATATTAATATATTATCGATTAATTATATCAATGTTATATTAATTAATTACATCAATGTTATATTAATTGTATCAATGATATATTAATTATATCAATGTTATATTAATTATATTATTATAATTAATATTATAATTATATCGATGTAATTAATTAATTATATCAATGTTATATTAATATTAATTATATTATTATAATTATATCAATGTAATTAATTGATTACATCAATGATATATTGATTACATCAATGATATATTAATATTATTATCATTAAGCTAATATTAATATCATATTAACTTATTATTAATAGTAAAGAAATCCAGAAAGCCTAAAGAACCTAGAAATTATTTAAAATCCTACCACTCAGAAATAAACCCCACTCACTTTTTGGGTGAATGCCTCTCAAATCTGTCTCTCTCATACACACATGCTAAAATTGAATAATCTCACCCTTGGAGCCGTTCTGTAAGCTGCTTTTTCACTTAATCAGCTCTCCTGGACATGTTTTCATGTCGATCAACACAGACAGACCTGACTAGGCCCCCTCTTCTCCCTTCCTGATGGTTTTCCTGCTTCACTTGGATTGTGTCAGCCCTCCTAGCCCAGCCAGCCCACCGCTTCCCTCCCCAGACATCAATAATTGAACAAAAGCTTCTGCAGACTCAGGGCTGGGCGCCACAGCGGCTGCCCGTGGCCCAGAGGCTGCTCTGCCCTCTTCATCCACAACCTCCCTGCTGAGGCTTTGGAAGGAGACGCTGCTGGGGAAATCACAGTGAAGGAAAAGTAACAACAGAATTTTCTTTTGGCTCCTTGGCTGGCTTGTCTCTTTCCTTCTTTACGGAATTCTCGGTTTGTCCCTAATTATCTAGCACCCAGAGCTTCAGAGCAAAGCTGTGGCTGAGAGGATGCTATGCTTCACACAGTTTGTCAAGGGAGTTTAGGATCTTTGACACAAAAGACACTATAGAAAAAGGAAATGAATGCGGCTTTGGACACACAGACTATTGCCAAATGAGAGTTGTGGCTTCTCAGGCAACAGGGATAATGCCTGATGGGTGGGCCTGCCATCGGTGTCCCCACCGGAGTGTTTGTCCTGATGGGGGCCTGACCCCCTCCTTGGTGGGTTACCCTAAAACAACAGTCAAAGCTTCCAAACCCATGCTTCATTTGGGGATTTTTGTTTTTCCACTAGTTGGAGACAATAAATATGGAACATGGCTTCTCAACCTCTGCACTATTGACATTTGGGCTGGATAATGCTTTGCCGTGAGGGGCAGTCGCGCACGATAGGATACTTAGAAGCATCCCTGTTGTCTACACACTAGATGCTGGTAGCATTTCCCTCAGTTGTGACAACCAAAAGTATTTCCAAATGTTATCAGATGCTCCTGGAGGCAAAGCTGCCCCAGATTGAGAACGACAGAGGTTAAAAGGGTGAGCATTGCAGCCCGGCCAACTGGGATTCAAGTCCTGGCAGTGAACCCCACTTGTCACCTTATGAAAGTTATTTATAACATTTTTAGTCCTGGTTTTCTCACCTTTAGAATGCAGAAAACAACAGTACCTACTACTAGGGGTTAGTGAGATGATTACCTAATATGAAGGAAATATACTGGCTAGCAAAAGGCTCAGTGAATTTTTTTTTTCCACAGTTATTCTTCAGGGTAGTTAATAACAGTAAACCCATTCTTCAGAAAAAATTGAGACTGAGGGACGTTGGGCAACTTCCTTGATTAGTAAGTGTCCCAGGCTGTTAATTCCTAGAGCAAAGGAACTTCTCGGCCGTGCCTGGAATAGGTTACTGATATGCTGAGACCCCAGTTCCCTTAAACCAGGGTAGCAGAGTCTGGGGTGCCCAAACTCATGAACTAGTTGTCTTGGTTTACCTCAATGTGCTTCAGAGATGGAATCATTTTCTCTGTGTGCCAGGTTGTACGTGAAGGTCCTTTTGTAACTCCAAGCCATTATTCCAAGGAAAGTAGTTATTATTATACAGAACGTATCCCGGTGAGGATATAAATGTCCAAGGGAGAAGTTTGTTTACGCTGTAGGAGTTGGACATTACTGACCTATAAAATCCCTTTCACTGCTGAAGATTTTATGGAACCCACATCTTATGAATACAGATGCTGAGAACTAGTGTTGATGGTAAGAAAAATAAGGAAGAATGTCTGAGAGCAGCTAGAACTGAGGAGCTGGGAAGGGAATAAGACCCCAGACAAACAAGTCATTGGGGCAGATTGCATTGTACAGTGAGACTAGAGGCTGCTTCCTCTCTGAGGCTAGCCCTCTCCTCTGCTCCATCCTGAACTTCCAGAATCAAGACTCAATCATGAGTGAATACAAGGATGAATAGTTAACTGATAAGCAAGTATAGCAAAATGTTAATGATAAAATCTAGGTGGTGGGTGTATGAGTGGTCATTGTAAAATTATTTCACTTTGCTGCATGTTTGAAATTTTTCATAATAAAAAGTACTTCATCTCTGAAAGAATGAATGATGGAGTAAACAAGAGATACATCCTAAGGCCAGAGATTCTGGCTGCAGGTATGGACAGGCTCAAGGCCTCCTCTTCTCATTCTGACCCATTGGAAGCCTCAGTTGGGCAGATGTTACCGGGCTGTGGCCATTCCCACTTCAGCACAGTGTCTGTGGACCTGGGGCATGGGGGTGTTCTGGATAGGGGTAAGGGAAGGACAGAGGCAAGACTCACTGGGTCACACTCCCAAAGGCTGCAATTTGATTTCTGTGCTGTCCCATTTCTCCTTCCCCTGTCTCATACATGCAGAAGTCCCCTGGAAGAAGCACCCGCCCTCGCCATGGTCCCCTGCTCTGGGGACCTTCCTTCACCTCCTAATTCAGCTGCTGCCTCATGGGGCTCCAGGCCTTCAGCAGCCCCATCCCAGCTTCTGATGTTGATAGTGAGTTACCAGAATAACCAGATGGTAGTAGTCTATTACAGTTCCTGCTGAGTGTACCTATTACCCATTTCCCAAATGTATTTACAGTTTTACCGAGAACACAGTAGAATAGATTTCTTTCCTTTTGAATTTTAAACTTAAAAATATCTTAAATTTTTAAAAAGTTTTCCTAAGAAGCAAAACATTTCCCATAATTCCTTCATTCTACCTGCTATTTTGTCAGAAGTAGTTACTGGTTAAGATCACAGTCTCAGGATAGCCACGGGTTTGAATCCCAGCTCTGCCAGCTACATGACCATGGCCAGTTCCACAGCCTCTCTAAGCCTCATTTTCCTCACATAAAAGGTAACAATTCTGCTTAATGTTATTTTGAAAGTGAGAATATAATATGTGTAAAGGTCTTCGTGTGATGCCTGGCACAGGGTACATTTTCAGTTAATGGTAGCTATTAATATTTTTGTTATTAATATATTCTCCTATTATCTTCTAGCTCTTGTTTATAGGCATCCAAATTTTTATATAGTTGAAGGAATAGTTTACTTACATATAGAATTTTTGACCGAATGTTTGATACCAGGAGGCACTGGCTGTCTGGCTGCCAAGTACCAGGTTTGCATTATCAACCTCTCAGGAATTTATTCATATTAATCAAATTCATAGAAGGCTGAAATATAAATCCAAATATCAATTTGTTGATTTATTGAGAGAAATGTGACTGCCTCAATTGTTAAAAAAAAAAGGAGAAAATTTAGACCAAGGGTCTAAGGTCTTTGTTAATGACTGGAAGAGCTTACCTGATTTATATACTGATGGGTTGGTTTAACAAAAGACTGGATGGTAGCTTTGCAATTTAAGAGAACAAATTCTCTTTCCTACAACAAACATGCTAGAGGTTAAATGAACAATAAGATATTTATAAGCTTTTGTGGTCAATCCATGTTCTACAGTTGGAGGTTACATTCCTGTGAGATTAAACAGAAAGCCTGAATTGAACGGTCCCGGAAGAATTTTTTAAAACCTTGACTATCACAAGAAGCTTCTTGCTACTTCTAAATAACATAATAAGATTTTAAGAAATCTGTATTTATTTAAAGGTATTATTTTTTATCTCTCTATTATTTATTATGTAGATAGCAGAGGCAGATGGTTAAAAACTCAGAAAGCATAATGGTGTAATAGTGAAGGGACTTCCCACCCACATCTCACAATCTCTCACTTCCCTTCCTTAGGGAAAACCACTATTGTTAGTTTCTTATCCCATTCTTTCAGAGGTGTTTTATGCATATGTGAGCAAACAGGATATGTTACAGTTCAATTGCCCTTTTCCCCCACCTGTCTAGACTCTTTGGTCCTTGTGCTTCTGAGGGCACAGAAATGTAAATGTTTCCAGCTTCCTTTCCTTATCTCATGAGGAAGGTAATGAGTAGCCCAGTGCTTTGAAATGACAAAGGACATGTCAACAAGATTATTCCCTCTCAAAGACTTCTGATTAAATACCATTGTGTTTTAAGGTTTACATTTTAATTTAATTGTAATGAAGGCTGAAATAAAGTTTTTAGTTTATGATTTCTGTTTCCACACACTAAACAATAACAACAAAAGCATATCAGTATGGTACTAACCATTGGAAATAAAATGCTGGAGAGTATGGATCAGAATACTTCCAATGGACATGATAAGGTAATTTCTCTCTGTAGATAAACCAGTTAGGAATTCAAACATATTCTAAAAGTTCTCAGTAAGAAAGCACAAAGAAATGATAAATAACTATGACTAGAGAAAGATATAAATTTCTCTATGTAAAAAACTAAAACCCCAAACAAAAAATCAGTAAGATCAAAAGGGAAAAGACAAACTTAGGAAAAGTCTTTGAAAAATATAAGGCAGAAAAATGATTAAGATCTTTATACTATATGATCCAGCAATTCCACTCCTAGATATATACCCAAGAGAAATGAAATCTTATGTTCACACAAGTCATTGTACATGAATGTTCATGTCAGCATTATTCATAATAGCCCCAAAGTGGAAACAACAAATATGTCTACCAGATGATGAGTAAATAAACAAAATGTGGTATATCCATACAGTGGAATATTATTTGGTCACTAAAAGGAATGAAGTACTGATACATGCTACAACATGGATGAACATTGAAAACATTATGCTAAATGAAAGAAGCCAGTTACAAAAGATCCATATTATATGATTCTATTTATATGAAATGTTCAGAATAGGCAAATCCATTGAGACAGAAAGTAGATCAGTGGTTGTCAGGGGCTGAGGGGAAGGAAAAATGGGGAGTGACTGCTAATGTGATGGTGCTTCTTTGGTGGTGATTAAAATGTTCCAAAACTAGATAGATGGCTACACAACTCAGTGTATATACTAAAAATCACTGAATTGTACACTTTAAGAGGGTGAATTTTATGGTGTGTGAATTACATCTCAATAAAAATGATGTTCAAAAAAAAAAGATCTTAACTCTATACAATGAACATTTGCATTCACAGTCATGGGTGCCATCATATTTTGAATAACTTTTTTACAATTCAGAATTCCTAAGTTATGAGTCCAGCCTCCCCAGTGTTGAAGTCAAAGCTCAAATTCCCAGGTTTCCTTGTATTCAACAGCTAGACATCAGGTACAACAACATGAGACTCTGGTCCTGAAGAGAGCGAAGAAAAAATTCAGGCTTCGCAGAGCTTCCATTATTTTGGTGCTAGGTCAAATTCCTGATAGAGAAGGGGCAGTGATGAAGATGTGCTGCCCTTACAGTCTAATTCTTAGAGGACATAAGTTTTCATTTATTATTATTATTATTATTTGGCTGCATTGGGTCTTTGTTGCTGCATGGGGGCTTTCTCTAGTTGCAGCGAGCACAGGCTACTCTTCATTGCGGTGCGCGGCCTTCTCATTTGTGGTGGTTTCTCTTGTTGCAGAGTACAGGCTCTAGGCACGTGGGCTTCAGTAGCTGTGGCGCACGGGCTCAGTAGTTGTGGCGCACGGGCTTAGTTGCTCCACAGCATGTGGGATCTTCCTGGACCAGGGCTCAAACCCATGTCCCCTGCATTGGCAGGCGGATTCTTAACCACTGTACCACCAGGGAAGTCCAGTTTTTACTAAGAGTATGGCTTAGTTAATTCCAGGTACTTCCTGTATGATTATATATATATATATATATGTATAATAGTTAATGTTTTAATCTTCTAACTTTTGAAATAGTTTATTTCACACCAGTAGTAACTTGGACAAGGAGCTTTGGGGAACATTACAATTTAACAAAATATTCAACTAATACCGTGCCTTCCATGGGTGAGGCACTGTATAAAGTTCTGGGGATTATAGCAAAGAGTCAACAAGATTCCTATTTTCAAGAAGTTTACAGATCACTTAATGGAAGCCAACTTGCAAATAAATATAAATACTACCAAGTGATTTGGGTACTGTGATAGCAGTAGGTGTGGAATAATGTTGGAGGCATAAAATAGGGATGGAAAATGGTTATGTCACTCATGATTCTAGAGATATCGCAACATGCTCTTTCGTCTAACCCTTTGCCTTTGACCTGGTAATGTTGACTAAATAGGAATAGCAGACATCCATGATTCATTATTAATCTCAGAGTAAAAGCCTTAAATATTGTAGGGGGTAGTTTTCTCTTTGTTTTGCAAATACTACATCAGATTAAGGCAATTCCCTTCTATTCCTCTCTCTCTCTCTCTCTCTATATATATATACATACACACACTTAATCTTGAATGGATATGAAATTTTGTCAAATGCTTTTTCTTTATGGATACAATATGATTTTCCTCCTTTACTCTGTTAATATAGTGAATTACATTGAATGATTTTCTATACTAAACTACCTCTGCAATCCTGGAATAAATCCAATTTGGTAATGATATATTATCTTTTAAATATATTGCTAGATTTTATTTGCTAATACTTTTAAGATTTTTTGTATTTATGTTAATGGGAGAGATTGGCCTGAATTTTCATATCTTATAGTGCAATGTTCTTGTCAGTTTTTTATCTCAAAGCTATGCTAGCATTAAAAATATATATATACTGATATATATGGGAGAGTTTGTGCAAGATTGGTGTATTTCTTCCTAAAATGATTAGAGAATTTATCAGTGAAACCATGTGGGCCTGGAGATTTCCTTGTAGGAAGGTTTGTGGGCCTGGAGATTTCCTTGTAGGAAGGTTTCTAATAACAAAATTAACTTCTTTATTAGGAAAAAGACTATTTGGATTTTTTATTTCCTCTTGTATCAGTTTGTTAAGCTGCGTGTTTCAAAGACTTTTGCTGTTTTACTTACAATTTCAAATATATTGGCATCACATTACTTATAGTGTCTGTTCCTCAAGTCCTAGCATCTGAGTTGGGGTTGTTTTTCCACTCAGTAAAATTTTACCATGTCTCCTAAGTTCTTTTCTGCATTTCCCACACTTTTTGCTCTCCATGCTTCAGTTTGAATATTTTCTACTGACCTATATTCCAAGTCACTTAGCTTTCTTTAGCTCTGTCTAATCTGCTGTTAAATCCATCCACTGAGTTTTTAATTTCACTTATTGTATTTACCTGAACTAGAAAAGCCATTTTATTTTTAAAATCGAACATATTTTTTTTTTCCTTCGGTACGTGGGCCTCTCACTGTTGTGGCCTCTCCCGTTGCGGAGCACAGGCTCCGGATGCACAGGCTCAGCGGCCATGGCTCAGGGGCCATGGCTCAGGGGCCTAGCCGTTCCGCGGCATGTGGGATCTTCCCGGACCGGGGCACGAACCTGTGTCCCCTGCATCGGCAGGCAGACTCTCAACCACTGCGCCACCAGGGAAGACCCGAACATATTTTTTAAATGAAATTCTCTATCCTGACATCAATTTCTTGGACCAAAATAATTAGCAATGTAAATGTCTTTGTCTGTGAAGAAATTATGGCTGAAAACTTTCCAAACCTAAAGAAGGAAACAGATATCCAGATACGGGAAGCACAGAAGTTTCCAAACAAGATGAACCCAAACAGACCTACACCAAGACATATTTTAATTATAATGGCAAAAGTTAAGGAGATGATTCTAAAGCCATCAAGAAAAAAAAACAAAGAGTTAATTACAAGGGAACCCCCATAATGCTATATCAGCTGGTTTCTCTACAGAAATGTTGCAGGCCAGAAGGGAGTGGCTAGATATATTTAAAGTCCTAAAAGGGAAAAACCTGCAACCTAGGATACTCTACCCAGCAAGATTATCATTTAGAATAGAAGGAGAGAGAAAGAATTTCTCAGACAAGCAAAAACTAAAAGAATACAGCAATACTAAACCTATCCTAAAATAAATATTGAAAGGTCTTCTCTAAAAGAAGCAAGACTGTATAGGAAAGAGAAAATCATAATTGGAAAGTAAATCACTTAAATAAGCCAGTACATAGATTAAAAAAAAAAATTTTTTTAATTGTGAGAGTGATGATAACTACAAAGAACAGCAAAAAGATAAACATGAAAATATAAAAGAGGACATCAAAATCATAACATGTTGGGGAAAAGAGTAAGAAAATGGAGACTATTTTTCAGAATGTGTTTGACCAGTCTAAAGCAAATAGGTAAGTAATAGGTTAACATACTTGAAAAGCAGGGTAACCATAAAGCAAAAACATACAATAGAAAAATAGAAACAAAAAGAAAGAAGCAATACAAAATCAAGTGAAAAACAAGGTTTAAAATGACAATAAATACATATCTATCAGTAATTATCTTAAATGTCAATGGACTAAATGCTCCAATCAAAAGACATAGAGCGGCAGATTTGAGCAAAAAGCAAGAGCTTACAATATGCTGCCTACAAGAGACTCACTTTAGGGTGAAGGACACACATAGATTGAAAGTGAGGGGATGGAAAAAGATGACAAGAAAGTGGGGTAGCAATACTCATATCAGACAAAATAGACTTTAAAACAAAGGCCATAACGAAAGATAAAGAAGGACACTATATAATGATAAAAGGATTGATACAAGAAGAGGACATAACACTCATTAACATATATGCACCCAATATAGGAACACCTAATACATAAAACAAATACTAACAGACATAAAGGGAGAAATTGATGAGAACAAAATAATAGTATGAGACTTTAAAACCCCACTCACATCAATGGACAGATCTTCCAGATGGAAAATCAGTGAGGCAACAGAGATCCTAAATGACACAACAGAAGAGTTAGATTTGATTGACATTGTCAGGAAAACACATCCCCAAAAAACCAGAATACACATTCTTTTTTTTTTTATATAAATTTATTTATTTTATTTTTGGCTGTATTGCGTCTATGTTGCTGCGCGCAGGCATTTTCTAGTTGCAGCGAGCGGGTGCTACTCTTTGTTGTGGTGCACGGGCTTCTCGTTGCAGTGACTTCTCTTGTTGTGGAGCATGGGCTCTAGGCACGCGGCTTCAGTAGTTGTGGCACGCAGGCTTCAGTAGTTGTGACTTGTGGGCTCTAGAGTGCAGGCTCGGTAGTTGTGGCGCATGGGCTTAGTTGCTCTGCGGCATGTGGGATCTTCCCAGAGCAGGGCTCAAACCCATGTCCGCTGCATTGGCAGGCAGATTCTTAAACACTGCACCACCAGGGAAGACCCCAGAATACACATTCTTTTCAAGCACACATGGAACATTCTCTAGGATTGACCACATACTAGGACACAAAAGAAGTCTCAACAAATTCAAGAGGATAGAAGTCATTTCAAGCATCTTTTCTGACTACAATGGCATGAAATTAGAAGTCAATCACAGAAAGAGAAATGAGAAAAAAATGATTACATGGAGACTAAACAACAGGCTACTAAAAACCAATGGGTCAATGATGAAATCAAAGAGGAAATTTAAAAATATATTGAGACAAATGACAATGAAAACACAACCACACAAAATCTATGGGGTAAAACAAAGGCAGTTCTTAGAGGGAAGTTCATAGTGATACACGCTTTCCTCAAAAAGAAAACAAGAAAAATCTCAAATAAACAATCTAACTTACCACCTAAAAGAATTAGAAAAAGAAGAATGAACAAAACCTAGAGTCAGCAGAAGGAAGGAAATAATAAAGATCAGAGAGGAAGTAAATAAAATTGAGATTAAACAAACAATAGAAAAAAATCAATAAAACCAAGAGCTGTTTGTTGCATCCAGCAATAAACCAACTTTGTTCAAAAAAAACCAAAAACCAAAAAACACCAAGAGCTGATTCTTTGAAAGGGTAAACAAAACAGACAAACCTCTGGCCAGGCTCACCAAGAAGAAAAGAGAGTGTACCCAAATAAGCAAAATAAGAAAGACGAGAAATCAAAACTGATACTGCCTGAAGAGATTATAGGCAAAACATTCTCTGACATAAATCATACCAATGTTTTTAGGTCAGTCTGCCATGGTAATAGAAATAAAAACAAAAATAAACAAATGGGACCTAATCAAAGTTATAAACTTCTGCACAGCAAAGGAAACCATAAACAAAAATGAAAAGACAACTTATGGACTGGGAGCAAACAATGTGATTGAAAGGGGATTAATTTCTCAAAGATGCAATCAGCTCATACAACTCAATAACAAAAAAACCCAAACAATCCAATCAAAAAATGGGCAGGAGACCTAAATAGACATTTCTCCAAAGAAGAAATACAGATGGCCAATAGGCACATGAAAAGTTGCTCAACATCACTAATTATTAGAGAAATGCAAGTCAAAACTACTATGAGGTACCACCTCACACCAGTTAGAATGGCCATTATTAAAATGTTTACAGATAATAAATGCTGGAGAGGGTGTGGAAAGAAGGAAACCCTCCCATACTGTTGGTGGGAATATAAATTGGTGCAGCCACTGTGGAAAACAGTATGGAGGTTCCTTAAAAAACTAAAAATAGAGTTGCCATATGATCCAGCAATCCCACTCCTGGGCATATATCCAGAGAAAACTCTAATTTAAAAAGATACATGCACCCCAATGTTCATAGCAGCACTATTTACAATAGCCAAGATGTGGAAGAAACCTAAATGTCCATTGACAGATGAATTGATAAATAAGATGTGGTATATATATATATATATATATATATATATATATATATATACATACAATGGAATATTAGCCATAAAATGAATGAATTAATGCCATTTGCAGCAACACGGATGGACCTAGAGATTATCATACTAAGCAAAGTGAGTCAGAAAGAGAAAGACAAATACCATATGATATCACTTATATGTGGTATCTAAAATATGACACAACTGAACTTATTCATGAAACAGTAATGTTTCCTTCCCTCTAGAACCTTGACCCCTTACATCCCAGCTGCCTCTGTATCTCCATAGCTTCTTGCAGATTTTTGTTTGTTTGTTTTTGTTTTTAATCTAGATTTCCTACTTATCTGGTTGGGTTTTCTTTCTTTTTTTATCTAGCTTTTCTGCTTATTTATTTGTTCTGCTACAAGTTACTCTATCAAAGCCACTGTTAATTTAATTTTAAAAGTAGAAAAGATTCCACATACAGGAATCATATATTTTCTCATAAAGTCATATATTAGTTCTGCTTTACAATAAAACCTCAGTTATACATATAAAAAAATCTTAAATTCTCAGGTTATTATAATGAACTTGGACATAACCACAGAGGCTCAAATAACTAAGCCCTAGGGCTTCCCTGGTGGCACAGTGGTTGAGAGTCCGTCTGCCAATGCAGGGGACACGGGTTCATACCCCGGTCCGGGAAGATCCCACATGCCACGGAGCGGCTGGGCCCGTGGGCCGTGGCCGCTGAGCCTGCGCATCCGGAGCCTGTGCTCCGCAACGGGAGAGGCCACAACAGTGAGAGGCCCGCGTACCGCAAAAAAAAAAAAAAAAACTAAGCCCCATAAATGGAAACTAAGATGGGAAGTCTATTGATGCTATAGTACCAAAAATGGCTCTGTTTTAGTACAAATCCTTTAAAAATTCATAAAGAGTAAATTTTTACCCATAATTAAATGTCTCACTTTGCAGAACAATAAGTGAAAGAAAGAGAATTAACTCATTGCCTGACACATGTGCATCGGAAAATATTTATAAAATAAATAAAGGAAAATGGGTTGAAACTGACTAGGCTGTAAAGAGGATTCTGATATAGAAAAAAGCATAATGCTTGAGCTCTGTCAAAATAAAAAAATAAATTGATAAAAACTGTGAAGATGATGATTCTTTTGACTGAAGGGACAAGCTACTTTGATCTTTCATACAATGAATAAATTCATAGAAAGATGGTCATATTACTTTTTTTAGGAGGTCACACAACTGAAATTGTTTCTCTCTATTTTCATCAGAAAAAAGAAAAATGACTAGGTAGCAACCAGATGGTAAGGAAAACAGGTTTAAAAATTTCAGGTTAGCACTTAAATAACTTAGAATATAGGTTCAGTTGTTCTGACAGACCTAAAATAGCATGCTTTCAATTATATAAATCAGGAGTGAGAAAACCATGGCCTTGGGGCCAGATCTGGCCCACCACCTGTTTTTGTAAATAAAGTTTTATTAGAACATACCCACACCCATTTATTTATGAATCATCTATGGCTGCTTTTGTGCTATGACAGCAGAGTTAGTAGTCACAACACCAATAATATGGCTTGCAAAGCTGAAAATATTTACCGCATGATCCTCTACAGAAAAAAATTTGCCAACTCCTGGTATAGTCATTTTTCTTTTCTGTAAACATGTAAGCACTTATGGTAACTCTGCTCTGTGAAGTCTTCTGGGGCTCAGAATCTTTCTGTCTTGTCACTTGACCTTCCTTAAGATGTTGATCCTGTCCATAAGGTACAAAATGGCCCACTGTGGGGTCTGCACCACAGCCATGGGGAAGGGGTCATATAAGTTGCAGTCAACCTACACCTACAGCATAATAAGTGAATTATTATATAATAGTCCTTTATTTTTAAAAAAGGGTTAATCTACATTCAGCATATCCTGATTTTTAAGGTAGCAAAACAACATATTCTAGAAACATTTCCATTTAAGATTTTCTGTGCCTAAGGGGAAAACTTTAGTTATCTTGTATACCTCTCCTCCCAAGCATGAGGGATAAAAGAGCTATTTCAGTATAAAAGCTGTACAGTGAAGTAGACGTTCTTTGAAGTCAGACTGAGGTCAGACACACTCTGTCCCTAACTAACTTGAGCAAGTTCTTTACCCCCCTGAGCCTCAGTTTCTTCATCTCAAAAACAGGTTGCTGAGCAAGTAGTTGTGAAGAGTGGGTTAGATGTAAATGCTGTGCTGACAACTAGTAGGTGCTCCATAGCTGTTGGCTTGTTTTCCTTTCCGTGGATTTTCCAGTTCTGTCAATAGGAACTTGATTCTTAGAAGTGTTAAGCAACCTGGAACCTCACTGTTTCCCTTCCATAGAAATGTACCAGGCCCTACACACATTATTTATCTCATAACAACTTTGTGTAGTTAAGTCCCATTTATGTTTAAATAATTTGTGAAGAGCCTAGTAGGAACCACATCTTCTTTCTGCAGATACTGACATTCAGGAGGCCTTATGACCATTCTCGGGTAGTGGGGGCATTTGGTTTGAAGAGCATCTTTATATATTCTGCCTCTGAGGCCTGTAATTGATGCCTTAAACTACAGTTTATAATTCAGTGTAACAGACTTCTTTTGTATTAATAAGAAGTTACTCAATAATTCATCTTCTAGTTCTCTCACTGTAAATTATGATAAACTAATGTGGTTTTAATGAGGTTGTAATATGTTTTTCCAAGGGAATTCTGCAGTGCTGTAGCAACGTACCATGATTTTAAGGCACCGTTGCCTCAAGAGTGAGCACAGCTCAATACCAAAGAGATGCCAATTTCAAGGGCCAGTGACAGGAAGTTCACCAAGACACTTTCCACACACTTGTGGTGGAATATGGAGATTAAACTGATCAGCACTTGGAACAAAACAAATCTGAGGGGCTGGCGTGTGAGATGAAACAACGGCTTTCTTCCCCTCCCTGAAAACTACTGTCCACTATGGAAAAAAGACGTAGACATAGAGAATGGACTTGAAGACACAGGGGTGAGGGGGAAGCTGGAGCGAAGTGAGAGTAGCATCGACACATATACACTACCAAATGTAAAATGGATGGCTAGTGGGAAGAAGCAGCATAGCACAGGGAGATCAGCTCAGTGTTTTGTGACCACCTAGAGGGGTGGGATAGGGAGGATGGGAGGGAGGCGCAAGAGGGAGGGGATATGGGGATATACGTATGCACATGGATGATTCACTTGGTTGTACAGCAGAAACTAATACAACACTGTAAAGCAATTATATTCCAATAAAGATCTATTAAAAAAAAAGAAAACAGAAACACTGATGCTTTCAGCACTAATGGTCTTAAATGCTGTAACTAACCCATTCCATGTGCTTGATAATATTCCTCTACTCTTTGAATTCCTTTGTTCATTTTAATGCGATTAATTTTGTTTTTGATGTTCATCATCCCTTAACATTTTGTTTAATTGTGCAAGATGCCTCATACGTTCTTGATAGGAGGGAGAGAATTAATTCTAAACAGAAAGCCAAATGAACAAATGCATAAGACTCGTTTTCCCTGGAAACATCTGAGAACTGTTGTATATACTACTTAGACTTACCTTCTGGGCTCTAGGTGTTACATTATAAAATTTAGCAACAAGGAAGATAAGTGACCACCAACATCAATTCAATTCAATAAACATTGTTTAAGTACCTACACAGTCAATATCAAACAAGATGCAACACATTATAAGGGCATAAGGATGAATAAATGCTTCTAGGCTCTCGTAGTATAATAAAGACAAATAGCATACACAAATAACATTGATATATGGGGTTGCATGAAAACTGCTATTATAGAGTACTGTGTATTAAGGAACTACAGCAACTTTCATTTGAATTGTACTTTTACCACTTACAAAAGGACTTTATGGGCATGATTTTTCATTTGGATTTTTCATTTGGATCTCATTTGGATCTCACAAAAATTCCATGAAGTATATGAAGATTACTATCCCAGTTTTACAGACGAGGAAATTGTGGTTCAGAGTTGTTGACTAGCCCAAGTTCATATGGCAAATAGGAAGAGGAGTCAGGCTCCAAGTCCTTCACTTGATTTGCAGTATTACTCTGCTCTTCTTATATAGTATGAAAGGGCAGGGCATTAGTGAGTTCTCTTTAAATAATGTTAAGTCCAATAATATTATATGTGCATTTGCCCTGTCTGGGGAAGGCTGACCTGCCCATGTCACTTAGGAGACAACTAAATAAAGACAGCCTGAAATGTTGAAAAAAGTGAATTATGCTTTTATTAAAAGAGAAGAGTAATATTATAAAAAGTTTCACTCAAAGATGCTTTATTCCTAGAAGCAGATAATTAGAGGTAGATGGAACCCAAAAGATTGTCTAGGCCAGTCTTAAAGTATGATGATCTCACACATACCATATACACACAGAGCTGAACTTCGCTACTAATGCAAACGATGCATATGACAAAGAGAGAAAGCCCACTGGTAGGCACTCAGTACATTTGTGTTGATTGAATGAATGAAGAAGAGTCAGTGAATGAACACCTCACTTATCACACTGGAAAACTTAAAAAGATTAGTAATACTTAGTGGTGGTGAGGATGTGAGGCAATAGCGTCACACTCTGTTGGTGGAAGGATAAATTGAGACAAACACTTTAGAGAGCTATTTGGCACTTGGAAATACCCATCAAAATAAAAGATAAATATTCCTTTTGCTCCAGCAACTCAATTTCTAGGAATTTCCCCCATAACAGTACTAGTTCACAAAGATATATGGCCAAAAATAATTAAAGAAGTATTTTTTAAAAGAATAAAATAAATCACAACACAGAGTACTAACCACTAATCTAAAAATTAAAATATACAAATGAACTTATTTAGAAAACAGAAATAGACTCACAGACACAGAAAACAAACTGATGGTTACCAACGAGGAAGGCGGGGGAGATAAATTAGGAGTTTGGGATGAACAGATACACACTACTATATATAAAATAGATAATCAACAAGGATCTACTGTATAGCACGGAGAATTATACTCAATATTTTGTAATAACCGATAAGGGAAAAGAATCTGAAAAAGAATATATATATGTGTATGCATAATTGAATCACTGTGCTGTACACCTGAAACTGACATGATATTGTAAATCAACTATACTTCAATTTAAAAAAAGGTAAAAGAAATCAAAACAAGCTTCATGCTCATTAGTAAGGAATTGGTTAAATAGATTTCGGTGCCTTGGAACATAGCTTTGAAGGTCAGCAAGGCTGATCTATATGTTAAAGCTACCTGGGATGTGTTGTTGAGGGAAAAAATAGTAGGTTACAGAACTGTATGAATAGAATGAGCCTTCTTACTTTTTCAGAGAAGACATGATGCAGACTTACATGTGCAGATTTACATGTGTGCATGCTTACATGCATCAGACGGTACCTGGTAGGATGTTATCAGACTGGAGCAGTGACTATCTCTGAGGGGGAGTGGGGAGGTGACTTTGCTTCCTGATTCAAGCACTTCTGTGCTATTTGAATTTTTCCATCAACACCTGCTTTATTTAAAAATTATTTTCAAGTGCCATATTTCCCAGAAAAGCCTAAAGGAGCAATGAAGATAAATACGAAGACTTGTCTGAACATTGGCTCTGCAACTTACTAGCTTGTGACCTTCAGCAGTCAATGTAACCTCTCCAGAAATCAAATCCGTTCCTAGACAAGGAAGCAGACAGCGTATGACTCCCACCTGGCTGTACGAAGGGGGACCTTCTTGGACAGTGAGCCACACACTAAGGAGCAGTAGATAACGGACTAGATGGGATTTGGGGAGAGGGTTAGCATAATGCTGTTTCATGTCATTGGATATTGACGTTAACAGGCTCCATAAAGCTCTTCCCCTTTTTACCCAGGATGTGAACCAGACGTCTTTAAGATTGCAGCAGTTAATTTTACCCATCCAGGCTTCTCAATCGATGCTTTTACTTGGAAGATATTTATGTTTAGGGTGCTGAAAATCTTCCCCCTCCACAGTCGGGTCCCCAGGGCATTCTAACACCACTTTCTAGAGTTAAGTGCTGAGACCTTGGATCCTTGATGTGAGAAACAATAAATAATAATGACTGCAGCGCTTGGCAAACATAAAGCTGTGTGCAAAGTTGTAGAAAGAATGCTCAAGCACACGGAATGAACACGAGAAACAGAATCTAATGCTCCCAGCTCTTGATCCTAGCAATTAGAAGTGAAAACAGCCTCTATAATTTTTGAATGTTGGACCGTCCCCTTCCAAGCATTTTGTATATCAATTGTCACTGCTTATTAGGGTGTGTTTCCTTTTCTTTTCAGTCCCTGTCCCCCTATTCTTCCTTTCCTCACCAACCTCATTATGCTTAAGGTTCAGTTTACTCCTAAAATACTGCAGATGACTCAGTTTTCTCTCTCAGGGCCCCCAGTTTCCCATCTTATCCAGAATATTCAACTTTTCATAACACATTTTCAACATGTCCATCTTCTGCTTAAATGCTTCCTACTACGTGCAGGAGTCAGTCTAACTTTCTTAAAACTGGCACTCAAGGACTCCTCTGTAACCTGAATACCGCAGTTTGCCATAAGAGAAAGAGTAGATTATGCTGTGTTAAGAGACTCGGGTTCAAGTTAAAGCTGATTAGCTTGTTTGGATTTCTTGACCTCTTTTAGCTTCAATTTTCTCGTTTGTAAAGGGGGATTAATAATAATATCTACCTCTCAAGATTATTGAGGAGCAAATGAATTCGTGCTGGTGAAAGCCCTCTGTAAGCAGCAAACATTGTAAAATATAATAGCAGTAATATTTATTGAGCACTTGAACGAAATGCTAGGTGGTGTACTTGCTTACTAAATCCCACAACCTAGGACGCCTATTACTATTTCCACTTTGCCAGTAAGATAACCAGGTACACATGGGTTCTAATCCATCCTAGGGACACAGCGACAGTGGCTGAGCTGAGGGTCCAGCACAGGCTCCAGTCCTCGAGCCCACGCTTTCGCCACTCTGCGGCTGTCACAAAGAGACAGCCATTCAGGCAGCGCTCCTGAGTTGAAACAGCTCTCAGAGTTTCAGAACTTTGCCACACTCATCCCTACCTCCCGTCCGTCTGATCTCTTCTTCCTTCCTTTCCACAGAGCCAAATCCTTCACAGCCCAGTTCAACTCTCAGCCTTTTCAACAAATCTCCCTTGACCACAGTCCCTATTGAAACCTCCATTCGGCCCTAGCCCAGCACTTCATTGCACTTACCTTGTATTTGTCTTCTCTGTGGGCTCCTGCAGGCCAGAAGGATTGAATTCCTCTGTTTTCCCAGCATTCAGCACAACAGAAGGTGCTCAATGAGCAGTTCTTGAATAAGTAAGTATTAACTAATTTGGTATTCTTCAACTTTACACATTTACATAAATTGGAGCAACTGTTAGAAACATTTCTGTGCCCTGTGCCAGGCCTGCTGAATCAGCCGCTCTGGAGGTGGGTGGAGCCAGGGAATCTATGCTCAACAAGCAAAGCAGGTGATTTTCATGATCAGGTAAGACTGAGAAGGGCTGGTCTAATTCAATGGCTGTTAACCAGGGTACACACCTGCATGTCTTGGGAAGCTTTTCACACCGGGCAAGCCCATTTTCAACTCCACCCATCTCAGAGATTCTGATTCATGAAATCTAGAATATGTTTTGAAAAAGCTTCTTAGATGATTCCTATGCTTTCCTTTCCAAGTCCTGCCTCAGTTAAGAACCCATTTCTCATTGGGTTATGCACTATGATGTGCAATCCTTCACCCCCCACCCCAAAAGAGACTAAAATATTAATGGTAAGTATCGTGACCCATAATTTTGAATCCAACACAATGCCAAGGACATAAGGGTGTTCCATAGGAAATTGTTTAGTTGAATTAGAAGGTCTGTTCCATTCCCTTATCCATACTCCATTTCCCACCTAACTAGCTTTTGACCCTACCATGTATCCAAACCTATTCCTGGTTTACTTGTGTCTTTTCATTTGTCTGCTTAGCTATCTCTCTACACTGGAATCCATGGTAAGTGACTTCAAAACCTACCCTCATTAGAATCCTACATCCTTTCAATCAGTACATTCTGATCTATTCAGACTATTGACGTAAGCCCTGCATCACATTTGAAGCGTACCCTGGCTGCCAGCAAACCTCTACCCTGCCCTCGGTAATGATACATACCCAACAATTTCAATTCTCCTGTAAATGAATCCTGGGTCTCCCTGTGATAGGACTGATTGGACATAGGAGGAGGACTGCTCACCAAGAAAAATTCTCCCCGACAGACCTGCCCGGGTGCCTAGAATTTCTAATAGAACAACTGTACATGTTCTTACCTTCAGAACAATGTAAACATAACATGGAGCATATTAACATCCATAAACGCTCACTAGTTTCTCCAGTAATTTCAGAAGTAGGTCATGAGGACAGAACATGGGTCTAGTCAGCTTTGTGACTAGATGGCAGAAGAGAAGGCTGGTCTGTCTAGCACTGGAGGGCAGGGACTCAGACAAGACACCCTGAAATACTTGTATTTGTGACCACCCAAGACAGGTGTAGAAAAGGGCAGAGATATTTGATGAAGCTGGGAAAGGGAGGCCCCAAACATAGCTCACGTGCAACACTTTTTCTGAGAACATAGGAATGAAATAGGACACTTTCTGACCATTCAGTTTATATAATTTCTAACTTCACGTTCTCCCTCAACCCAATAATTTCAATATGCCAATACCTGTTATGCGTCTGTTTTTTTCATCCTCTCCTTGGCCCTCTCAGACCCACTCTCTTTTCACTGCCTTGTCTCTAAGATCCTTTAAACATGCTCTTTTCTCAGGTCTTGATTTTCACTCCTTCAACTCTCCTTGGATGTGACATGTGTTGGTCAAGAAGAAAAAGACAGGAAAAAATGCATCAACTTAGAATCCATCTTGTCTGTTCTATAGGTGATGTGTGTGTGTGTGTGAGAGAGAGACAGAGAGAGAGAGAGAGAGAGAGACAGGCTAATTGATTCTGTATTTTCCTTAAAGAGAATTTGGACCTCCCTGCTGTACTATGAAATTATAAAAGAGGTTTGAATATTTTTTCTTCTCTTTCACTTTTTTCTTTCTTTGCTTTCCCTTCCTCCCTTTTCCTTACGTTGCTCTGGATTATAATAAAGGCTAAACAATGCACCATTGTATACAGGGTGCCCACGAGCTGCCAAGCTGGCTGCCGGTTTTAGTCCTGATGTGATCAAGAATGGTTGAGTTACAAAGCCACTGAAAAAACCGGTTTTCTACAGGAAATAGAAATTTATTAAAATCAGGCCTCCTCAGATGCCCTGGCTTAGGCTGGCCGCCTGCCAGATAAGCCTGGCTGGGAGAGGAGAAGGAAGCCAGCAGATGGGATCCTCCTGCCGGGCTGGGGGGCACCGCAGGGGCTGGAGAGGCAGCTGTCATCGTGCAGATAAAAGAATCCCCCTGCAGCTTCTCCTAGGATGCCAGAATTACTCTTTTTAATTCCCAGGTTTTCTAGGGAGTGCCATTTGTGGATTGTGGCTATTGGTGGGCTCCCAACCTATATTTTAACTTACCTGTGATCTACTTGCAGCTTTTCCCCAACAGAATAAAATGTTACTAAGACCTTCATGGAGTCTTGGGTTCTAATCCCAATAGAGTTCTTTAACTTCCGATACCCACCCCCCAAGAATTGTGAATGGAAATGAAATAACACCTAATAACTGACAAGTATTGCTGTTGTTATCACCCCAGCAGCGGGGCACCCAGGACAACTGGCCTCTCTTAGTACCCATGGGTTTGGACACTGCTCCGTTCAGGACCTAAGGGCCTCGGGAGGCACCGGCCTGGCTCGCTAGTCTTTCTGCTGGCCCTGTAATGATGGCTGACATTTTCTGAAGGTGTACTTGGACCAGCAATTGTTCTACCCACTTTGAACCCTCACAGATCCCCTCTGAGGTGGTTACTACTCTCGTCTTTACCTTACAGGTTAGGAAGCCAGGGCACAGTGGGGTTAAGTCACTTGACCAAAGCCAGTGTTGGCTGGTAATCAGAAGGGGGTCCGGGTTGGGTTTCAGGGCCAGATGCATAAGGGCAGTGCCACAGGACCTGTGTTTTTTCTTGTCGAAGGAAGTTTTTAATATGTAATTTCAGAATATTAGCATCTAATGCGGTGCTGGGAATTTGGGAAACAAATGAAAGACCACTACTGAGGAACAATAAGGGGCAGAAAGAAGCAGGTCGGAATGTGTTTCTGGGGCAGGGAGCAAAGGCATCTATGGTCAGCCTCTCACTGGGATGAAGTGTGTCAGCCGAGATTAAGACAATGGTCTAGGCCTGTGTCCACTACATTTCCTCAGACCCTGTGTTTCCCTCTCCTCCAGGCTCCTGCCTAGCTGACTCCTCCGGATTTTCTGAAGGGCCTCTGGGTCTAGATTTCTTCCTTTCTCTTCCTACCATTTCCAACACAAGAATTGTCGTTAGCGTTTACGGAACTCAACACTGTGTGAAACACTGTGTATATGATTTATTATTTGACTTCAACAGCAACTCTATGAAATATGCACTATTATTTTCTCAGTATATGCTGAGCGAGATGAGGCTCAAAGAGGTTAAGAGATTTGCCCAAGGTCACATCTCTAGCCCACAGGCAGGGGAGCACAGGTTTGAGTCGAGGCTGGCTTCCTCCAGGACCCAGTTTTATCCATTTGAGATCAAAATGGATATTAAGTTTGACCTTGGAAGGAAAAAAAAAGTGAGAAAACCTGTGGGGATTATTAGCAACATCCCAGCCCAAATGTCTTAATCCCCCATCTCAGTAAATGACCCCAGTATGCCTCAGGCCACCCAGAAACCCTGACCCCTCTATCCTCAAGTGTAATTCATCATCCACTCTTGTCAATTCAGCCTCCTATGTAACCCCTGAATCCACCCACTTCTTTGTCTGCTCTCTGCTCTGGTCAGGTCGTCATCCCTTCTCACCTGGCCTGCTGCCTCCTGCATGACCTGGCCTCTGCCTCTTTCTCTTGCCTCTTTTCTTACCTCTTGCCCATCTACTCTATGAAACAGTTATACTGAACCACTTCGAGGTCTTCTCAGATGTTGTGTCCTGTCACCTGTCTCATGTAGGTCGCTAGATAAACTGTTCCCTCTGCCCATGCACTTTCCCACAGTTCTCCTCATTGCCTGGCTAACCCCACTAATTTTTCAGGGCTCAGCTTAGATGTTACTTCCTCTGAGAAGCTTTTGCTTAGCCCCCCAAGTCTCAGTTAAGGGTTCCTGCAACACCCACCTAGCTTGAACTTCACCCATCATACCATGTCCATTTATTCGTTTATATTTGCCCTTAAATTAAAAGCTCAACGACGGCAGGGTTCATCACTATCCCCAGTACTTAACGCAATAGACATTTGTGGAATGAATGAATATATACATGTATTAGGATTCTCTAGAGAAACAGAACCAATAGGATGTATATAGAGAGAAATACATTTATTATGAGGAACTGGCTTACATGATTACGGAGGCTTTCATGTCCCCAAATCTACAGGGTGAGTCAGCAAGCTGGAAACCCAGAGAGCTGATGGTGTGGTTCCAGTTGAAGGCCAGCAGGCTTAAGACCCAGGAAGAGCTGATAATATCTCAGTACAAGTCCACAGATGGGAATAATTCTCTTAGTCAGGGGAAGGTCAGCCTTTTTGAGCTTTTCAGGTCTTCAACTGATTGGGTAAGGCCCACCACATTAGGGATTTACTTTACTTCACTCAGTCTACTGATTTATACATTAATCTCATCCAAAAACACCCTCACAGAAACATCCAGAATGATTGACTAAATATATGGGCCCCCTGTGACCCAGTCAAGTTGACACATAAAATTAACCATCACAATACATGAGTGAGTGAATAAATGAATGAATAAATGAATAAACAAAAGAATGAGCAAATGGTCCCAGTATTCTCTACTGGTCCCCAGCTAACTGTATGCAACTCCTTTGTTCTCTCCCTCCAAAGTCACTGCCATTGGTCAGCAGTGGGGAAGGTAAGATCTAGACTTTTAGTAGCTGTAGAATAAAAATGGAGTGTCTGCTCTTCTGGTAGTTCTCTGCTTTGATTGCCCTATTCTCTTTCGTCTGCAAACATACTGATTCAAATGCCAAAAAAGTATGAGGTCAACCCCCAACTCCCACCTCAATCCCACTCCACTTCCAACCATACCTGGGAATGGTGATCACTGCACCAGGTGGGCAACATCTACTCTACTACACTTCCCTCCTGTTAAACACCAACAGAAAAGGTTAAATATGCAACAAAAAAAACCCCAGAGATACCTGTGTACACCAGTGAGAACACCCAGAATGATTTTGTCCCCAGCACAGAAGCACCATTGTTATCTGCCTTCTTCTGTCCTTCTGTTCACATAGTTATATTACCAAGAGACTTTATTTATTTTTAAACATCTTTATTGGGGTATAAATGCTTTACAATGGTGTGTTAGTTTCTGCTTTATAACAAAGTGAATCAGCTATACATATACTTATATCCCCATTACCTCCTCCCTCTACCAAGAGACTTTAAATCAACATTCAAACACTTATTGAGTGTCTACTACGTGGCAGGCACTGGTCAAGGCCTGAGTGATACAGCAGGGAAGAACACAGACAAAATCCAAGTCTTTATGGAACATATAGGGAAGGTAAATCTCCAGATCTGATTATTCTGATTGATTTTTTAAAAAATCAATCTATTTACATTATAGCATGCTAGTGCTTACTTTTTACCAAAGAAACTGCTCCTGGCATAAAAACTTCGGGCAAACACCTTCCACTTATCTAGCTCAGGCCTATCCTTCCGTATTTCACATGCATAGTATAGCTACTAGAGCATCTCCTGCAGAATCTCTATTACACAGCATGATGCCTGGCACGTGAAGACTTCTTTTTCTAGTAGTAGAAAGGCTTGTATTGATTTATCTATCCTTTCTGTAGTAGATTGCACAAACGATCACAATTCCTCACTCCTCCCTGTATTCACGTCCTGTTCAATGTGGCTTCGCAGCCCTTCCCATTAAGAGATGGAGTCAATTTGTCCTCCCCTCAGATCTGGGCTGAACTTGTGACCTGTTTTGGCTAATAAAACTCAGTGGAAGTAATGGTGTGCCAGTTCTGAACCCAGGTGACAAGAGACCTTGAACATTTCCACTCACTCTGGAAACCTGTCCAGCTGCTGTGTAAACAAGACTGTGCCAGTCAACTAAGGATGAAAGGCCAAAAAGAACAAGACAAGCTATCCCAGCCGGGGTCCTGTAGATCAGACAGACCTCAGCTAAGCTGGATGCTGACTGCAGATACACATGAGTGAGCCCCCGTGCTACAAGAAGAACTGAGAAGCTAAGCCCAACCCAAACTGCTATGAAGAACTGTGAGCTAAATAAATGGCTGTTGGTTTGAGCCACAGAGTTTTAAGGTAGTTTGTTACACAGCAGAAGCTAACTGATACACTATTTGGTTCCTTCCTCTTGTGAGCAACAAATCAACTACCACATTCTTACAGATGTTAGGATGGCTACAATGGGGATACCATCTGTATGCAAAAATAGATAACCCTGGTCCATAGACTGTACTCATAACTTGACTTCAGAACAAATGGAACTAACAGATTTTGGCAAAATCATGAGCTGCCGTTTTAAAGTGCAGAAATTCATATTTTTCTTTAAATTCACGTATCTCTTTTTAAATTGGAAGACAAATTGAATTTGGAAGACTGTATCTATTTGGATCTACATTTACCAAGCTTCTTGATGAAATTCAGCCTTTTTTTTCTCAATCCTAAATCCTTTACTTTAATAGTAATTGTGTTTATTTACTTATTTTTGCCAAAGATAGGATATCTTTTAAGTGCTCTGACCAAAACAAGATAGCACATTCCTTGAGTTTACTTCTTTGTAAGTTAAGTAAAAGTTCACTTCCATTTAGCTATCTTGAGAGTCTGAACATTCTTTAGATTTTCTTTGATAAAGTTCTCTTTTAATTTTTGGCCAAATTATATTCAATTCCAAGTTAAAGATAAAGAAGAATTCTTGAGCTCTTCTAGTTCTCTCTTTGTACAAATCAGACTTTTTTTTTTTAATATGGAACAATGGCACTGGACTTATTTGATCACTAAAGTAATCAATTGAAGGCCCAAAGCTGGAGGGGCTGGATATGCAAGTGTCAGAATGCTTTTATTTATAGAGTGACATCAGTTCTGCATGTCAATGTCTTAAATGCTGAATCCTACTCCTCTCCACTCCTCCATCAATCCCCAGCTCCAGGACGTTGTAGTTTACTGCTCTTAGATAACTATCTAAATTGCTCTTGAGCACCAGTACGTTGTTCTCCCTGGGCCCTATCTAGGTCTCTTGAATTCTAGACTGCGGTTTATAGTGGATGCTGATATAGTCACCTCTTTCTGGGGCCATCCTGGACCTGACCATCCCTAACTGCTGTTACATGTGTTGCAGTGTGCCAAGTTCTAAGCACACCCTAGTTTATGAGATGTCAATGGACTGTCTACATCAACGTAGCCTACAAATTCTGAAATACAGAATGGGCCTAATCATCTCTCGATCCCTTCATTCCAAACTATTTTATGACTAAGAAGAAATTACTTCAAGGAGGACCCAGTATTAGGACTCTTTTTATATCTGCTGGTTTCACAGAAAATGTTAAAAGCTCCTGTCCTAGGCCACCCAGGGTATTTGGTTACCCAACCAAGATATAAACGCCTAGATTTTCTGCAGTCTCAATGGCCAGTCTCTCATTTGCTTCAAAGTGAGAAGGACATTTTTCCAAGTACAAAATTATAAAAATAAAAATTGATATATAGAATCAACCATTTCCTTCCTTATCAATTTATGCATTTTAAAATGTGGCAGAAAATACTGTGAACTACCTATTGAATCAACCGTGAATGAAAAAGGGAAGGTATAGATAAATTGTATTATTAACAGAACTGACTGTAAATTTGCCAGCAGTTTTATTTTCTAGCATTGAAGACACTGAGTCATCTTGAGGTAGCCCTTTGCTCTGGAACAGAGGTAGCAGCCAGCATCACTCGCCTTTCTTTTCCTCCCCTTCTTTCTCTCTTAAACACAGAGATGCAGTCTGGAGCATTAGAAGCCATCTTGTAATCATGAAACAAAAAGTATGGAGACAAATGCCAACACTAAAAATGGCAGGGAGGAAATATAGAAGAAGCGTGGTCTTGGATGGCATCATTGCACAACTAACTGGACCACTGCCAGCAACTTTCCACCTCAGGATTCCTTGTTTTGTGAGAAAAATGAACTCTATTCCTTTAATCCTCTGTTAGGTCTTCTGTTATTTGCAGCTGAATATAGGGAAATTTTTACTTCTAGTGGTCACACAATGTTAGGAATCAGTTATAATTTGAACATTAAAGTGGTATTTTATTAATAGCCCTCACTGGTGACATAGACTGAGGTTTATTTTAGACATATTATAAATTAATTATTATACATACACTTAACCAGAACAATACCTTAATTATGTAGTTTGACCTCAACATGTATAACAACTTTTGAACACATCTATTATATATGATTTTCTCCTCTACAGGAAACATTTTTCTCTATCAATAATGCACTATTAACATGATCTAGTTGTTGAGACATGCAAAAAAGCCTCAAGAGATCAGATTGGATGTTGTCATTGTTTTTGTTAAAATGGAATTCAACTTGTAAATATAATTATCCTTGGTTGTTAGAGCGATCACTTTTCATTTGAATTCTAGTCATGTCTCTAGAACTTAAAAGGAAAGTGAAGAGTCTGAGGCAGGGTTTGGACATTCAGGTCATGACAAAAAGCAAAAAGGGCTGGGGTTGGTTAGTACAGATAGTAGATGAGTGTGGAACACTTAAAATTAACCTTCAGATCTATTAAGGGATATTGTTCAGAAAATGAGAGTCAGCTGTTCTCTGTCTTTTATGATGAAAACCCCCTATCAAGTGGGCTTATGTTTTTGCATCTGGAATTCAGAGTAGCCAAAAAGTACTCCCTCTTGGAAGGTGAATATTGAATATTCCTCCTGGAATTGAATATTTAGATAAGATTTGGATCTTACTCTCTGGAGATAGTGGCTTATATTTAATTGATTCTCCAAAAAAAAAAAACCAAAAGCAATTAAATTCTGGGTCTCCTTATACCTTTTATTAATAAACAAGTAAACAGGGATGCATAGGATAGGGTCTCCCATGACCCCCATCACATGCAAAGATGCTGAGCATTTATTCTTTAGGGACACCCAGGGTCTGTAAGTAAGAAGCAAGGAGGCAAAGGCCATCTAAGGTGGGAGACAGGCCTTGAAGCCTTTTGGCTCTCTGCCAGCCCCTAGAGACCTGCCCCTTTCCTCAGGTAGGAGGTAAAGCAGCTCTCAGTGGATGCAATGGTGTCTCAAGTCATTAAACAAAACCCTGAGCTTCTCTAGTTCTCTCTCTGCACTCAGTCTCATCTCTGAGAGGGTGGTGTCTGTGTGGTCCTGCCTGACGGTATTGGTCAGAACTGACTGATTTCTCCAGGATGGTTCTATGATTTTATCAACACGCATAATTTGTAAGCTCTGGATTACTTTCCTCTTAGTAAACCTTTCCTAGTACTGAGTAAACATCTTCCTGGGGAGGGAAAGCAAAATATTCCCACTCTCAAATTATGTTCATGTGCTATGCAAACCTTTAAAGTCTCAAGGAAGGCTGGGTGCCTGACTTCCAGGGAAAATGTCAGTGCACCTTGACTTGAGTACATAAAATAACAGTTAACTGGTGCCATCTGGAGGGAAAGAGGAGTCTAAACAATAAAGAAAATTTGAAAAACTTAACTAAAAATATGACATAGAGACATACCTCGGAGATATTGCAGGTTCCAGACCACCGCAATAAAGCGAGTGATGCAATACAGCAAGTCCCATGAATTTTTTGGTTTCTCTGTGCATATAAAAGTTATGTTTATACTGTAGCCTATTAAGTGTGCAATAGCGTTATGTCTGAGAAAGCAACGTACATAATTAATTAAAAATACTTTATTATGGTAACTAGACTTATCACGATGATTATTTTGAAATGTACAGAAATACCGAATCACTATATTGTGTACTAGGAACTAACACAGTGTTGTGGGTCAATTATACCACAAAAACAAACACGCACACTCATAAGAGATCAGATTTGTGGTTACCAGAGGCAGGGAGTCGGGGGAGGAGGAACTGGATGAAGGTGATCAAATGGTACAAACTTCTAGTTATAAGAGAAATAGGTACTAGGGATATAATGTACAATACGATAAAGATAATTAACACCGCTGTACATTATATCTGAAAGTTAAGAGAGTAAATCTTGAGTTCTCATCACAAGGAAAAATTTTTTTCTATTTCTTTAATTTTGTATCTGTATGATATGATGGATGTTCACTAAACTTATTATGGTAATCATTTCATGATGTATGTAAATCAAATCATTATGCTGTACACCTTAAACTTATACAATGCTCTGTGTCAACTATATCTCAATAAAGCTAGAAGAAAAAAATTTTAATAAAGAAAGAACTCCCAGAGATTTTAAAAAGACTTTGTTGCTAAAAAGTACTAACCATCATCTGACAATGCAGGGTTGCCACAAACCTTCAGTTTGTTAAAAAAAAAATTATCTGTAAAGTGTAATAAAGCAAAGCACAATAAAATGATGCATGCCCGTAAGTCCAAACATTATAGGAAAAAAAATTTTTTCTTTTTAGGAAGAAAAAATTTTAAGAGAATTTCCTGCTTTTCTCCTTCCTTCTCTGAATGCACCTGTGCCAGTCACAAGGGGGCTAGGGGACCTCAACATTAAACTAGATATCTTTCTCCAAATCAGGCTCTGCACTCAGTCATGGGTCTTCATCACACACGGTGACACTCCCGTTACCAACTGGTACCACTTGTTGTGCCCTGTTAGTCATATTTGAAATAAATCTTGGAATTATGCCGTGTCTCAAAGTGTCATCCACTGATAATTTCCATCAGAATCACCTGGTGTATTTAATAAAACTACAGATTCATGGGCTTCAGTTTAGGCCTTCTGAATATGAATTTCTTTCATACTTTATTAGAATGATCAGTGGAAGGAAGTAAAGTTTGTTTTCTTATTTTATCAAACATTTATATAGAGAGCACTTGTTATGGGTTTGGCATTGTTCTGAGCCCTTTACAAATATTAATGTATCAATGCATGAGGTCTTCTCAACAACTGTAGGAATCTAGGTGCTATTATTATCCATCCCTGACTGATGATGGGAAAACCAAGATGCAGGGAGGTTAAGTAACTTCCCCAAGGTCACATGGCTAGTAAGCACATAGGGGATCCATTCAGGCATTCCGGCTCCGGAATACGAGCTCCTAACTACCATCCCAGGCTGCCTCACTTAGGTTAAATAATAGGAAATATTCTCATTTGGATTTTTTTAAACACTTCTATTTTGGCCTTCACATAATTTTAGTATATTTTTTCTATTTGCATCTAAAAATAGAAAATATAAATACAACTGTACCCAAGTAATGAAAACATACTGATATATTAGGGACTGTTCTCATTGCCTTGAATATAGTGATGAGAAATAGCAATTGGTTATAGTAATTAACATACACTGAATATTCACCATGTTTTATGTTCTGTTGTAAGCAATTTATTTTTAAAAATGTTTATCCCCTCCCCTTGAGTGTGGGCTGGATCTAGTGACTTGCTTCTAACCAATAGGATATGGAGAAGGGAAAGGACATCTGTTAGTAATTTATTTAATTTTTTTGAGTATTCTAGAGATAGGTACTATTGTAACAGATAGGTTAAAAGTAATAGAATAGAAAAAGATATACCATGTTAATACTAATCACAAGAAAACTGGAGTGGCTATATGATTATCAGACAAAAGGGATTTCAAAGCAAAGGTCACTTCATAATGATAAATGGGCCCACTCATCAAGAAGACACAATAATCTTAAATGTTTACAAACCTAATAACAAAGCTGCAAAATACACAAAGCAACAACTGATAGAACTGATGGAAGAAATAGATTAACCCACAGTTATAGTCAGAGGGTTCAGCATGTCTCTCAATAAATGATAAAACAAGCAGACAGAAAATCAGTGAAGATATAGAAAACTTGAACAACACAATCAACCAACTTGACCTAACTGACATTCATAGAACTATCTACTCAACAGTAGCAGAATATACATGTTTTTCAAATGTACAGGGAACATTTGCCAAGATAGATCATACTATGAGTCATTAAACAAGTATCAATAAATTTGAAGGGATTCATATCATACACAAGCATGTTCTCTTTCCACATGGAATTACAGTAGAAGTCAACAGGAGAAAGATCTCTGGAAAATCTCCAAATATATGGAAAGTTAGTAAAATACTTATAAATAATATATGGATCAAAGAAAAATCAAAAAGGAAATTAGAAGTATTTTCAATTGAATGAAAATGAAAATGTAACACATAAAAACTAATGGGAAGCTGCCAAAGCAGTACTTAGAGGGAAATGCATGATATGAAATTTCTATATTAGAAAAGAAGATCTCAAATCAATGACCTCCATTTCCATCTTAACAAATTAAAGTGGAAAAAAAGAGTAAATTAAACCCAAAGTAAGCAGAAGACAGGAAATAATAAATATTATAATGGAAATCGGTAAAATAGAAAACAGAAAACAATAGAGTACATAAATTAGACCCAAAGCTAGTTCTTTGAGATCAATAAAACTGATAACTCTCTAGCGAGACCGATAGGGAAAAAAGAGAGAAGATATAAGTGACATAATTACAGAGTTTACAGATATTAAAAGGACAATAAGGGAATATTATTAATTACTTTATGCTAAAAAAATTAGACCCCTTTGATGAAATGGATAAATTACATGAAAGATGCAAACTACCAAAGGTCACTCAAGAAGAAATGGATAACCTAAAGAGCCATAAAGCCATTACAAAAATTAATTGTAATTAAATGGCATCCCACAAAGAAAACTACAGGCCCAAATGGCTACACTGGTGAATTATACCAAACATACAAGGAAGAAATAATACCAAATCTTCAAAAACGCTTCCAGAAAATTAAAAAGAAGGGAATTCTCCCCAGTTCACTCTATGAGGCAAGCATTACTCTGATACCAAATCTAGACAAAGATATTTGAAGGAAACTACAGCTGATTTTCCTCATGAACATAGATATAAATATTCTAAATGAAATGTTAACAAATCAAAGTAACCACATATAAAAGGATAACATACCATGACCAAGTGGAGTTTACCCTAGGAATGCAAAGTTGGTGCAATATTTTAAAAAATAAATCAATGTATTTTACCATACTAATAGACTAAAAAAGAAAAATCATATGCTTATCTCAATAGACACAGGAAAATCATCTGACAAAATCTAACTTCCATATTCAACACATTGACCCATAGAGTCACTGCAATCCCAATAAAAATCTTCACATGATTTTTTTGGTAGAAATTGATGGGCTTATTCTAAAAATAAGAATATTTTTATTCTTATCGAACATTAACTTATTTTAAGACAAGAAATTAAAACTATAGTATAATCAAGACAATATGGTATTGATGTAAAGATACACAGGTCAGTGGATCACAGAGTCCAGAAATAGACCCACATATATATGATTAACTGATTTCTGACAAAGGTACTAAAATAATTCAGTGGAGAAAGGATAGTGTTTTGAGCAAATGGTGAAGGAAAGAAAGAAAGAAGAAAGGAAGAAAGAAAGAAAGAAAGAAAGAAAGAAAGAAAGAAAGAAAGGAAGGAAGAAAGAAAGAAAAAAGAAAGAAAGGGAAAGAAAGAGGTAGAAGGGAAGGAGGAAAGGAAGGAAGGAAGGAAGAAAAAAGGTAGGGAGGAAGGAACACACACACAACTTTAATCCATTCCTTGTACCATATACAAAAGTTAACTCAAAATGCATCATAGACCTAAATGTAAAACCTAAAACTGTAAAATTCCTACAAGAAATAATAAGAGAAAATCTTTGTGTCCTTGGGTTAGACAAGAGTTTTTTAGACACAACACCAAAAGCACAATCTATGAAAGAAAAAAAATATATGTTGGACTTTATCAAAATTAAAAACGTCTGCTGTTTGAAGACCCTGTTAAGATAATGAAAAACCAAGTTGCAGACTAGTTACTAGTTTGTTAATGATAAATCTGTAATTTATCTGATAAAGAATTTGTATGCAGAATACATAAAGAACTTTCAAAACTTAATAACAGGAAAAAAAAAACAACAAAAAATGGGTAACAGATACTTCATCAGAGAAGATATAAGGATGGCAAATAAGCACACGCAAAGATGCTTATCATCATAGTCTTTAAGGAAATGCAAATTAAAACAACAATGAGATACCAATACACACCTTTTGGAATGACTAACATTCGAAAGACGGGGCATACCAAGAGTTGACCAGGACGTAGAGGAACTAGAACCCTCATACACTGCTGGTGGGAATGTAAAATAGTAAAATCCTTTTGAAAAATAGTTGGCCATTTCTCAAAAACTTATACACCATATGACCCAGCCATTTCCATTCGAGGTATTTACCCAAGAGAAAATAAAGCTTGTGTCCATACAAGGATACATAAGTGTTTCTACAGGCTATATTAATCTTCCATTGCTGCATGACAAATGCCCACAAATTTTAGCAGCTTAAAAACAACATACACTTATCTCAGTTTCCATGAGTCAGGAGTCCAGTCATGGCTTAGCTGGATGCTCAGGATCTCACAAAGCTGCAACCAAGGTGTTGGTCATGCTGCAGTCCTTTCTGGAACTCAGGCATTTTTCCTAACTCACATGGTTGTTGGCAGATTCAATTTCTTGTGGTTATAAGGCCAAGGTCACTATTTTATTGCTGGCTGTCACCCAGAGGCTACTCTCAGCTCCTAGAAGCAGTGAGCAGTTCCTGGCCATGCAGCCTTCTTATTCTTACAACATGGCAGCTTACTTCCTCAAAGCCAGCAGGAGAATCTCTCTCCAGTCTGCTAAAATGGAGTCCTATATAATGTAACATAATTGACAAAGGTGGCTATCCAATCACCTTTGTCATATTCCATTGGCTAGAAAAAAGTCACAGGTTCTGTTCACACTCAAGGAGAAGGGATTATACAAGAGCATGACTCACTGTGTCATCTTAGGGTGAAATTCCACAGCAGTTTTTATATTTGTTAACAGTCTCCAGTTGGAAACAACTCAAATGTCCATTAACAGGTGAATGGATAAACAAATTGTGGTATACCTATATAGTAGAATACTACTCAACAATATAGAAGAATGATATACACAAAACATGAATCAATCTCAAAATAATTGTGCTGAGTGAAAGAAGCTAGAAAAAAACAAGTATTTACAGTGTGATTCCATTTATATAAAAATCTGAAAAACACACACTAATCTATAATGACAGAAAGCAGATCAGGGATCATCCAGGAATGAGAATCAAGGGCAGGAAGGCCCAGACAGGAGACAGACATTACAAAGAGGAAGGAGGAAACTTTTGGGGTTGACAGATATATTCACAATCTGAATAGTAGTGATGATTACATGGCTGTATCATATACCAAAACTTATCAAACTGTACACTTGATCCCGCATGCAGCAACTAAAAAAAAAAATAGATCCCACACACTGCTACTAAGGATCCCACAAGCGGCAATGAAGATCCCACGTACCGCAGCTAAGACTCAGCTAGCCAAATAAATAAATATTAAATAAATAGTTCAATTAATTGTATGTCAACCATACCTTACTGAAGCTGTTTAAAAAACAAAACAAAAAAACCTCTAACATCTTCTTCCAGAATCAATTCTCTCAAGATATTTCTGCTTGCTAATAAAAGCTTCCCTTTTTGTCAGTTTTAAATTACCAATTTGCTAAGTTTTCCAAATTTATTTTTTACAGCAGATTCTAAGACAGTGAAACACGAGCTTTTGTTTGAGGTGGAAAAACTGTGGCAACTTTTGCTATGTGAGTCTTATGACATATCCGGAAATGGAGTCTATCTGGTTGGCTTATACTTTGAAGGTTTAGTGGGAGAAGTCAGATGTGCAAATGGACAATTTCAATATAATATAACTGCACACACCTACACACACTCTATGGAGGGCCTGGGGTGGGTATGTGGTGTGCAGAGAAGACTTTGTGGAGACAGCGCCTGAATTAAGTTTCAGGGGATGAATGGGAGTTGGCCAAGTGAAGAAGGGAAAAGGCATTCCAGGTACAGAAAATGGCATAAGCAACAGGAAGGAAGCAGGAAAGAGCATGTTACACATGGGAAAGCAGAAGGAATTTAGGCACAAGGTGGGGAGTTGTGGTGGATCAGGTTGGAGAGGGTGGGTGATGGCTGACATGATGGACATTATGATTTGGACATTACCTTTCAGGCAGAAAATTTCAGCACTCTGAAGAATTTTAGGCAGGTAAATGATATCACCGAAGAAAAGAATAATCTCATCTGTGGACGAAAAGGACTTCGTAATACACAGTGATGGTAAGGACCGGAATGAGAAGATGGATTTAAGACATCTAAAGGGGCTTCCCTGGTGGCGCAGTGGTTGAGGGTCCGCCTGCCGATGCAGGGGACACGGGTTCGTGCCCCATGCCGGGAAGATCCCACATGCCGTGGAGCGGCTGGGCCCGTGAGCCATGGCCGCTGAGCCTGTGCTCTGCAACGGGAGAGGCCACAACAGTGAGAGGCCTGCGCACAGCAAAAAAAAAAAAAAAAAAAGACATCTAAAGGGCTTACAATATTTTGTAAGTCCTCGTGATCAACTGGCCATAAGTGAAAGAGAGAAGTCTATAGTGATCCCCAAGGTTTTATCTTGGGGTCCTTCCATTAACTGAAAAGCGGAGCACAAGAGGCAGGAGGAGGTCTTCTGGGGTGGGATGAAAAGAAAGAAATGAGTTTAAGCTGGGCTTATTGAGTTTCAGATGCATCGGGAAGTTGAAGCAAAGATGCCTTTTAAGGCAGGTAGAAAAAGGTCAGAGAATGAGAATACACATGGGTGGTACAACTCTCATGGTGGCGGGACTGCCCCAGAAAAATGTGTAGAGAAGAGCATTGGACTAGAGCCCAAAAAACCTTCCACTAAGGGCTAGGGGTAGAAGGGAAATCCCTACTGAAGACCCCCAATGAACGGCCAGAGATACAGTGAAGGTAACTAAATTAACTATCCTGTTCTGTTAACTAATGTCTCCATTCCAAAGACTTGTTCTCTCCCTACCTCCCCCCACCACGCACTTTTGCTCCCAGTCTTCTGGTTGCAGGAAAAGTCAGCAACAAATGTAACTTCTTCGTCCTGAAAGAAAAGATTAAATAGACAAGACAAAATACAATATGAGACGCAGTTTAGAATAGGAGAGAACCGAGTATATTTGCAGATTGGGGTAACACAGCAAAAAGAGAGAGAGAAAATAAAGATA
This sequence comes from Neophocaena asiaeorientalis asiaeorientalis, assembly GCF_003031525.2. NCBI lineage: Eukaryota > Metazoa > Chordata > Mammalia > Artiodactyla > Phocoenidae > Neophocaena > Neophocaena asiaeorientalis. The sequence goes on from NW_020175190.1 coordinate 1,353,310, forward strand.
TGAGAATCGGAGGGGATGGTTAGTTAAGGTCAAAGAGAAAATAGAGCATGGACTCTGGGAGAAAACAGAAGAGGAGCACTGGTGGACTGGACAGGTGACATCTTGTCCCTTGAATCCAGAGGAAACAAGATACTAAACCAGGCACATCGAGATCAATGTATAGATCCCCTACTTGGGTTAATGTCCAGCCTCTGAAGCTCCTGAGTGTTCCCCTCCAATACCAGCCTCTTCCTCACCCAAGTTCTGCCTGCAAAAATGTGTGTCCAGTAGCCTAACAATGCTGGGTATAACACCACTGATTGGAAAACCACAATGAACACTGCTGCTTGGCTAACTTAGGGTCAAACAATGAAGGAGAGCTCAAAAAATCTAAAACAACATATTCACTGATTTGCACTTATATTTCTAATTTGTTCTTGCAGTGATAGGATGAGACCAACTTGAAAAGAAAATGGAATCCAAGTTGTGAGAGCCTTCCAAAGTTGCTCCATGAAGCTGAGCTGTGGTTGAGGCTGTTAATTTTTTAAATCCTCGAGCATTAGGCTTGGTCTTCCAAAGCATCTGTATCAAGAGTGTTGGTCCAGGCAACCAGATCTTCCACTTCTTCTTCCCATGGCTCATTTGTGCTAACATCAACTGGTAAAACTTTTCTCTTCCACCGCTCCTTTGTTTCATCCGTCTTTGTGACGATATCTGTTTCAGTTTGTGAATCAGGAAAAGTTTGAACTATAATGGGAAATACAAAAAACAGTAATTTAATAGACATGGGCAGGAAAAACAATAAAAAGAAAGTGTCCCTGCATTTGTAGCATAATGTGTAAGATCATCTAAATGAATGCAAGTAACCTTTTTAAAGTTTCTAAATTTCACATTTTGCAATGAACTTATTTGTCATGAATCATTCTTTCCCTTTTGGTCAATCTTTCTATGCTCATACATGTACTGAGCCCCTGCTAAGTGCCAGTAGATGTGTACGGGAAAAGGTGTCCATGAGTGATTCGGCAGCACAAGGACGGAATCACCATGTCTAAGTGAAAAAAGACTTGGACTTTGACAGGGAAGGAAAAATTTGCTAAACAGAGAGGGGCAGAGAAGGGAGATGGGAGCGCTTTAGATCAAGGACACAGCACAGACCAAGGCACAAAGGCATGAGAGAACCTGACAGCTTTGGAGGTAAACAGAGTTGACGTTTCAGTATTTATGCTCTGCCAGGTGCTGTGCTAAGCATGTGCTACATGTAAAATATAACTTAGACACAATGCTTATGATGGGCAGGTATTATTACCTTTATTTTAAAGATGAGGAAATTGAGACTGAGTGGCCTGCAGTAACTTGCCCAAGGACGTCCAGCTAATAATAGTTAATTCTAGGTCCAAAGGATCCAAAATCACTGTGTTACAGTGTGTGGACAGTTCAGTGGAGCTGGCTAGTCAGGCTGAGACCAGGTTAGGAAAGCCTCATATATCACACAAAGAAGTTTCATCTTTCTTGCATGGGTCTTGTAAACAGGGAAATAAATTGATTATATTTTAAAAGAAGAATATAGATACAGTATCTATATTTCTCAATACTTCCACTCAGCGAGGGGAACTTGCTTTCTAGGGGTGAACCCTAGTTGGTGCTATTTATGTTCTGCTACCCCTAAAACCCCACTGTACTCTCCCCTCCCTGCACAATTATTGCCACCTAATTCATTGCCCGGCATGCGGTCAAGGACAAATTCTGTTGGTTTCATATGTTTATTTCCCCAATTATGTACCAAATGAACCTTGTAATATCCATTGTCTTCCAGTTGTGCTACAGACAAGGGTTATGAATGAATTGTTCTCTCGGTCTCTTTGGTTTATGGAAAGATTTATAGAGGGATTTGAGTTTAGACGGCTGCCATCAGCCTATAAGAGGTCTGAGGTCTCTAAAGATTGAGTTCTTATTTTTATACTTTAATATTAATCTCTAGCTATTTTTTTTGTTAGCTTCTGCTTTATAACAAACTGAATCAGTTATACATATATATATGTTCCCATATCTCTTCCCTCTTGCATCTCCCTCCCTCCCACCCTTCCTATCCCACCCGTCTAGGTGATCACAAACCACCTAGCTGATCTCCCTGTACTATGCAGCTGCTTCCCACTAGCTAACCATTTTACATTTTGTAGTGTATATGTGTCCATGCCACTCTCTCACTTTGGCACAGCTTACCCTTCCCCCGCCCCATATCCTCAAGTCCATGCTCTAGTAGGTCTGTGTCTTTATTATTTTTATTATAAATGGGTGTTGAATTTTGTCGAAAGCTTTCTCTGCATCTATTGAGATGAACATATGGGTTTTCTCCTTCAATTGTTATTATGGTGTATCACGTTGACTGATTTGCGTATATTGAAGAATCATTGCATTCCTGGAATAAACCCCACTTGAACATATTGTATGATCCTTTTAATGTGCTGTTGGATTCTTTTGCTAGTATTTTGTTGAGGATTTTTGCATCTATGTTCATCAGTGATATTGGCCTGTAGTTTTCTTTCTTTGTGACATCTTTGTCTGGTTTTGGTATCAGGGTGATGGTGGCTTCACAGAATGAGTTTGGGAGTGTTCTTCCCTCTGCTATATTTTGGAAGAGTTTGAGAAGGATAGGCGTTAGCTCTCCTCTAAATGTTTGGTAGAAATCGCCTGTGAAGCCATCTGGTTCTGGGCTATTGTTTGTTGGAAGATATTTTCTTTTATTTTTTGCAGTACGCGGGCCTCTCACCGCTGTGGCCTCTCCCGTTGCGGAGCACAGGCTCCGGACGCGCAGGCTCTGCGGCCATGGCTCACAGGCCCAGCCACTCCGCGGCATGTGGGATCTTCCTGGACCAGGGCACAAACCCGCGTCCCCTGCATTGGCAGGCGGACTCTCAACCACTGTGCCACCAGGGAAGCCCTGTTGGAAGATTTTTAATCGCAGTTTCAATTTCAGTGCTTGTGATTGGCCTGTTCATATTTTCTATTTCTTCCTGGTTCAGTATCGGCAGGTTGTGCATTTCTAAGAATTTGTCCATTTCTTCCAGGTTATCCTTTTTACTGGCGTAGAGTTGCCTGTAGTAATCTCTCATTATCTTTTGTATTTCTCCAGTGTCAGTTGTTACTTCTCCATTTTCATTTCTAATTCTATTGATTTGATTCTTCTTCCTTTTTTTCTTGATGAGTCTGGCTAATGGTTTATCAATTTCATTTATCTTCTCCAACAACCAGCTTTTAGTTTTATTAATTTTGCTATCAGTTCCTTCATTTCTTTTTCATTTATTTCTGATCTGATCTTTATTATTTCTTTCCTTCTGCTAAATTTAGGTTTTTTTTGTGCTTCTTTCTCTAATTGCTTTAGGTGCAAGGTTAAGTTGTTTATTTGAGATGTTTCCTGTTTCTAAAGGTAGGATTGTATTGCTATAAACTTCCCTCTTAGAACTGCTTTTGCTGCATCCCATAGGTTTTGGGTCGTCGTGTCTTCATTGTCATTTGTTTCTAGGTAGTTTTTAATTTCCTCTTTGATTTCTTCAGTGATCACTTCGTTATTAAGTAGTGTATTGTTTAGCATCCATGTGTTTGTATTTTTTACAGATCTTTTCCTGTAATTGACATCTAGTCTCATAGTGTTGTGGTCGGAAAAGATACTTAGTACGATTTCAATTTTCTTAAATTTACCAAGGCTAGATTTGTGACCCAAGATAGGATCTATCCTGGAGAATGTTCCATGAGCACTTGAGAAAAATGTGTATTCTGTTGTTTTTGGATGGAATATCCTATAAATATCAATTGAGTCCATCTTGTTTAATGTATTATTTAAAGCTTCTGTTTCCTTATTTATTTTCATTTTGGATGATCTGTGCATTGGTGAAAGCGGGGTGTTAAAGTCCCCTACTATGATTGTGTTACTGTCGATTTCCCCTTTTATGGCTGTTAGTATTTGCCTTATGTATTGAGGTGCTCCTATGTTGGGTGCATAAATATTTACAATTGTTATATCTTCTTCTTGGATCGATCCCTTGATCATTATGTAGTGTCCAAAACCCATGCTCCACAACAAGAGAAGCCACTGCAGTGAGAAGCCTGCACACTGCAACAAAGAGTAGCCCCTAAAAAAAAAAAAAAAAAAAAAAAAAAAAGGAGAATAAAACACCCAGACAGTCAGAACCCTAGGACAAATGGTGAAAGCAAAGTTATACAGACAAAATCTCACAGAGAAGCATACACATACAAACTCACAAAAGGAGGAAAGGGGGAAAATAATATATCTTCTAGCTATTATTAATTTAAAATTAAATTCTGTCTTTCCCTTGAGAAAATCTTCTCTATGAACGTATCATTGATGGACTAATGATACTTCTTTCTAACCATGTTTGAGCTGTTCTAAATGCATATGCTTTTGGTCACAAGAAATACAGAGCCCAATTCAAACCAGTTTAAACAACAGAGAAATGTCTTATCTCACAGAAGGAGATCAGAGGTAGGGCAGGACTGAATGATACAGTGACTCAACAATGTCATTCAGGACAAGTTCTTTACACTACTCTGCTTTACCATCTCTGGCATTGTCTTCATCTTCAGAGTCACAGCAAGAGACATGTGGCCATTCTAGTACTCATACCAGACACAGCAACATGCAGAGGAATAAAGGGGTCTTTTCTCCAGGGTCTCATTTTTAAGAGTAGGAAAACTACCCCTGGAAGGACCTAGTATATTTCCTCTCAGGCTGGATTGTGTCACACCCTACTCCTAAACTAGTCACTGGCAAGGGAAATGGGATTACCATGATTGGGTAGTCAGTTGTTGGAGTGGAATGAATGTTGGGAGTCAATGACCTTGACCATTTGCCCTCTTAGTTCCTGTGCTGCTAAAAAAAACAAAACAAAACAACACTCCTAGGAAGCAAAAAAAGAAATCCTAGCTAGATTAGCAGAGCATAATGCAAAACAAACATAAAAATGTTTCCTCATGACATAGAAGAAGTAAACATTATTTTGAACCTTTTTCCTCCAGAAAATCTTAAGCATTACAAATTGCTCTGAGAAACCTTGGATTTACTGATTGGAATCAATAACAATAACCTTTGTTACTATGTTAAAATAAGTTACAGAAACACAAATTCTAATTGCCTTATGGTTTGTATGCCTTTCTTGGGATGGATCCTCAAAACCCTGCTTCTTAAAATTTTTTCTAATCCTAAAATTAGTTAGTGAAGATACTAAGTTCTGTTCTGATTGGTGGGCTCTGATTATTGCCCAATGGTTTATTTCCATTCACTTCTGTATTAGTTTCAGTTCAGTTAGAAAAACAAAGCCCTGGAGGGTGGAGTCAAGATGGTGGACTAGGAGGATGCAGAATTCATGTCTGCACAACTAGGGCACCTACCAGTCACTGGTGGGGGACCACAGAAACCTAAGAGGATGGGAGGAACCCCCAACAACCAGTTGTTTCAATTATATTTTTATTTTTCCTAATATATTTTTTATCTTTCTAATTTTATTTTGTTTTTTATTCTTTGTTATTGTACTGCTCCTTTTTTGCTTTTTTTTTTTTTTTTTGCCTCACCACACAGCTTGCAGGATCATGGTTCCCAGGCTGGAGGTCGGGCCTGAGCTCCTGTGGTGGGAGCTCTGAGTCCAAACTGCTGGACTAACAGAGAACCTCAGACCCCAGGGAATATTAATTGGAGTAAGGTCTCCCAGAGGTCCTCATCTTGGCACCAAGACCTGGCTCTGTACAACTGTCTGCAAACTCCACTGCTGGACGCCTCAGGCCAAACAACCAGTAAGACAGGAATACAGCACCACCCATCAAAAAAAAAATGAAATGACAAAAAAATACGTTACAGCTGAAGGAGCAAGGTAAAAACCTACAAGACCAAATAAATGAAGACAAAATAGGCAACCTACCTGAAAAAGTATTCAGAGTAATGATATTAAAAACGATCCAAAATCTCGGAAACAGAATGAAGAAAATACGAGAAATATTTAACAAGGATCTAGAAGAACTAAAGAGCAAACAAACAGTGATGAACAACACAATAACTGAAATTAAAAATACTCTAAAAGGAATCAACAGCAGAATAAGTGAGGCAGAAGAACGGATAAGTAAGCTGGAAGATAAAATGGTGGAAATAACGGCCAGGGAGCAAAATAAAGAAAAAACAATGAAAAGAATTGAGGACAGTCTCAGAGACCTTGGGGACAACACTAAACACACCAACATTCAAATTATAGGGGTCCCAAAAGAAGAAGAAAAAAGGAAAGGTGTGAGAAAATATTTGAAGAGATTATAGTTAAAAACTTCCCAAACATGGGAGAAGAAATAGTCAATCAAGTCCAGGAAGTGCAGAGAGTCCCATACAGGATAAACCCAAAGAGAAACATGCCAAGACACATATTAATCAAACTATCAAAAATTAAATATAAAGAAAAAATATTAAAAGCAGCAAGGTAGGGGCTTCCCTGGTGGCGCAGTGGTTGAGAGTCCACCTGCCAATGCAAGGAACATGGGTTCGTGCCCCGGTCTGGGAAGATCCCACATGCCGCAGAGTGGCTGGGCCCGTGAGCCATGGCTGCTGAAATAACATACAAGGGAATCCCCATGAGGTTAACAGCTGATCTTTAAGCAGAAACTCTGCAAGCCAGAAGAGAGTGGCAGGACATATTTAAAATGATGAAAGGGAAAAACCTAGAACCAAGATTACTCTCCCCAGCAAGGATCTTATTCAGATTCGATGGAAAAATCAAAAGCTTTACAGACAAGCAAAAGCTATAAGAATTCAGCACCACCAAACCAGCTTTACAACAAGTGCTAAAGGAACTTCTCTAAGTGGGAAACACAAGAGTAGAAAAAGACCCACAAAAACAAACCCAAATCAATTAAGAAAATGGTAATAGGAACATACATATCAATAATCACCTTGAATATAAATGGATTAAATGCTCCAACCAAAAGACACAGACTGGCTGAATGGATACAAAAACAAGGCCTTTATGTATGCTACAAAAAACCCACTTCAGACCTAGGCACACATACAGACTGAAAGTGAGGGGATGGAAAAAGCCATTCCATGCAAATGGAAATCACAAGAAAGCTGGAGTAGCAACACTCATATCAGATAAAATAGACTTAAAAATAAAGACTGTTACAAGAGATAAGGAAGGACACTACATAACGATCAAGGGATCAATCCAAGAAGAAAACATGACAATTGTAAATATTTATGCACCCAACATAGAAGCACCTCAACACATAAGGCAAATGCTAATAGCCATAAAAGGAGAAGTCGACAGTAACACAGTAATAGTGGGGGACTCTAACACCCCACTTATACCAACAGACAGATAATCCAGACAGAAAATAAATAAGGAAACACAAGCTTTAAATGACACAATAGATCTGATAGACTTAATTGATATTTTTAGGACAATCCACCCAAAAGTGGAAAAATAAGCTTTCTTCTCAAGTGCATAAGGAACTTTCTCGAGAATAGAGCACATCTTGGGTCACAGATCAAACCTTGGAAAATTTAAGAAAATGAAATCGTATCAAGCATCTTTTCCAACCACAACGTTATGAGATTACTAATCAATTATAGGGAAAAAAACAGTAAAAATCACAAATACATAAAGGCTAAACAGTGCTCTGCTAAATAATCAAGAGACCACTGAAGAACTCAAAGAGGAAATTAAAAAATACTTAGAAACAAATGACAACAAAAACATGATGATCCAAAACCTACGGGATGCAGCAAAAGCAGTTCTAAACACAGTAATAGTGGGGGACTCTAACACCCCACTTATACCAACAGACAGATAATCCAGACAGAAAATAAATAAGGAAACACAAGCTTTAAATGACACAATAGATCTGATAGACTTAATTGATATTTTTAGGACAATCCACCCAAAAGTGGAAAAATAAGCTTTCTTCTCAAGTGCATAAGGAACTTTCTCGAGAATAGAGCACATCTTGGGTCACAGATCAAACCTTGGAAAATTTAAGAAAATGAAATCGTATCAAGCATCTTTTCCAACCACAACGTTATGAGATTACTAATCAATTATAGGGAAAAAAACAGTAAAAATCACAAATACATAAAGGCTAAACAGTGCTCTGCTAAATAATCAAGAGACCACTGAAGAACTCAAAGAGGAAATTAAAAAATACTTAGAAACAAATGACAACAAAAACATGATGATCCAAAACCTACGGGATGCAGCAAAAGCAGTTCTAAGAGGGATGTTCATAGCAATTCAAGCTCACCTCAAGAAAGAAGAAAAATCTCAAATAAACAAACTAACCTTACACCTAAAGCAACTAGAAAAAGAACAAAGAAAACCCAAAATTAGTAGAAGGAAAGAAATAAAAAAGATCAGAGCAGAAATAAATGAAATAGAAACAAAGAAAACAATAGCAAAGATCAATAAAACTAAAAGCTGGTTCTTTGAGAAGATAAACAAAATTGATAAACCTTTAGCCAGATTCATCAAGATAAAAAGGGAGAGGACTCATATCAATAAAATTAGCAATGAAAAAGGAGAGAATACAACTGACACCACAGATATACAAAAGGCCATAAGAGACTACTACAAGCAACTGTATGCCAGTAAAATGGACAACCTGGAAGAAATGGACAAATTCTTGGAAAAGTACAAGTTTCCAAGATTAAACCAGGAAGAATTAGAAAATATAAACAAACAAATCACAGGTAATGAAATTGAAACTATGATTAAAAATCTTCCAACATGGGACTTCCCTGGCAGCGCAGTGGTTGGGAATCCGCCTGCCAATGCAGGGGACACGGGTTTGAGCCCTGGTCCGGGAGGATCCCACATGCCACGGAGCAGCAGAGCCCATGTGACACAACTACTGAGCCCGCAAGCCACAGCTGCTGAGGCCCGTGTGCCTGAAGCCTGTGCTCAGCAGCGGGAGGCCACCGCGGTGAGAGGCCCGCACACCACAGCAAAGGGTGGACCCCGCTCGCCGCAACTGGAGAAAGCCCATGCACACACAGCCACAAAGACCCAACACAGCCACAAATAAATAAAAAAATAAGTAAATTTATTAAAAAAAAAAAAATCTTCCAACAAACAAAAGTCCAGGACCAGATGGCCTCACGGGCAAATTCTATCAAACATTTAGAGAAGAGTTAACACCTAACCTTCTCAAACTCTTCCAAAAAACTGTGGCGGGAGGAACACTCCCAAACTCGTTCTATGAGGCCACAATCACCCTGATACCAAAACCAGACAAAGATATCACAAAAAAAGAAAATTATAGACTAGTATCACCGATGAACATATAGACACAAAAATCCTTACAAAATACCAGCAAACAGAATCCAACAACACATTAAAAGGATCATACACCATGATCAAGTGGGATTTATCCCAGGATGCAAAGATTCTTCAATATACACAAATCAATCAATGTGATACACCATATTAACAAATTTGTTATACAATTATTATACAATTAACAAAGTGAAGAATAAAAACCATATGATCATCTCACTAGATGCAGAAAAAGCTTTTGACAAAATTCAGCACCCATTTATGATAAGAACCTTCCAGAAAGTGGGCAGAGAGGGAACCTACCTACCTAATAAAAGCCATATGTGACAAACCACAGCAAACAACATTCTCAATGGTGAAAAACTGAAAGCATTTCCTCTATGATCAGGAACAACAGAAGGATGTCCACCCTCACCACTATTATTCAACATAGTTTTGGAAGTCCTAGCCATAGCAATCAGAGAAGAAAAAGAAAGGGAATACAAATTGGAAAAGAAGAAGTAAAACTGTCACTGTTTGCAGATGATATGATATGATACATAGAAAATCCTAAAGATGCCACCAGAAAGCTACTAGAACTAATCAATGAATTTGGTAAGGCTGCAGGATACAAAATTAATGCACAGAAATCTCTGGCATTCTTATACACTAACAACTAAAGATCAGAAAGAGAAATTAAGGAAACACTCCCATTTACCACTGCAACAAAAATAATAAAATACCTAGGAATAAACCTACCTAAGGAGGCAAAAGACCTGTATTCAGAAAACTATAAAACACTGATGAAAGAAATCAAAGGTAACATAAATAGATGGAGAGATATACCATGCTCCTGGATTGGAAGAATCAATATTGTGAAAATGACTATACTACCCAAAGCAATCTACAGGTTCAATGCAATCCCTATCAAATTACCACATAGAGGGGTGGGATAGGGAGGGTGGGAGGGAGGCTCAAGAGGGAGGGGATATGGGGATATATGTATACATATAGCAGATTCACTTTGTTGTACAGTAGAAAGTAACACAGCATTTTAAGGCATTTATACTCCAATAAAGATGTGAAAAAAAAAGAAAAACAGAGCCCTCACAAGTAATACGAGAGTGAGAAGTTCAATATATGAAACAAGGATTATACACGTGTGGGAAGACCTGGAGCAGTGAGGTCTGGAAGGCCATAGCTGGAGAACCAGAGGAACATCACTGCCTATGTTAGCCTGATGCACTGTGAGTGGGGAAACCAGCACGAGATGCTGCACACATCTAGCCATCCCAAGTGGGACAAACACTGTGAGCTCATGGAGATTTCTGTGAAGCCATCACATCTGTAAAGCGAGAGTCTGTGAAGAGCTGCATGAAACTTCTGTGTCTGAGGAAGCTGCCATGTATGATACACACTTCTCAAGAATGACGGCCTTTTCTCCACTCCCACCTCCAAAATCTCAGAGGAATTTTTTCACATTGGCAAACTGTGACATGCTAACCCTCTCTGCAAAAGGGAAGCACGGAGTTCATTCCTTTTCCAGCTGAGTCATATTTTCCTTTGATATCCTGTACAAGTTCACTCTTGCTATATAATAAACAATCACAAGATCTCAGTGACATAGGACAGCAAGCATTTGTTTAGGTCACGCACCTGCAGGTCAGCTGTGGGTAAGCTTCTGTGGGTTGCGGATGGCTGGGAAGCTTGGCTGGGAAGCTTGGTGACCAGAGGGCTAGTCCAGGCATGTTCTTGTGATGATGGCAGGAGTGAAAAAGAGCAGGCCAAATTGCACAAACCCTGAGCACATCATACCCACTAATATTCCACAGGTCAAAACAGTCACATGGCAAAGCTCCAAGTCAAGCGTCAAGGGAGTACATTTTGCCCACGGTGGTGGAACAGGATAGGGAGTGAATGTTTCTGAACGCTAATCTAATTGGCCACAACCTCTTAGGTACAGTCTCTTCTCTCAGCAGTAAGATTAGACACAAAGGAGAGTCTATTCCAATTTCAAAGAGGACATGACCCAGAACTAGAAATCAAATGAGTTTCTGGACATTCCTTAAAATGTTCTCTTCCAGCTCACTTTTCTTACTTTTTCTCATTCATCATGAGTTTATCCCCCCTTTTTCCAAAGTCACAGGGTTGCTGAAACAGTGACAACTCTACTGCATCCTATCATTCACTCATTTGTTCATGAGCATTGAATGACTACTATATGCCAAGCACCATGCTGAGAGGTAAGCAGCCCCTTCCCTCAAGGAGGTCACGTTCTTTTAAAGGAGACTGGCAGTAAAGAGACCACTATAACATAGCACGTGTGGTGGACAGACTCTAAGCTGGCCTGTCATGATCCCCACATTCTGCTGTTCACACCTTTGTGTAATCTCCTCCCTTTTGAGTGTGGGTAGGACTTGCTACTTGCTTCTAATCAATCGAATATGACAAAGGTAATGGAACCTCACTCTCATGATTATGTTATATAAGTTTCTACCTTACTATCAGACTTGTTCTAAAGAATTTCCTTGCTGGCTGGCTGAAGTAGGAGGCTACGCTGGGAAAGCCCACAAGGCGATGAACTGCCGGAAGCCTTAAGAGCAGAGCGAGGCCTCCAGCATACAGCCAGCAAGAAGCTGGGCCCTCGGTCCTAAAGACAAAAGGAAGTGAATTTTGTCAGCAACTTCAGTGAGCTTACAGCAAGCAAATTCTTCCCTGTTCCAGCCGCCAGATGAGAATGCAGCCCAGCTGACGCCTTGATCACAGCCTTATGATATCCCAAGCAGAAGATCCTGCTACATCGTGCCTTGACTGTGGGCACATATAAACTGTGAAATAACAAGTGTGTGCTGTTTTAAGCCATTTAGTGTGTGGTAATTTATTACATAGCAATAGAAAACTAATAGAGCATGGTAAGACATGATAGTGTGCTATGATGGCTCACAGGGAAAGTTTCCTAGAGAAGGTAATACCTGAGCTGAATCTCAGAATGAGTAGGTACTAGAAAGGAAGAAAAAGGAGGGAATGATGTTGGGAACTGCTTGGTGGGTATATGAGAAAACACAGAGCATCTCTCAAATTTTTTTGAAATGAAGGAGGGAATAAACAACCATGACCTACTAGGTCAGTGTGGTGTTTAGGGTGTAAGTAGGACAAATAATTTTAGATTCGCTTAAAACATAAGCAGATTTGAGCTATAGAAAGCAGTCTGACAAAGCATGGACAGAAATTGTTGCAATCATCAACTTAACGAAATGACCTCTTCCGCTGGTGAAGATGGGGGTGGGGGGATGTTGGAGGAGAGAACTGCAGAGAGGAGTAGAGAATTCATGGAGGAAGCAGAGAGTAAGGCTGGAGAAAGCAACACTTCTTACCAATTCTTCCAGGCACCGTGAATCTGGTATAAGGCACAGTTGAATGGAGAAGACTGAGGCTGGTAATTTAGAGGATGAATATGCATGACACACCAAAACAAGTAGGAGCAAGAGAAGTAGATACTGAGTGGGGAAAAGAAAGAGATGGGGGGCAGGACCTTGAACAATCACTGAATGAAGGTTATTGCCTGTGTCTGGCGTTTGTAGGCTGTTGTGTTTCAAGGACAGGCAACAGCAAAAGCAGCAACGAATAGTTCAGAGGACTTCCCAGTTCACAAAGAATATTTACCTCCATGGAGTCATTTAGTCACAAGAATCCTCTGACATAGGGAAGGATATTAGAAACAAATATTTACTGAACATCTTCCATGTACCCGGTACTAGCTGAGGATGAAGAAACGGAAGCTCAGAGGTTAAGAGACTCTCCTATAATTACATAGATGTGGTATCTAAACCCAAGTTCTCTGACCCCGAATGTTTTGCTCTCCCTTCTATAGTAGCTGATTTCCATAAGTTACCAGCTCTCTCTTCCTGCTCAAGACCTACCCCCAATCTGTACCAAATGTTTCTTTGAAAAAATTTTCATTCTAAAAATAGTACCTGAAACATCTCAACTAATATTATTCCTTTCTTTTCAACCATATTGCATGTATCTCTGAATTTAAAATGAGTTCTGGGAATCCGTTTATTTAGTGTTTTGCTTATTTTTGCTGCTTTTATACATTTGAAACTTAGCCTTAGATTTTCAAATTGTGTATTCACCTATCAAAGGCTACAAAACTTGAAAGTATAACTAATTCATTTTTTTCAAAGCTCCAATTCTTATGTAAGTAACTTACTGAATTTATTTTGTTCGAAGGAGTTAAAGCAGCTTTAAAAAGGGGACACAAGATTAGGTCTCACATACCTAAAACTTATTTGAACTGAATAAAAATTTAAATTTATTATTATGACTAGTATTTCACTTCTAAAAACAAAGTAAAACAAATAGATTGAACTCAGTTTACCCGGAGTTGTACAGAGATAACTTCTTTCAGTTGGATAATTGGTTTTGTGAGGCTTTTTATTTTCTCTAGCAATCCGAGCCATGGCAGCAGCATACCTAGAATAACAAAAAGAAGAAATTATCACCTATGAATATAAATGGAAAGGCCAAACACAATTTTTAGAAAAATAATATAAAAAAATCACATCATTGTTAAGTTTTGATGTCAATGTGTTGAATGAGTTAGTGAGTTTTTCTCCCTGTTTTCTCAAAGAGTATGTATAAGGTTTGAATGACCCATCTTGAAAGTTAGGTAGAAAACACCTATTACAAACATTTGTACTTAGTAAAGAAGAAGAAGAAGAAGAAGAGGAAGAGGAAGAAGAAGGAGGAGAAGGAGAAGTGGAAGAAGAAGAATGAATTTTGGGAAGTGTATATTACTTTTGAGAAAAATAAGACAAATCAAACGAAACAGACAAGCAGAGCAATGGGCTTTGACAATGGTGCCATGCTGAGTATTGACTAATTCAATGGTAAACTGAAATTATTCCAATATGTGTTTTCCAACAGAATAGTACTTAGAAAAGTAAACAAATATGGTGTTAGATTAATATTTTAAGAGTAATAAAAACATCATTTGGTAGAGCAAGGTATGTTAGCTTCCTGGGAATGCTGTAACAAATTACCACAAACATGGCGACTTAAAATAACAGAAATTTAATCTCTCCCAGTTTTGGAGGCTAAAGTCTAGACCCACGGTGTTGGCAGGACCATGCTTCCCCTGGAGGCTTTAGGGGAGAACCCTTCTTTGCCTCTTCCTGGCTTCTACTGGCTCCCAGCAACCCTTGGTGTCCCTTGGCTTGCAGCTTCGTCACTCTGATCTTGGCCTCCACTGCCACATGGCCTTCTTCCTGGTGTCTCCCTGCCCTCCTCTTCTTAGAAGGACACCAGTTACTGGACTTAGAGCCCAACTTAATCTGCTATAGATCATCTTAACTAATTACATCTCCAAAGATCCTATTTCAAAATAAGGTCATAATCTGAGGTTCTGGGTGGACACAAGTTTCAGGGGAACACTGCAACCCTTACACAAGGGAAAAATTCTACCAGAAAAATTCATGACATATCCTGGAAAAAACCCACCATCTGGCAGGAGATATCAAGGAGCCCAAGTCAAGCTACAACAGCATTTCCTTAGAGAAGGAGTTCATATATGGAAATGAAAATTTTTACAAAAATTTCTTTTGGGGATGACTAAATTTTTAAATATATTATAACAAGAAAACTTTTGGTGAAAATATTGTTTATTGTAATTGAAATTAAGTGGAATAGAAATGCTTTTGTCTCACAGGTGTACCTCACTCACACAATACTTCTGAAAAGTTCATTCATTTGAAAAATATTCATTGAGCACATACATTGTGCCAGGCACAGTTCTAGGAGCTAATGATACAGGAAGAACAAGACAGACAAGGTCCCTGGCCCCATTGAGAGGAGAAAAAAATAAGCGAATGTGAAAATTAAGATACATCAGCAGTGATATGTACCATGATGAAAATAAAACCTCCAATAACATGCTGTATGGAGGTGCTGAAAGCAGACATCCTTGCATTGCTCCTGACATGAGGGTCAAAACATTCAGTCTTTTATTATTACGCATGTTGGCTGTAGTATTTTCATAGATGTGCTTTAACAGGTTGAGCAAGTTCTTTCCTATTCTTAATTTACTGAGAGGTTTTTTTTTTTTAAATCAGGATTTGGTGTTGAAATTTTCTTCACCTATTGAGATGATCATATGGTTCTTCTTTCTTATTCTATTTTGCACTGTTTGAATTTTAAAAATATTAAACCAAGGTTACATTCCTAGCATAAACCTCACTTGGTCATGTATAATCATCATAATTATTTATTATAATTAATTGTGACCAAGTGGGCTTACACCAGAAATGTAACCTTGATTTAACATTTTTTAAAAATCAATATTTAAAATGTTTAAACCATGTTTAAAATGTATATATTTATATTCAGTTTGCTAAACTGTTTTCATCTATGTATAGAGGGTGTACTGATTTGTAGTTTTCTTCATTTGTTTTTGCTTTTCTTATAATGTCTTTGGTTTTGTTATTGAGGTAATGCTGACTTTATAACATGTATTGGGAAGTACTCCCTTCTCTTCCATCTTCTGAAAGAGTTTGTATACATTGGTATTATGTTTTCCTTAAATGTCTGGAAAATTCTCCAGTGAAGCCATCTGGCCTTGGACTTGTCTTTGTGTGAAGGCTTTTAGCTATCAATTCTATTTCCTTATTAGACATAGGGTTAGTTAGGTTATCCATTTCTTTTTAAGTGAGCATTGGTAGATGTCAAGAAATTTGTTCATCTATGTGGTTGAATTTATTGGTATGAAAAGTTTTTATCTTTCTTTTAGAGAGATTTTCACAGTGTATAAAACTCTAGGTTAACCATTTCTTTTATTTATTTGTCTAACCATGAAAGAATGATAGCCTTTATTTTCTTCAGAAATAATTTCAAACTTACAAGCATGTTGCAAGAATACTACCAACTCCCACATACCCTACACCCAGATTCCCCAACTGTTCTTTCTTTTAAGCACTTTAAAGTTGCCATGCATTACCTCTTGGCTTCCAAGTTTTCTGACATGAAGTTATTGGTTGTTCTTACCTTTGTTCCTCTACATGTGTGTATGTTTTTATCCTTTATTGCTTTTGAGATTTTTCTCTTTATCACTGAGTTACAGCAATTTGATTACGATGTGCCTTGGAATGGTTTCTTTGTACTTCTGCTTCTTGGGACTTATTGAGCTTCTTGGTCTCTGAGTTTATATTTTTTATCAAATTTGGAAAATTTTCAGCCATAATTATTTCATTTATTTTTTTCTGTCAGTTTCTTTGGAACACCAATTACATGTATCTCACACCACTAAACTGTGTCCCATAGCTCACTGAGGCTTTGTTTCTTAGTCTTTTTTCTCTCTACGCTTATTTTCAAGAGTTTATATTGCTACATTTTCAAGTTCATGAGTCATTTCTTCTTCAGTATCTAACTTGCTGTTCTTTCCATACACCGTGTATTTAAAACATTTTTTATTTATTTTATCTCTAGCTGTTCCATCAGTCTTTTGTATATCTTCCATTACTTTTCATCACATTCATGACTTTCTTTAGATCCTTGAGTATATTTTATAAGATGTATAAAAGCTGCGTTAAGGTCCATATCTACTAATTCTATCATCTCTATTATTTATGAATGTATTTATATTGATATATTTTCTTTTGGTTATGGATTATATTTTCCTGTTTTTTTGTACGACTTGTCATTTTTGATGGGGTGATGGACAATGTAAATTTTATGTTGCTGGGTGCTGAATTTTGTTATTTTCCTTTATATATAGTTGTCCATTGTTCTGGCATGAAGTTCAGTATCTTACAAATCAGTTTAGTACTGCAAGGTTTGTGTTTAGCCTTCCATATGGGTCTAAAATAGCCTTTATTTGGAGACAAATACAGCCCTACTCCTAAGGCATGACCCTTCTGAAGTCTCCATCCAACGCCCTTTGTATTAAGAGTTTTTGCCACTCTAACTAGCAGGAACGCAAACTATTTCTAGCCTCTGTGAGCCTTGTGTGAATTCCAAAACAAACAAGATCATTAGAATCTTATTTTCCTCGAGGCAAACATGACTTTAGTTAGAAAACAATATTACTTGATCTATACCTTTTCTCCTATGATAACTCTTTGTCCTCAAAAAACTACATACTATTGATATTTCCTTTTTCATTCAAACATTTGCCTTTTTCTAACTGAAAACATAAATTATAGAAACAAAACTGTTTATTGTCACCATTTTTAAATTGCAATTAAAATGACTATAAGGGAAGGTGCCATAATTATTAAGTTAAAAGTAAAAGAGGGGCTTCCCTGGTGGCGCAGTGGTTGAGAGTCCGCCTGCCGATGCAGGGGACGCAGGTTCGTGCCCCGGTCCGGGAAGATCCCACGTGCCGCGGAGCGGCTGGGCCCGTGAGCCATGGCTGCTGAGCCTGCACGTCCAGAGCCTGTGCTCTGCAACGGGAGAGGCCACAACAGTGAGAGGCCCGCATACCGCAAAAAAAAAGTAAAAGAGAAAACCCTAATGCTTGTTCATATTCAATTCTCATATCATTTTGGGGGCTCTGTAAACTGCTACACGTTCTTGAGAAGTCACTCTATGAACATAACAAGCATCATAAAACTTATTGCATCTAGTAATCAGATTTCTGGTAACATGTTCTAAGGGAACTTCTTGGCTTCCTTTTTATTCTTCCCTTCACGTAAAATATAATCTAATATGCCTATAGGGAACCTTAGCTCTCCTTACTCTCAGCCCTGCTCAGACCAAGGCCTAAGCCGATCCATGCATCGCATTTCTGTGCCCACGAGGAGTGGGAGGTGTCAGGGGAAACGGGGGGAATGGGGTAGGTTGTTGCAGGGGTGGGCAAGGGGGAGAGGGAGAGAGAGCAAGAGACAGAGAGACCCCTCCCTCAAAAGAGTATTCTACGTGGGAGCAGAGCCAAAGAAGAGATTCCCTTGGTGGGGGGAAGCCCAGTATGTGTATTTGACTCAGAACCCCTCATTCTGAAGAGAGATGTAAGGGGACGCAGCCTTAAGCCATGCTGTTGGTAATAAAGGAGGATCCAGCAGATTCTGTGCTACAACCAGAAATCCATGGTAAAATGTGAGGGCAACATTCTGAGAGAAAAACCGATTAAATGAATCATATCCATAAAAGGGAAACAATAAAGAGTATTAAATTCATTGAAAAAAATAGTTGAGAGAACTGGGTGTGTTTATTCTAAAAATAGAAAACTTAAGAGGAGGTGGGAGAAAGACATGACGGCTATTTTCTGAGACTTAGAGGGCAAGTCCACAAAACAGAAGAGCTTTACTTTCTTTTCTGCCACAGCAGCACCCCTTGAATCATGTCTTCTACCCATATCCAAAGCCAAGCCTGGATCCTCAGTGTCTGAGCTGATTCTGGATCTAATCAAACAAAGCATTCATTGTAGCATCTGGTAGGCCTGGATTTGAATTTCAGCTCTGTCACTTACTGAGTGTGTGACCTTAGGGAGTTTGTTTTTTAATTTTTTTCTGTTAAAATATTCTTTATCAAATGGAGATAATTTCTCATTTTCTGGATGGTTTTGCAGACAAATGTAAAAGCACATGGTAGGTGTTCAAGAAAGTCTGTTAAATGAATGAAAGAAATGTGGAATGGTTGAATATCACAAGGTGCTGGATTTAAGCTAGAAATAAGGAAGATTAGAGCTATTTGAATGTTCCTGAAGTACTGAGCTTCCTGTCTCTAAAAACATCTAAGCAGAGATTAAGCAAAATTATTTTTTAAAAGGAATTTTCCTCTTTGTCTAATTTGTTCCATGTCTTTATTTTATTTTTTATTTATTTATTTTAATTTTTTTAACATCTTTGAGTATAATTGCTTTACAATGGTGTGTTAGTTTCTGCTTTATAACAAAGTGAATCAGCTATACATATACCTATATCCTCATATCCCCTTCCTTTTGCGTCAGCATACGGTATTTGTTTTTCTCTTTCTGACTTCACTCTGTATGCAGGTCTTTATTTTAAAAGGGACATTTCCCATGCTCATTCTAATGCCAATTCTCTCTTTAACCACTAGATGGCATTCAAGGTTTAATCTTTGGGGAATAAAAAACTAGCATTTCTACTTAAAAATGCATTAAATATATAATTACGTAAA
Organism: Neophocaena asiaeorientalis asiaeorientalis; assembly: GCF_003031525.2. Lineage (NCBI taxonomy): Eukaryota > Metazoa > Chordata > Mammalia > Artiodactyla > Phocoenidae > Neophocaena > Neophocaena asiaeorientalis. The sequence goes on from NW_020175190.1 coordinate 1,372,719, forward strand.
CCTACAAAAACAATGTTTAACTTCAATAGCCCTGAAAGGATAGCATAAATATACATTAAGTTAATGTACTCATCGTAAATATTTTCTATATAATTGGAGAAATTGGAATCAAACATAGCTATGCTAGAGGAAGATCACATATTTTTGTGAGTTAAAACATACACTCAAAAATCAGACACTAAAAAAAAAAAAAAATCAGACACTACAGGAACTTAGAAATAATATATATTAACTCCTTAATTTAAAACACAGTACAACTAAGAGTTTATTTTATAAATATAAGAATATTTTATGTTGGTATTTGATATAACACATGCTAATTATTTTATATAGAAGGAAAAAGGAAATAACATTGCTTAATAATAGAATTTAAGATTGACTGAAAAACTGCAAAACGTTTCCACAAAAGCAGACTTTGTGCTAACAACTGGGTGGGCAATATTTTTACATTTACCTGAAAAACTTAAGCTTTTAATCAGCACATATTAATGGCAGATAGGAAATAAAGTTTTAGTTTTCAAAAACAATATGTTTATCAATAACTGGGCAAGTTGGTTAATCTCTTTGTGCCTCATGTTTCTCTCATTAGTAAACTACAGATAGAGCTACCTCTAGTTTTCCACAATTTCTGTACAGAAACCTAGGGGTGACAATCCAGTTGAAAAGGGAGGCCAGGAACCTTCTCTTGAAGCTATGTCTGTATAATAAGGGAAGTGGTCTGACTTTGAGTGTCGGTTGATTTGTTGTGTCTTTGAAGGAGGCTGATAGATAGTCTCGTGGGTTACATTTAGAGGCGTGTGCTTACACTTAGAAGTATAACTGTCCACTCCACAGTGTGGCCAGTATTATGTTAGGAAATGAAGGGAGAATGCCTGGCACACAGTAGGTGCTTCGCCATATTAGTTCTGGTTTCCTTTGTATAGATACTTCAAAGTAGGGACAAGGGCAATATTCTTTCCTGAAGCTACATAGAATGTAAAACTTCTCCAGAATTGACAACTTTTATTTAGATAACTTGCTGCTTGACAAAGCTTAGACAACTGGCATAGTTCTTTCCATGACCATATTAGCAATCACTGGGTATAGAGTATGATGTAAAAGTAGTGTTATATGTGCTTAAGTAAGGATAGTCAAAAGAATAGCCTCCACTGCTTTCTGACTTTGTATCTTTCACTTTCTCCTGAGAAAATAAATATGAACTATTGATTAGATTCTAGATTCATATTCTTTCCCATGTCTTGGTAGAAATAAAGTATTTGCAGGAATAGCCAAAAGACCGGCAAGGCAATAGGAAAGAAAAAAAAGGCCTTAGAAATGAACGCCAAACCAAATGATCAGTTCATGAATATTTTTGAGTTGCCTATAATGCCAATGAGTTCCTATTAATACTAACTAAAAACATGTGTAAAACTTAAGAATTTGCATAAAATATTCATGACAGTCATTTATATTTCCAGTTTTCAATCACTGTTCTATGACTATACCCTTAGAATACCCAAAGTATAACCATGATCTCTACATTAGAATGGGCACCTTCATTTCACTTTTCCTAAAAGTAACTGCCTTCACATTTAATCCTCCTATTAAGTGGGGAAACAGGGTAAGTATGCATCATTCAAGAAACACTAAGTGAGTGCCAGGTACCAGGCTAACTGCAGAGGATACAAAGCTACAAGAACAGTCCTGCCCTGGTCACTCTGCACGAACAGATGAATCTCCCCACCACAGGCGCTGAAAGAGACAGGAACAGACTGCTACAGAAGGAGAGGATGGGGGGACATGGGAGCCTGAATCACGGACCATTCCACAAGACACAGTGGAGCTGGATCTTCATGCCATCCTTGTGGAGCACTTTGCCAGGCTGAAAAGATGACAGGACGGAGAAGGGAAAAGAACCAAGGGCATAATGGGGCTAAAATAAATGTGGTTATGATAGGTGCTGTTTTCTAGACTGAGAAAATTTCACAATTTTTTTACACTTCTATTTTTATTCTCTGAAAATGTTGGGGGACATGGGCTTTTGTCACCCCCTCTCCTTGGGAACTAATATTTATTGAATGTCCATGCGTCAACACTATGTGGTTTATATATATACATATGATCTCATTCAAGAGAACCAATGCAAAACAAGTTTGCAAGGTAGGTAATATCTCCTTTGAACAGATAAGGAGACAAGCTCAGAGAGGGTAAGAATTTCTCCAAGATCTATCTGACACTACAGCCCATGCCCTTTCCCATGCTGCCTCCAAAGAAAGATTTTTCCATGTGAGAACTGAACTAGGGCCACAGTAGGAAAAGCATGAATAATAGCAAAACTCGAGTACTTCCTACGTACCAGATACTGTTTGAAGCAATTTATGTGTAGTGTAGTGTATTTATGTGTAAAATAGTGTATTTAATTGTCACAATCTCCTTGGGAGGTGGGTAGAGTTATTACTGCCATTTAACAGATAAGGAAACTGAGGGACAAAGCAGTCAGATAACATGCCGGAGGTCACGGAGTTGGTAATTGGCAGAGCCAGGATTCAGATGCAAAGAGTCTTGCTCCTGTGTCCCTGCATTTAAGCACCCCATGTTCCACCTTTTAACTCAGACTGAATCCTAACTTGAGACTCTGCTGGGAAAGATATCCCAGACAGAAAGCACAACGTGGTGAGATCTTATGTTCCCAAACAATAGTGGGGGGAAAGAAAAAAGAATTTAGGATAGCTTAAGAATCGGGTCTTGATTGATGAGGGGATGGGACAGTAGGAGGAGGGGTGTGAGGCAGGAGAGATATGTCTCTCTTTTTCCTGAAGGCTCTGCAGATGAAAGGCTCTCAATTTGCATTTTCTGGGTTTTTTTAAAGGGGACATTTCAGCGTGAGGAAAGTTTTCTCTGTTTTCAAATATTAAAAACAGAGAGATGCAAAAGGTATTATATTGCATGCACACATAGACCAATTACTCACTTGCATAGATTCCCAAACATTTCCTACTTGAAACTCTGAATTGACCACTTTGCTATACCTCATGTATTTGATGAACATGAGACTTTTAATAATTATTTAAAAAGAAGTTGATTCCACCATACTTTATATTTTTGCATGCTCAAATATTTATGCTGTAATAAAATTATGTAGATAAATGTAATATCTTTTAGACACTTTATTTAAATAATGTTTAAATTAATGTTTTGTTATCATCTGATCTAAATATATTCTCTTCAACCACCAGATGGCATAAGGTGTGAGAGTTTTATTCTGACAGGGTCACCACGCACATGATAATTTGACCTATAACTTCAAAATAATGTATTTAGGAAAATGTTCTAGCATTCAAACAGTTCACAATTATTTCAGCCATATGGAGAAGTGGGTGGATAAGTTGAAAATGACATGGTCCTACTTTTTCTACATTTTGGGGTTCTGTGGGATGCTGGCCTTACATAATGAATCAATAATCAAACAAATAAAACAAAGCAGTTCTGTTAAAGGAAATCAAAAAGGAAGTCATGTCACAGCAAAATTAACCTTATATTCTAAGTAGGTTTCTTTAAATGAAACTTGAAACATGCCTTCAAGAAAAAAACCATGCTGACACTTCTTCAACTTCTGCTTCATAAAAACTTTTCTACTGCTTATAATTTACTCTGAAAGCAGAAAAGTTTCTAATGCAAAAGCTTTCCTCCCCTTTGGCTTGAAGGAAAGTTGCTGCAGAAATCAGCTGAAAAAAGAATATCTAACCAAAAAATCCAATCTGAACTATGATATTAAAGGATAGGAAAGTCTATTTTAAGAGCCTTGATTTCTACACAAATTCAAAATACAGCACATTGTTTTTATTAATCCTATTATTTTCATCTAGAAAAGAGGTCACAATGCTAACAAGGAGCTAATAAAAATGATGTAAATACAAAAAATAGGAACTTTAATTCCCCTAGCTTTGTGGTAGCACATTCACTGAATGCTTTGCAATAAGCCCTCCAGAATAGATGACCACTGCAACACAGCCAGTACCACAGAGCTGAGATGGAATCTGTGCTCTAACATGATGAAGCAGAAAAACTGCCTTTAGGAGTCAAGAGACTGAAGATGAGATTAAGGTCCCTTCCTTAATGTGGTCCAAGAGTCAATCATTCCAAAAGATATTGTAATAATTTATCTTTGTATTTAATTACAGACTTCCTCACTAGATTTAATATATTTGGTTCCTGAGTGAGAAATCCATCTCTGAAAAGAGGAAAAGGTGTTTGGAACCAGGAGAAGAAAGAAATAGTAACTGGTGATATGTAAACAGGCTGGTTTTTCTTTTTTCCTGTTTCTAAGTTCTATTTTGATAAGGTTAAGAATGGAAATAAGAAGATTAATAGGAAAGGTATTGTGGGATTCCTTCACTGTGGCTCATGTTCTATCCCCCACCTTTGGCAGCCGCGAGATAGCAAAGCTGTTTCCCACCTGGGTTCATGTGAAAGGACAAAATGATACCTCTTATTTTTGTTCTTATGTTTAAAAGAAATCCAATGGGTTTCCTCTGATAGTTCAGTTAGTAGAAAGTGAATAATAGATATTTCAAGTTCATAGGATAATATTCTAGACAGTTAAAATTACTTACTTTAAACCCCATTCTTTAGGTCGTCTTAGCTCATTTTTCTTCCATTTGTAATACTCTCCAATGAAATTTGGATCTTCAAGCACTGAAATTAGAATATTTTTCAAAGGAGCTATGCATACATTCTTTAATAATAGTTTAAAGTTTACAATAATTTATTTCTCCTTAAGTTAGTATGTGGCAATAACACATACTATTATCGTTCAAGTCACATTACAATCCTCAGACACTCTCCAAATTTCTTCTTTTAATTTAAACTTTGTGATACTGGATATTGTTTGAAACAAACAGATTGTGACTTTGTAACTTATCATGATATTTGTTTATATATCATTTATAGAAACGAGGATAGTTTTAAAATAACTCATACAGAAACTGATACCATAGGTTAACAAAATTCTAATGCAGCACTTCAAGGGAAAAAATAAAATCAGGGAGTTTGAAAGTGACATTACAGATCTTGATCTTCTACAAAGCAAGAATCTGCAACAGATGATCATCCAGCCTCTAAATGAATCCCTTGTCTCTCTTTTTTTTGCGGTATGCGGGCCTCTCACTGTTGTGGCCTCTTCCGTTGTGGAGCACAGGCTCCGGACCCGCAGGCCCAGCGGCCATGGCTCACGGGCCCAGCCGCTCCGCGGCATGTGGGATCTTCCCAGACCGGGGCACGAACCCATGTCCCCTGCATCGGCAGGCAGACTCTCAACCACTGCGCCACCAGGGAAGCCCCCTTGTCTCTTTGTTATTGGGAGACTGCCGGTTTCATTGACAGTTACCGAGGTCACAATGTCCTTCCTTAATCTGAGGGCTGAGTTTCCACTGCTCCTCCTTCTGACCTCCTCAGCAATTCTGAGTAAATTTATCCCTCCCCTATGGAAAGGATCCCTCTAATATTTGAAGATAGCTCTCAGGGCAGCCTCAGTTCCTTCAACTTTTTCTTAAGTCATGATTTTCTAGAGACCTAACCATCCTCATCTTGGTGGTGAACTTTGTTGATATTCCTATTAAAGTTTTCATCCCGAACTGGCTCAGAATCTTGATTTCATATCAATAGCAAGATGCAGGTGGGATTGCTACCTCCCTCCATCTGTGTGCTGGACTTCTCTCAATTTAGCTCAGATATGCATTAGTATTTTCTGGAAATCACATTATACCACCGGCTCATATGTTTGTGGTTAATTATAAGCCTTAGGCCTTCAATCAAATTCACATAAAATTTACGGAAAACCTACTATGCTTAAGCACTGGCAGTTTTTACACAAAATACTATTAATCCAGATCATTCACACACGCACATATATATCCTTCCTTTTCTCCCCACTCCCTCCCCTGTTCACTTGTGTGCTTTCTCTCTCTCTGTCTCGCTCTCTCTTCTCCCTCTAATTGTCCTGGGTTTATAGTCCTGATCTATTTAACCAACCAGATGCTCCCCACCAGTCCTGTCTCTATCTGGAGCTTCTTTTTTTTTTTTTTTGCGTTACGCGGGCCACAGGCTCTGGATGCGCAGGCTCAGCGGCCATGGCTCACGGGCCCAGCCGCTCCGTGGCATGTGGGATCTTCCCAGACCGTGGCACGAACCCGTGTCCCCTGCATCGGCAGGCGGACTCCCAACCACTGCGCCACCAGGGAAGCCCCGGAGCTTACTTCTTAACAATGATAAATTAACCCCTTCCAGCTTGACGAAACTGTCATTGATAGAGAAAACATTTAAACTGAATAATTCTCCTTTTCTTCTATTAATATTACATGATATTCACCAGCAATGTTCCAATCTATTCTTTATCTTCTTCAAACAAACACACATACATACATATTCTTATAGACTTCATTAATACTCTTTATTATTATTTGGAATATATTCCTTCCTTCCTTTAAGGAAGCAAATCTGTACTCCCCAGAGTTCTTAGCAGGATTATTTCCTTTAGATGATTATAATAATTAATATTAATAGAATTCTTACTATATATGGGGGTACTTGTAAAGTAGATATGCAGTGCTTACCATTACAATACCCACTTCACAGATGAACAGACAGACACAGAAAGGTTGAGTAATGTGTTCTCACATGTACTATTCATTACTACCTAAACAAAATTTAAAATTTATTTGATGTTAAGTTCCCTGACCAGGTATTGAACCCAGGCCATAGCAGTGAAAGAGCCAAATCCTAACCACTAGGTCAATGTTTCTATTCAAGGATAATCCATGTCTTTCCTTAATTTTTTGGAACTGCTGTCCCTACATTTTCTATTTGAATATGTATGGCAGTCTCTTCCTTCTATATTATGAAACCCCAAATGGCATGATTATCTTTCCTGAGTACAGTAAGTCCCCGACATACGAACCTTCAAGTTGGGAACTGTCAAAGATGCAAACATGCATTCGCATGTCCAATCATGTAAGTTAGTTCATGTGTCTGGTGTACACTGTCACATGCGTGCATACTCTACAAGTGGTTGTGCTTTTGTGTACTTTTGGCGTAGAGTACAGTAATACAGTATCTTTATTTCAAGCCCAGAATATCTGGAGGCAAGCATAAAAGCAGCAGTATGTAGCTGATCGTGTTAGTTGGGTACCTAGGCTAACTTTGTTGGACTTATGAACAAACTGGACTTACGAACACGCTCTCGGAACGGAACTCGTTTGTATGTAGGGGACTTACTGTGTTCTCATTTCTTTTATATTATTGACTCATTTTCTCCAACGCTTTCTCTATTATCCAAGAGATGAAATATGCCACAGTATCTGTACAAACTTTTAACACTTCCTATTTTATCCCCATAATTTTTTCACTCATCTGTCTCCTACCATCTGACTGTAAATGCCTCAAAAAGCTTATCATAATACTTATGTTCTTGTCTTCAACAAAGCCCATTGATAGACATAGAAGATGCTCAGTGGATGATGTTGATGGGAGGGAAATAATGAAGAAATGAGGACCAGTGAAATTTTGTCAGAACTTCTTGAAGTTAAAATCCACCCCCCCCATCACTATCATACCTTGCCCTTGGGGCAGTTTTGTAATCTGTGTAGAAAAGCATCCTCTATTGCCTCCATAGTACATTTCTTCCTTCCTTTCCTTCTGAGGATTACTGGACATTGCTTCTACTCTGCTTTTTCTATGACACACCTATTGTCCAACATCTGTATAGGTTGATCTGAAAAATTTTCTTCCACTCTGGGACTGTTGTGTCCAAAGAAATATATAAGCACTAACTTACCTTGGCATGTTTTATTTTCACATATACTATCTTATGCTAACCACAGAGGAACTTAAAATAGAGTTGAATATTCTTGTCAATGAATAGAAATGAAAAATGAGGTACAAAGACTAACCTAAATTAGGTTAAATGACTAACCTAAATTCACTTAACTGTGTCTGCAAAACTAGTATAAGGCTAGGAGTCTCTAACTTCTGATATCAGGTTCTTCCCACTAGGGCTTTTCCATTGGCTTGCATACTGTAACCACCTGGGCAGCTGTAAAAACTACTACCCCCTGGTCCTGCTCCCAAAGATCCTACTGTAATTGGTCTGGGGGTGCACCCTGTACACGGGGAATGTGCACGAGCTCCTCTGGTGGTTCTAAGGAGCAGTCAAGACTGAGACCACTGCATTAGAAGTTGATGATACTGCTTCTTGCATCTAAATGCATTTCTGGAGACATTTGCCCTCACTGCTAGCTCAAAGACTCAAGGAATGAAAGTATCCTAAGGTGAAAGCAAGCATTCCCATGATGCTTCAGGCTGTTTGGTCTGTCCTGATGACAGCAAAGAAACATCAGGAAGCCTCCGCTCACTATTACAGGGTACACTGATTTGAAGGAATTCTTTTTGTATAACATAAACATTTCCTTATGGGGATCATATTCTGTCATTAAGCTGCTGTTGCCCCACAGCCAGATGTATTGGTTTGTTCTCTGCCAAACTTTTAATTTGCCATTCTGTAGTGATGGACAGAGAATAGTGGATCGTCAGTACATTTTCCCATATGATTGTCTATGATTATGAGCAAATCATTCTAATTACTGAAAACGTACTGCACATACTTCAGAGTTTGAATTTAAATCTCAAGTTATACAGAAATTACAATTTTATATCATATTATGGAGGCAATATAATATAGAGGGAAGAACAAATATGGAGTCAGAGGACTTGGTTCAAGTCTTTGGGCCACAGCCCACTTGTACTAATAAATATTAGCCACACTTACTGAGCACTCACTATGCACTAGGCACCATTATAGCGCTTCAACGTTATGATGTACGTTCTGTGATTATTCTCATTTTACAGATGAGAGAACTGGGACATAGAGAGGTTAAGAAACTTATCCAAGGTCACACAGCTAGTAAATTGCAGAGCCAGGATTAAACCCTGGCAATATGTATCCAGAATTTACACTCTTACCAATATATGATAGTCCATGTGTGACCTTAGGTAAATTACTTAGCTTCCTTTGGTCTTGGTTTTCTCATGTGTAAAACAGAGTAATAATAATGCCGAGCTCATTGGGTTGATATACAACTCTGCATGACATATACTAGGTGTTCAATAAATATTGGTTGATAAGTGAATAAAAGGACAATAAGATTGGGATGATTAAAAAAATACAGATTAAGAGGTACAAACTACTATACATAAAATAAATAAGCTACAAGAATATATTGTACAACACAGGGAATATAGCCAATATTTTATAATAACTATAAGCAGACCGTAACCTTAAAGAATTGTGAATCACTAAGTTGTATGCCTGAAACTTACATAAGATTGTATATCAACTATACCTCAATTAAAAATAAACAAGAAAAACAATATGGAGTATACTCTGTAAACTGTGTTATACAAGAATAAACTTACTAGTATTATGGCATACGTGACCATGTATAGATTTGTGGCACAAAGATATGCAATAGAGTTGATACTCAAAAGCATAATATAGGGCTTCCCTGGTGGCGCAGTGGTTGAGAGTCCGCCTGCCGATGCAGGGGACACGGGTTTGTGCCCCGGTCTGGGAAGATCCCACATGCCACGGAGCGACTGGGCCCGGGAGCCATGGCCGCTGAGCCTGCGCATCCCGCAACGGGAGAGGCCACAACAGTGAAAGGCCCGCGTACCGAAAAAAAAAAAAAAAAATCATAATATAACCTTACTCATCACTATTCGTAAAATGAAAAGCTTTTAAAAATATGCACAAGAGTTTAATAATCTTTCCAGTGATAAAAATATAACTGTAGAAAAGGAAGTTATTAGAAGTTCCCCCTTTATTTCTGAGTAGTTAAAGAAGCATTCTATAATCTAACAGCTTCATCTTTCTTATTGCCAGGAAATTAAGCCATTAAAAAAGATAGTATTGGATCTCATCCAGTTGAACTATCCAAAGACAAAATTGGCCAGCAGCACATGTAAGGTTTACATTTAATTTTTTTTAATTAAGTGCCGGTTATTATTGAAGGAAAGCTTTTGAAACATTCTTATGACAAATCTCTGTAGGAAAGAGAGGCAGAGCGATTGTGAAATCTTGCACCAAGGGCTAGAATCAAAGTCTCTGAAATTCTTCTGGGCTAGAGGTAACCATTACCAGCTATTGCCTTCATAAAGAGAAATGAATTACATACTAGGTTAGTGACAGATGTAGAAACAACTTAAATATTTTGGTGTCAAACTCTTTTGAAGAAGAAATTGTAGCCAGTGATACTTCATTATTACTTCCATTTTTAAATTATTCTTTATTATAAGACAATCATTTCGGAATTTCTTTGTTTGGGCATGTGCTTCTGTTTTTTTCCTAGCAGTCTGGAGTTTCCAAGAGCCTTCATACATTTACACGTTATTCCATAAAGCACCATCCTATAACAATCTGTTTGTTTTTTGGTTGAAGGAGTTGGACGCTGAATCATTCCCTGGAGCATGCCAACTGCCTCTTGACACCACATCTGTTAAGGGTTATCACCTCCTGGAACCCATCTGAGCTCCTCAGAGCCTCTTACATAGCAAGTACTCAAGATGTGTTTGCTGAATTGACTAAGAAGCACTCAATCAAAATATTTTAAATGAAGTAAACGTTCATGTAATCTGGTATCAAAATCAATAAAACTCTTTTACACTGATAGTGTTGTTAAAGACTACTCCTTAAAGCACCTTGAACAAGTTATTTTTCTTAATCACTAATTTACGAGTCAGTGAGGAAGATAATATGTAATCACAAAAAGTTACTAATAACCAACATCCTGAAAGAACAAGTAATTTCTCAGAAATTATTGACCTCACATTTTCATATTTATTAAGCTTAGTACTCCTTTTTGCTCTAATTTGTGTCTTAAAACTAGATATGATTTTTTTTTCCTGGGTGATATTTTGTTCTCTTAAAACCAATTAGTAGACTATCACAATGATGAGATGAAACACGATGAGACCACAAATTAAGGCAGTGGTCATGGAGGTGGAGTAGAGGGGAAACATTTGTAATGTTGCAGGAGATAAAATCAGTAAGGCTTAATAAGGGAGATAAAGAGGACTAGGAAATGTCTATGATTCTGGCTTGGCAAGTAAATGCTAGAACGGTGATCTACCACTAACCAAGAGAGGTAATGAAGGAGGGAGAATAGGTTTTGGAGCAACATAATGAATTCACTTTGGGACATCTTGGGTATGAGGTGCCTTATTACACAGTTGTAAATATGCATTCAGAATTCAGAAGAGAGCCTGGCTAGAGATGAGGCTTTAGGAATTACTGGCATGTGGGCTAATGAAAATCATAGCGATGGATGAGGTCTCTCAAAGAGAGCTGGGCAGAGAATACTGAATGAAGAAGTTATTGCTAAGGAAAGAGGCAGAGGAGCCTTTAGGAAGGTAAGAGGAAAACCATGGATACATGGTGTCTTCTAACTCAAGGAGAGCATAGCCAATAGGATTTCAAGTAAGATAAAGACTAAAAAAATGTAATCACTGAATCTGGGAATTTGGAAGTCCACTGATAACTTCAGAATGTACCATTTTGCAGGATAGCTGAAGCAAAGTCATATTTCAGTAAATGTGTGCCGACTGGCTAACCTACTTTGATACAAATAATGAAACAGTACCCTAAAGATTAGATTAAATGGGACCAAAAAGTTGTCCAGCTCTCCTATTCCATCTTTCTAGTTCTTAATGTATGATGGTAACAGATGATTTTTCCTTTGACTGATGTAATTGAGCATCCCCAGGTTTTCTTGCTGTCTTTCTACTTAATAATATCTCTGGCTTTGGGGATAATTGTGTTTAGCACCAAAAAGTTTCCTCCTGCTATGAAGGTTTCCTTCTGGGGTAAAGGGTGTAAAGTAAAGCTCAAACGACTGAGAACTTTGTCTTTTATTCGTCCAATTGCCTATCTTTCCTTTGGGCTTTTAATCAGACTTCAGTCCAGGACTCTTTACAAAAGAGGGACTAAATGAACAGTTGTTGAATGATTAGTATATAGAGCCAACAAAGAAGTTTATCACCCTCAGATTCCAAATATGTGTCAACTAGTCTTCGAAAGCAAGACAAGCTGAGAATGTTGAGATTAATATACCAACCCCCCTCCCCTCAAAAATACGACAAGGTTAGATCACCTTACATGGAGTTCTGTAATATTCTGTGGCTTTTGATGTGGCTATTCCAGACCATGTCTTGTAGTAATCATAAAATGAGACTGATTTAATTGATCTGAAAATACAAAATAAGATCAGACAGTGAGTAGCATGAAAGTTTGCTTTTTAAAATTATTTTTATCAGAGTGGACTCTTTCAGATACCTTGTCACAAGACATCAGGCTGATCTGCAAATTCTCACATAGTTATTTCTAACAAATGAATCTAACATAATTTTCCATGAATACATGCAAATCACTAAAAAAGGTCCAACCAAACCAGTTTTCTATAATAAATGTAAATGTGCATCCATGTGCATATTATAAAAAGAAAAATATAGGTTTAAGATAACTGTGCCTTTCATGACTAACATTGAAAAGAACTTTAAATAAAACATCATAGCTGTACATTTTCTCTTTCTACGATAAACAACTTTCTTAAATTTCTATGCCAAATTTTAGTAAAATCACCTTTATTTTCCTTTTATTATGAGGGAAATGAAACACCAGAATTGAGATTAGTTTAATCTTTACACAGAATCTGGCCACTTTCAATGAGGGAAAATAAACAACTCTTTTCTAATATTACTGCCAGCACATTTCCTTCCCTGTGCTAATATTACCAAATCCTAATGGGAGAGCAAAGACTGTTACAAAGTATTAAACGGGACCTATGAAACAGTCTCTTACTCTTAAATAACTGCATTTCCAATTTTTTTCTTACAATCTTCTTGAATGCAGAGATTCTCAACACTCCACAAACAAAACATTACTTTCAGATATTTTTCAGACATGTGAAATCATCTATTAACTGACTTAAACAGATGCTTAAACATCAAATATAAAAGACTTTATGTCTGTTTTAATTTTAAATTCTTAGCTCTTTGGAGGAAGAAGCAAATTTTCAGTTATAATAGGTTATTAGCATTAATTTTTATAGGTAAATCATAGGTACCTTAATAGCTGACTCAATTTTGAAATTAATGGGGGCAATATCTAAATTTGTTAATGCATTCATTTACTTAAATGATAATTACGGACACCTAATTTTAAGACTAACATTTTTCAAGTGTGTTATTGCTTTTGTAATCACACTTAAGTAGAAATCTGAAACTTGGTAAAGATAAATTAATCACTACTATTATTGCTTCCAGAGCTACATGCGTGCTTTATACTACTAAATGATATACTAAACTAACATTAATTTGCCAATGAAATGTTTCAGCATTTGGCAACTGGAGGTAACAAAATGAAAGGTTGCATTATATCTCCTGCATGAAAAAGCTTGTGATCAATTTGCTGTCACAGATCACTTAGCAGACAACAATGACCCAAGAGGAAGGAAACTGTCAACATACTGTCTCGTGAAAAAAAAATACACCATCTTCAGGCACAATCGTCTCCATTGTTTTTTGTCTGTTTGATGACGACCCATGACCCTCTCCCTTCCCAATGGTGTCCTGTTCAATTTCAAGCTGTTAGCCTTCAGGGGCTTTCTTTTATTCCCCTAGAATAATTAAAAATATTACCCTAAAAGGTATAACTTTAGTATAGTTTGAATATACAAAACAGAATGCCTCAAACATTTGGGAATATCTGCACTTTCAATTCTATAAAGGAAATAGCCTCTTAAAATAAGAGAACAGTAACCATTTACTATTATTCAGATAAACTATGAAGGGATGTATACGGCATAAAAAAATACATGTGTTTATAGTTTCAACCAATAACAGGAATTTATTGAGTATTATTGTTGGCATTATGAATATGAAAAAGTAGAAGACATAATTTTAAACTGAACCTCACAGCTTATTATTATTCTGTTGGGAAAATAAGATATATATCTGAACTATTAAATAGAATAGCTTTATATATTAACATAATAAACTGTTACATCATTTAACATAGACATTTGGAGACTACAATGACAGATATTTCTTTGGCAGTGGCAATAAGCAAAAAAAAATTGGAGGAGGGAGCTGTAACTTTGTTTTGGAGCCATTAGGGAAAGTGTCACCTGGATATGGACCTGGGACAAAGGAAGGAGGCATTTTAGGCCAGGGAATCAGTATTAGCAATAGCTTAGATGGCAAGGAGCATGGTGTGTGCTTGCCTACATACAGAGGATGTTGGGGGAAGAGGTGAGAGTAACAAGATAATTGACTAGAGTAGAGAGTTCTAATTTCAGAGGAATTGGAATTAGATAAAAATAGGTGAAACTAGGCAATGCTGGGTCTTCAAATTTAGGCAGAGAATGGATTAGACTCGATTCAGTAACCTTGATTTATTAGGTGATAGACAGTAATCAGAAGTTCTCAAATAAGGCAAGTAAACTATGAAATCAGTGATTGAGTAAGAGTTTTCTCTGGCATTAGCATGCAGAGAGGATTATGTGAGAGATTAAATGTAGGGGGACCAGTTAGGAAATAAATTCAGTAACGCAGGCAAGAGATTCTGAGAGCTAAAACTCGGGTGGGAGCAAAGATCAGGAAGGGGAGGAGATGAATCTACGAGAATGCTAAAGAATTGACTGAACCAGTTGCCTGATAGGGTGTGAAAAGTGAAGGAATTTGAGGGTCAAATATTCTCCCAAAACCCAGAAGACCACTTAGCTTTGCTATTAATAGAAAGCGTCTAGAGAAACCGAAGTAAAATATGAGTTTAATTTTAAACATGGGTTGTAGGTGATGACCTTTAGGAGTGTGACTGAGAAATTGGGACTGGAAATAAGAAATGTAGGTCAAATCAACACAAAGGTTGATAGATGACGCCATTAGGGAAAACAAACTCCAAAAGAGTAAGTAAGTGTTTAGAAAAGAGTGAGCAGAAACCAATTCACAGTTAAGGGGGGGCCTGTGAAAGAAACCAAAAGGATCATTAAGGGAAGAAGAGAATCATGGCAGCGCTATTTCATGGAAGCAATATCCCAACCATCGCCAAAGCCTGATGACTAAATTCTTAAATATCTCTGGATATTTAGTCACGTATTCAACAGTATCATGACTAAGAGCACAGGCTCTGGAATCAGCTGGCCTGGGTTAAAACACTCTGGCCCCATTTCTTATTAGCTGTGTAACTCTGGGCACGTAGCCTAACCTCTCCACGTTTCCAGAGATAGAACTTTCTCCAGTGGTGGTTGTGAACATGCATAAAAACAGCCAAGGAAGCGTTCAGCATCCCTCAGCACTCAGTGTCAGCTGGTCTCCTCAACTGCCTTGGGTAAGTACCTCATCATTTTTCTCCTGTAAACTCTAAACAGCTTCCTAATTGTTCATCTACCTCAGTCTCTCCCTATTCCAGGTTATCATGCCTCTGCTTGAAAGCCACAGTTGGTAAATACTTCTGTAGGACGACATATAAACAACTTTTAAATAGAATTTGAGGTTGTTCATCATCTGGCCATTTCCAACCTTTTCTTCCATCATTCATCTCCACATCCAGAGGCTCCATCACATGGAACTTCCTGGTGATCCTGAGTGTACCAAAATATTACATTTCCATGTCTGTGCAAGCACTTCTATTAGAGAGTCTTTTGCCCTCTGTGCCTGTCAAAGTCTTACTTATTAAAGTTCAGGTACAATAAAAATAATACAGACATGAAGGTTGTCACAGTGGATATTGTGGTTGCCTCCCCGATAGCTGTTCCATTCTTCTCCCATTCTGTACATGCCCTGTGGTCTGATGGGACTGACCCTACCCCTGGCTCTAAGTCAGTTGTGTGATAACTAGTTTAGGGACGGGAATCTGACCTAAATAGCTCCAATCAGAGTGAAACTTATTCTAGCTTTCTAATACATCTTGATCTCTGAGAGTGTTGATGCTCTTTGTTCTTCTTCAAGATTGCCTTGTTATTCTAAACCCTTTGCATTTCTAGATACATTTTAGACCACCTTGTCAGTTTTCAGAAAAAAAATAAGGCTGCTGAGATTTTGACTGAGACTGAATTGAATCTATAATTTGGGAAGAGTTGACACTGTAGGAATATTGAGTCTTTCCCAAGCCACAAACTTTGTATATCTCTATTTCTTTATGTCTTTTAAAATTTCTCTCAGATATATTTTGTGATTTTTCAGTATGGATACCTTATTCATCTTTTGTTACATTTTGATGCTGTTGTAATGGTATTTTTTAAATTTCATTTTCTATGTGTTGATTGCTAGTATATAAAAATATAGTTGATTTTTAAATATTCATCTTGTATCCAGGATCCTTGCTAAATTTACTGATTAATTTTCAAACTTTCAAGCTTTGTATATTCATTTGGATTTTACTATGTATATAGTTGTATTGTCTGTGAATAAAGATGGTTTACTTTACCCTTTCCACATTTTATAACTTGTTGTTTTTCCTTCCCTCATTGCACTGGCTAGGACTCCAGTACAATGTCGGATAGAAATGGTGATAATGGGCATATTTGCATTGTTCCTAAACACAGGAGAAAAGCACTCAACATTTCACATTTAAGGGTGAGGTTAGCTGTTGGATTTCTGTAGACTCCTTTTATTGAAATAAGGAAATTCTCTTCGATTCTTAGTTTGCTGAGAATTTTTATCATGAATGGGTATTAAATGTGTCTCCTGGATTCACCTAGATAAGTCTATGTTTTTTTTTCTCTTTATTTGGTTAACTAGGTGAGTTACAAGGATTAATTTTCAAATTTTAAACCAACCTGGCTTTCCTGAAATAAAGCCCACTTAGTCATGATGTACTATCCCTTTTTATATATCAGTGGGTTCAATTTGTTAATATTTTGGTTAGGATTTATACATTTCAGATTTAAGAGGTACTGACCTATAATTTTCCTTTCTTGTAATGATCTCTGATTTTAGAATCAGAGTTTGGAAGTTTGGTAGCATACTCACTGTCTCTATTTACTGGAAGAGTTTGAATGCCTTTTTTAAAAAGATTTCATTTGAAGTAAATTTAGATTTCTAAAGGAGTTGTAAAGTTAGTTGAATAACTTCAAAATTCAACTTTGTTAAAGTTTAATTTACATTCAATAAAATGCATAGGTTGAGTACAGATTGATGAGTTTTAATAAAAGCAGACCCCTGCATAACCATAAGCCCAAACAAGATATAGAATATTTTCATTAGTCCTGAAAGTTCCCCACTGCCCCTTCCCAGTCAATCTCCCTTGACAATTTGGGCAATCACTGATCCAATCTCTATCACCATAGATTAGTTTTGCCTGTCCTAGAACTTCATGTACATTGAATTGTACAGCACGCACTCTTTTATAACTCTGGGTTTTTTTTTTTCTCAACATAATGTCTGCATTATTATTCCACGTTGTTGCATGTATCAACAGTTCTACTGCTGAGAGTATTCAATTTATAACTATAACACAATTTATTTATATATTCAACTGTTGGATATATAATGTTGATTGCTGATGGACATTTTAGCTGTTTTCAGTTTGGGATATTATGAATAAAGCTCCTATGAACAGTTGTGCGCAAGTCTTTTGGTGAATATAGACTTTGATTTCTCTAAGATAAATACTTTAGGAGTGGGTTAGAGGGCAGGCGAATGTTTGACATTATAAGAAACTGCTAAACTGTTTTCCAGACTGGCTGTGGGCGTGTCAAATGGTACAACAATGTACACAGCAATGTAGGAGAGCTACAGTGCAATCACAGCCTCATCAGTAACTGGGATTGTTAGTTTCAGCCAGTGGTGTGATCTTCCAATCTCTCCCATCTCAGTAAGTCGCCGCAGTACCCATCCAGTTCAAACTACAATCTAGTAATAACCCTTGGTTCCACTTTCTCTCATTCCCCACATCAATCAAACTAAGTCTTGAATCCATCCAATTCATCCACTTATCTCCCTCTCCATATCTATGTCCTCAGCCCTAGCTCATACCACCCCACCTCTCCCCTGGTCTACTAAAATAACCCAATAATTCTTCTCCTTGCTTCCACCTTAGATCCTTCACAATTGATTCCCCACATCGAAGTTAAAGTAGTCCTTATAAAATGTAAATCTGATTATGTCTTTCCTCTTCTTAAAAGCTGTCCAGCTCTGTCCCGATTCCTACTGAAAGGTTAATGAAATGCAAATTCCTTACCTGGTTTATAAAGCTCTAAGTGATCTGGCCCTGTCTACATCTCTTACTCTATCTCCTACCCATCTCTTCTTTCCCCCTTGCTGTGTTCCAGCTGCATTGGCCGCCTTTCGGAGCCTCTAACACACCACTCTCACATCCAATTTAGAATCAATACCCTAGTTACTCCCTCTGCCCTGAATCTCACTGTACCTGTTAAGACATCACTCTCTCCCAACTTTTCACCCCCTTTTTCTTCCTTTCATTGTCACGAATCTCGATTTTTCAAGATAACACCATTTACAAGTTTATCTCACCATGCCTCTCGAGTTGTTTCTGACTAAAGTTATAGTTAAAGTCTTTCTCCCAGACCCCAGATTTTATAATCCTGTGATCAGTGCTGGATCCTTATGTTGCCGTCTGGTTACCTTGCTGCCTGTCTGATGAGGGACTCATTGCCCCAGACAAAGAACCAAAGGGCCAAAGTTTTCTCCCTGTAATGGGATTTGCCCTTCCTCCTGCTCCTGCCTGAGACAGACCCCACCACTGCTACTGGCTGGTCTTCATCTGAGTGCTAGGGGACAGACAAGGTCAACGTTCTTCCTGTCAGGTCCCAATTAATCATTCTGTCGGTTTTTCTGGGTCTTCTAATTCTGAGCTTCTAACACTTCCAGGCACAGAGTCCCTTGACATAACATTGTCTCACATTCTGGGACAGAGCCCCGATCTGAGGGTTCCTTTTGATTTCAGTCCTTTGGGAACATTTTACTATTATTAATCCACTAAGAGGGTCCTTGTTTTGGAGCATGTATAGTATAAAACCAAGATAGATCAAGTATTATGTCAACACTAGTAAGCTGGCTGTTTTCTGCATCTGATTAACTATCAGAATAAGGCTGATGGAAATGCTAGAGAAGCTGAATACTGAAGAACCTACACCTTGTCCAGGTGTTCAAGGCTGAATTGATGTCACATTGTCAGGTGGTCTCCCAAGTGTACAATGGCTTTAGCTCTAACTCTCACCATTTTCCTCCAGGACTTTATCATCTCCTAAATTGCTTGGATTTTTGTGATCTATAATGGTTGGATCTATTATGTAGACAACATTTTTTTTCCTTTTCAGAAATAAAAACTAAAAGAATAGGCAACTAACATAGTTACATCAATTTTAATTCAATAGACTAGAAAGAATTCAAGAGTCTCCATATTCTTCCTGAAAACATCATTTTTAAAAGGTATTGGAAGGGAAAATATATTTAAATGAAAAATAATTTTTCTAAGTTAAAAAAATGAAAATACAATTATGATAGAAAACACAGTTTAAATCAATTGTTCTTTTAGTGTATAAATTGGCAAAAAATTGTATAAAGAAAAACTTACCTGTTAACTTTATCTGGCTCTTTAGGTGACTCAGAACTGTCATCTTTTGCTGTAAAGAAAAATATGAAAAGATTCTAGTTTACTCGGAAGACTGAATATATGGCCTTATGTGCATTCTTTCCAAATCCTCAATAAGATGGTAAGAAAGGAATAAAAATAAAGTATAAAACCTCAAGGAGCTCAAAAGAAAGATGGCAAGAAAAATTTTCAAGATGGAAAGCAGATGTCAAGTGGTAACTATCTTAACAGGCCATAAAAATTTGAAACCTAACGACCTGATGAGGGAAGGCCAATAAAAAGCAAGCAGATTTACACTTCAGAACTTGAGAAGCACTCAGGTATTGGAGGTACCAGATACCTCTGAAAACTGACAGGTATAGCATGGACCCCAAAGACATAGCCTTCATCCTATGCAACCAGAAGACCACCACTGCCCAGGCAGAAGGGAGTATGTCTAATTCTGGAGAAACTGAACCAGAGAGATTCAGGAGATAGCAGAACAAGAGTATGGTAAGCGACTGAAGGCAGGGAATAAATCAAATAAATCGTATTGGATAAGAAAGATTCCTTATTCTCACTCTCTGTCCAGCTCCTAGAGTGTAAGTAGTTAACATCTCTCTCTTCAGGCATAAGACTGGAGGATTTGTCTCAGAAAAAATAGTCAAGCCTAGCTAAAGGTAAGGTCAGGTCCCCACTGAATAACCCTATAACGAAACAAAACCATCAACAAGTCCAATCTGTATCCAAAATTTCCAACCTTTTCAATGAATGATTTTCATTCATTGTGTGTCCATCATACAGATACATAGTCAAAGATCAGTAGATATCTGAGTAAAGTCATTATCATGAAGGATGACAACCAAAACAAATAAGCAGGAAGAAAATAGGAACTAGGAACATACTTTTCTGGACATTTTCCAGAATACAGAACAGAAAAACAAAGAGATGGATAATAGGAGAAAATAGATTTTAAAAAATCAGAGTAACAGATCAGTTGATCCCATGTCTAAATCTTTGGAGATTTAGAAGAGAGAACAGGGAAACTGGAGGAGACAGGTATTATAAAAGAAATCATATAAGAAAAAAGTCCAGAACTAAAGAATTAGAGTTTGAGATTTAAACAGCCTATGAAATGCCCTACATGATGAATGAGGAGGAAAAAAATTTTCAGACTAAAGTTTAACCAAATTATGAACATACGAGAGTGGGAAAAATACACTTTTAGGCATGTGAAGTAATAAAAGATTTAGCTCTCATGTACTTGGAAGCTCCTGGAGGAAGTGTTCCAACAAAATGAAGGAGCAAACCAACCAAGAGGAAAAGGAGGGATCAAGCAAGAGCTCCAATCCAAGAGGCAGACCAAAAGGTCACTCCAGGATCCCTACGAGAGAACTGCCAATTCAGAAAAGGAGGAGGCGCATGAGTGCCCCAGCAAAGACGTCTTCCAGGGGAAACAAGGAAACTGACTGAATACCTGGTGTGTGTGTTTTGTTTGTTTGTTTGTTTGTCTTTACAGCTCTGTCAGAAAGCTTAGGGGAAAAATAAACGGTAGATATTTTTAAAAAGAACAAACAAAAATCCAAAAAACAAAAACAAGGGAATGAAAAAACAGGCCATTTGTACAAGAAAAATAATCATTCGTGGCTCACCTACGACGAATATTTACTAAGTCATATCAATGTAAACCAACAATACTAGGAGAATGGGGGAGAGAAAATGTGAGTGGAAATGGCACATAAAAACTAAATCTTTATCTCTCAGAAGAAGCTCATAAGTAATATCTAAACTGAAAACCCCAGAAATTTAGTACAGAATAAATTTAGAAATATAGTGGTGAATTCCAAAAGAAACAGATAAACGTGTTGAAAGCTGTTGGTACCTTGTGGGGTGGGGACGGCTCTCAGCCATGGAAGGTGTGGCTTCCAAGGTCTGCTATATTTCCTTAAAAACCGATTGGTGTTATCTGTCCTTTAAAGCTATGCACAAATACTTCTTTGATAGAAAATAAATACTTAACATCTTTAGTAGAGACTTTGCTGAAAAGTTCCTGGAACATCTGGTGCAGTGAAATACAAAAAAGGACAAAAGAGGTCTGTAACTCCAGCAAACAGATCCATATAGGCCATCCTGTTAAAGTCAGGTTTTCCACATCTCCTGACATCTGTAGACAGCAGAATATCTGGAGTAATACTGTAATCATCAACAACAAAACTGGCTCTGAATGATGGTGCTAAAGCTCATGTTCTTTAATGAGAAGCTACTGGACTAAACTTCTCTTTCTCCTGACATCAAGAAAGAATCTTTTCCAAAGGAAAGGGTATTCCTATACCTAACAACCAGTACTCTCTTTAAGATAAAAAAACCCAACACCTGAAATCCTACGAGACATCACCTGCTTCAACTGTAGAAACAAGTTCCTCTAAAATTGTTCTATTCTTAAGAGAACTTTAAAAAGTGAACAAATTGAGACCTTAAATTGAAGAAGAATCAAATGCTTATCACAACATCTTCCTAATTGCAAGGAGGATGGGATGGATTTGCACAATCATCAGGGTTTTTTTAAAAGTACCTAATGTGAATTAGTTGTCTCCCTAATATTTTTATAATTCTTCTCTATTCTTGTATTTTGACTGTCATAATATCTGTCAGTAATTATATTATAGTTTGTTTTTTTTTTTTTTGCGGTACACGGGCCTCTCACTGTTGTGGCCTCTCCCGTTGCAGAGCACAGGCTCCGGACGCGCAGGCTCAGTGGCCATGGCTCACGGGCCCAGCCGCTCCGCGGCATGTGGGATCTTCCCGGACCGGGGCACGAACCCGTGTCCCCTGCATCGGCAGGCGGACTCTCAACCACTGCGCCACCAGGGAAGCCCTATATTAGAGTTTTATTTAGATAAGAATCTGAAACTTAGTAGAATGATTCTCCTGTAACAAAAGATACAGGAATATACACATGGCTAAGAGAAAAATTATTATCTTAGGCTTGGCTACCATTATTCAGTTTCGTTATTTTTATATTCTTGTATTTTCTTTCAACCAAAGTTTTTAAAATTATGTGAACCCTATGTTTTAAATATCAAAACAAACACGATAAACAGAAAATAATATAATTTGACCACATAACCATATAGAAATAAAAATTCACGAGGACAAACTGGAAAAAAGAAAAGATGTATAAGTTTACAGTAGTTCCCCCAGCCTCCCAGTGGGTGCCTAAAACCACATAGAGTACCAAACCCTATATATACTATGGTTTTTTTCCTATACGTACATACCTATGATGAAGTTTAATTTGTAACTTAGGCACAGTTAAGAGATTAACAACAATAGCTAATAATAAAATAGAACAATTTTAACAACATACTGTCATAAAAGTTATGGGAATGTGGTCTCTTTCTCTCTCAAAATATCTTGTACAAATTCAATGCCTTTTCCATCTTAACTAAGCTCTTATGCATTGTGGCCATATCTTTTGCAGTTTGAGGTACAAAAACAAAACAAGCACAAATTTCTTTTTCTTTCTTCACAGTTTCATGGATAGAAGATTCGTTCTTACAACCTCAGATATGATTTTTTTCTTTCCTTATTTAGTTGAGAACTTTCACCTTTTCACTTAAAGGAAGAACTTGGGACTTCTCATTGGCATATCTGAATGGCCAGTGGCACCACTCTTGTGCTTTGGGGTCATGATTAAGTAAGATAAGGGTCACTTGAACACAAGCACTGCAATACTTCAGATATCAGACAGTTTATTTGATAACCCAGATGGCTACTAAGTGACTAACAAGCAGGAGATGCTGGACAAAGAGATGATTCACATGCCGGGCAGGATGAAGCTGGATGGCAAGCGATTCTACCACACTACGCAGAATGGTGCACAACTTAAAACTCATGAATTGTTTATTTCTGGAATTTTCCACGTAATGCTTTCAGACCATGGTTGATCACAAGTAACTGAAAACTTGGAAAGTAAAACTGAAGTTAAGAGGGTACATGAAATCCCTTTGTAACCAATGAGGAAGTAGCACTACTCAGAATCTCGGAGGCAAAACTTATGCACTGTCTCCTCCCAGACCTCCAAGTTTTCATAAACAGATAGAAGTATAACTTGGAAGGCACTTGAAAGATCCCCTTGTCCAACTCCCAACACTGGGCAAAAAGTTCTTTGACAACATCCCTGAACAAGTCATTAAGCTCTGCCAAATGAACACTAGTTATGAAAGCACACCTTTAGTGATAGGGTGTTTACTACCTGTCAATGCGGCCTTGCCCATTCTTAAGCGACTTGAATTGTTGGAAAATCCTTTCTCATGTTTGGTCAGCTGGGACCTTGACGGACTTCACCACTAGTGATGCTGCAACTACAGTGGCATTTGCTTCTAGAAAAGATCAGTTACCCCAACTGACTATACAATTTATTTAGTCAACTGGAACACAGAATGAAAGGGAAATAATTGTATCAGGACTGTTCCAGGCAGTCTGGTATGTGTGAGCACCCAAACTATAAGTAAGGGAGTCAGGGTCCAGGCCACAAGAAGAAGAGGCTTGCAGGACATGGGAAGGTCATCAGGACCTCCACCAATCGTTTTTTTTCTTTTTTGTCTGTGTCGGGTCTTCACTGCTGCACACAGGGTTCCTCTAGTTGTGGTGAGCGGGGGCTTATTCTTCGTTGTGGTGCATGGGCTTCTCATTGCGGTGGCTTTTCTTGTTGTGGAGCATGGGCTCTAGGAGTGTGGGCTTCAGTAGTTGTGGCACGTGGGCTCTAGAGTGCAGGCTCAGTAGTTGTGTCACATGGGCTTAGTTGCTCCACCGCATGTGGGATCTTCCCAGACCAGGGATCGAACCCATGTCCCCTGCATTGGCTGGTGGATTCTTTACCACTGTGCCACTAGGGAAGTCCCCACCAATCGGGTTTGAACTCAGAGTTTGTGCATTCTTGTCAACACGCCAAGGAAAAGGCTGGTATTCCAGAGAAGGGCCCACCAAACCAGAGTCGGGCAAGTTATCATTTTGCACATGCTTGGTAGAAGGGCACTTGCTTTTCACATTAAGCTTGTGTTCAAATAGCTTCCCAAGAATTTTTCATAGACTAAAGGTCTGCTATGAAGTCAGGTCTCTTCTCTTCAGTACTTGGAAATTTTAATTCTTTGATCCCAAATGAATGACTTTATGTTCACCTCATTAAATTGGAGGCGGGGGCGAGGGGCAGGGGGAATGCCCAGGGTGGCTCTCTGGCCCTGCAGCTTGCTGTGTGTGGCCTTGGGCTAATCCCTTCATCACCGATCCTCAGCTGCCTCAGGGGAAGAGGCTAAGGATCAGATGAATAAATGTATGTGAAAGCATTTTGTAAACTATGAAGTAAAATCAGGATCTAAATTTATGTGGGGTATTTTTTTTTTTTCTGTACACGGGCCTCTCACTGTTGTGGCCTCTCCCGTTGCGGAGCACAGGCTCTGTACACACAGGCTCAGCAGCCATGGCTCACGGGCCCAGCCGCTCCGCGGCATGTGGGATCCTCCCGGACCAGGGCACGAACCCGTATCCCCTGCATCGGCAGGCGGACTCTCAACCACTGCGCCACCAGGGAAGCCCTTTATGTGTATTTTTTTCATTCATTCAATCTACAAATTTTTATTCAATACTTATAGCCAGAGACTGCTACCTGGGCACTGAGGATATTGCTGTAGCCGAAAATTAATGCCTACGGATATGATACAATTACCTGCCTCTTGAGTTTCTCATGTACACAAGTAACTATCTGTTCCACTTTTGTGTTATCCAAAAATGGGATAATTTCTCCTTTGCATTTTCCAGACCTTCTTATTAATATATTAAACGTACATGAAAGTTGATTCTTGCAGCACTGTAGTGGAGACCTTTTCTTTTCAAAGTTGTTACAGGAAATGAATTCTCATTGGATGCAGTTTTTCACAGAAAACCACATGGTACTATGCTACCATCTAATTTAGAGTGAACGCATTTTTCTGCACTTCATTTCCCACCACAGCAGCTGCCTCTGCTGTATCACGGCACTCTTTCCCTATGAAGCACAGAAAATCATTTTCTTCCTGGCGCTATAGGTACCACTCCAGTCCTGCTGTGATGGCAGGCAAGCTGAAAACTATTTGCTGTCTTGGATTCCCACATATTTCACCAACACAAATAAAGCATATAGTGAAAACCTACCAAAGCACTATTTGCTTTGTCACTCATTTGCTGGGTGATTTGGCAACTTGGACAGCTTTCCTGTCTGGTCTGTTGGCAAAGCAGGAGGACTGAAAGGAGTGAAGGGTGATGTCAGTCTGAGAGAAAAGAAGAAAAGAAAGGGCGAACTTGTCTTGCGGTTTCTTCTCATCCTTCTCTCTGCAGGGCAAAACCAAAGTCATTTACCATAGAGAATTCTTTAAAACCAGTTTTGAAATTTGCATTCACCAGAATATGGACATAGCTTTGTACAGAATATTTCTGTGTAATGACAGTATTGTAGTGCATGACAAAAGGGATACGTATCGTTCATTTGCTCATTCCACAAACACTTCCTGAGTGCAGAGGACCCGGGGGTGGGGGGGGATGCTACAGTATTCTGGTTGGTCAGAAATATGATCAGAGTGAAGCGGTACCATTCCTCTGTGGACAGACCAGCCTCAAAACTGTCAGGGAATTTCGAGGAACTCTGCGACAATCATGACATATTTGAAGATACTGGAAAAGATGCCTGATCAATGTTGCATCTGACCCAGATGCCCTGTGGAGGAGGACCTGACGTGGCCACAAACTGTACAGACCTGACTAACGGGCTGGCAGGTCCTAGAAGGGGATGGAAGAAGAGATAGTGGACATCTAATGGAGAGAAAAAGCACAAGAGGCATCAGTTTGGCAGAGTGAGTCTGAACAGCAAGTCCTGCTGATTGGGGAGCTAATAGTGCCAGTTACTGTGTGAGGCTGCTGTGCACTGCTGAAAGGAGGGGCAGAATGTAAGGGAAAGAGCTATGTCACTAGGATCCCAAACTTCACTTGTGGCAAACACCCCTGGGCATAAAGAGCCAACAGCATTGCTCTGCTAACTGCAGAGAGAGCACAGGAGCAATAGAGGCGATGGAATTAAGAGTCAAGAAAAGGTTGCTGGCAGGATGAGACGGAGCAGACCAACGGTATCAGGAAAACATTGGTCAATAGAGCAGAAAGACTGAAAAGGCTCAGATGTCACTTCCACATGGATTCTTTGAAGGAATACCTGGAGGAAGAATTCTCCAGAAAGAAAAATGCTGAAAGCTTTCCTAATCAAGGGGAAAGGAGTCCCAGACCAGTAAGATCTGGGGGGTGCTAAAGGTGAAGTCTGAGAAATATCCATTACAGATCAGAGAGTTAAAACTGATGTCATATCTTTATGATGGGTAGACTAGTTTTGATCAGCACCATTCACCCATATGACCATTACTTTTATTTATTTATTTTTGCAGTACGCGGGCCTCTCACTGTTGTGGCCTCTCCCGTTGCGGAGCACAGGCTCCGGACGTGCAGGCTCAGCGGCCATGGCTCACGGGCCCAGCCGCTCCGCGGCATGTGGGATCCCCCCAGACTGGGGCACGAACCCGTGTCCCCCGCATTGGCAGGCAGACCCTCAACCACTGCGCCACCAGGGAAGCCCGACCATTACTTTAAAGATACTAAGCCTATGATTTTTGGTAATCTTTTAAAAAGGACCACACTAAACCAGCCAGAGAAAGACAAATATCTTATGATATTGCTTATATGTTGAATCTAAAAAAATGATAGAAATGAACTTACATACAAAACAGAAATAGACCCACAGACATAGAAAACAAACTTATGGTTACCAAAGGGGAAAGGGGGCGGGCAGGGGTAAATTAGGAGTTTGGGATTAATATGTACACACTACTATATATAAAACAGACAACAAGGACCTACTGTATAGCACAGGGAACCCTACTCGATATTTTGTAATAACCTATAAGGGAAAAGAATCTGAAAAAACAGATATATAAAATAGATATATATGTATGTATAACTGAATCACTTTGCTGTACACCTGAAACTAACACAACATTGTAAACCAACTATTCTTCAATTAGGAAAAGAAAGGGATCACACTGATGGATCTGAAAAAGAGGTACAGTAGGAGAGATCTTAGTATGACTTCATTACTGAAAATGGATACAGAAAATATTGCCGTATACAAGTTACTTGCTAGATCATTTACTTGGTATAAATAATTAATAACTGGCAAATAACAATAAGTAGGCACTTCTTACATTGTAATGGCTGGTGGAAAAGTCTTAGAATTATTTGCCTGTACAGAGTTTCATCTTTAATCAGTATATGGGCTGCTTCCAAATTCACTGGATTTTCTAGCACTGGATTAGAAAGCATAACCTATAGGAAAACATATAGAACATAGAGTTTTTAAAGTAACTTTTTTCTTAGAGCAAAAAGACAAACCAATACATACAACATTCAAGAAGCATTCATTAAATGCCTACAATGTATCCACCTGGAGATAGAGACAAAGACAAAAGAGACATGGTCCCTACTCTCAAGAAACACTTGATCTATCTTGGTTTTATACTGTACATTCATGAGACAAACATTAGGATCAAAGCAAGTTACAAGTTCCTTCCTGTAACTTATTTCTTCCTATCACATAAATTTAAATTGATTTTTTATGGAAAGGGAAGTAAACATTAGAAAACATTGAAACATTTCCATTAAAAAATACATTACATTTTAACATGAGATCATATTTAGATCGTGAATAAACAAACACATGTATTAAAAACTTGCATGCAATTCAATATCCCTCCAGATCACTGAATGCTTAACTTGGTATCTGTAGTAGTTTTCTATTGCTGCTATAACAAATTACCACAAATTTAGCAACTAAATCAACACAAATTTATTATCTCACATTTCTACAAGTAGGAAGTCAAGGTTGATTGGGCTGGTTTTTCTTTTCCAGACTGAACAAGACTGAAATCAAGTCGTCGGTTGGCTGGGCTCTTACCAGAGGCTCTGGGAAGAACATGCCTCCCAACTCATTCAGGCTGTCTGTTAGCTGAATTCAGTTCCTGACTTCAGTATTTGTAGGACTGAGTTTCCCGTTTCTTTCCTGGTGATTAACTGGGGGCTATCCTCAACCCTGAGATGTCTCTCGCCAGTCCTTACACTTGGACCCCTACGTGTCAGAGGCAAAGGTGTGAAAAATCCTTCTCGTGTTTGCTCCCCTCCTGTCATATCCTTTCTCCATCTTTACTGTATTTCTCTGAGTGACTCTCCTGTCTTCCTTTTCTGTTGTTAAGAGCTCATGGGATTACTTTGGGCCCTCTGCATATTTCAGGAATAACCTTTCTATTTTAAGGTGAGCTGATTAGTAACCATAGTTCCATCTGCAAAGTTCCTTCACACCTAGATTAGTGTTTGACTGAGTAACCAGAGAATGGGAGTCTTGGGGGACATCTTCAAAATTCTGCCTACAATAGTATTTGCACATCTGGACGAAATAGGTGACCAGTAGTAACTAAAACTTAATAGTTCTGCTAGACCATGATCTTGTTTATCTGGCATCTCAAAATTAATATTAGCCCAAATTTGAAAAATTTATTCAATAATTCAGTATACTGAATCTTACGTTATAACATACAAATTAGATAATAAAATATAGCCAAAAGAACAACTACCAGAATGTCTTAAGTGTAGATACAGGTCAGAGTGGATTACTGTGGCTTAAGAGTCATGGAAATGATAGCAATCTTTCACTAATAAAAGCAGTAATCTGACATCTGATATTTCAAAACCAACAAGAATTTTCTGCTTTTTTTTTTTTTTCTATTTGGAAAACACATTGGGCTATATTTCCCAGAATATTATAATTGCTTAAATAAGGATTGCACTATATCTTTCAAAGTGGGTGGGAAGCAGATGAAACTTTTCTTCAAGAGCGAGCTTTTGCTCTTTGGCTGGAGAGATAATCTTACTCAGAGAGGCACATCTGGTAAAGTTTATTCAATAGTCTTTGCATTGACCACTGTGCCTAAGACCTTTTCATATAATATATACACAAGCTATTAAGTATATTTAATGATTTTTTAAGAACTAGAATGTAAGGAATAATTAAAATATACAAATCAGACACCCTGCTAAAACAGTAAAAAAATAGAATAACAGTCCAACTTTTAAAGTCACCATGTGATAGTATGAAATAATATAAAAAGCCATCTGGAGGATAAATACAAAAATCTGAAGCATCAATAAACAACTGTACCAGTGGGTACATTTTGTAATATCCAATTAGTTATAGCCCATGAAATTGGAATTTCTCCTGTGGATGAGTGTTGGTACTTACTTTTTCATTGTATGTGGAAGTACAAGTTTTCAAAGAAATCAAGATTATAAAAATTTTAGGAGGAGATGATTAGCATATTTAGACTTTAAAATATTTTAAACACCATTTCAAGTACCACCCCCTTGTATAACAATGTGATAATTATAAATGTGTCTCACCTGTTATTCAAAAGGTAGTAGTCAGAAAGCAATCTAAATTTAAATTAAATAAAATGAAAAACTCAGTTCCTCAGTTACAGTAGCCACATTTCAAGTGCTCAGTAGAACATGAGACTAGAGGCTACTATATCGGACAGCACAGATATTGAACATTTCCGTAAGCACGGAAAGTTCTATTGGGCAGCACTGACCTTCAAAGTACTATTAAATAGCCATTAAAATATTAATTTTAGCAATCTGGAAATTACTCGAGATAAAATGTTAAGTGAAAAAGAAATAGGCTATATAATTTGAACATATACACCATCATTGCAACGACGTAAAAATTCAGATTTGTTGCTTCAATCATGTTACTTAGTACCTATCACACAAATTAGACTTGTTTCCTGACCTCAGGGAGCTTACAGTCCAACAGGGGAAGACAGATAAGGAAACAGTATATGCATTAGAGCATTATAGCGAGAGATCTGCTTAGGGTACCACTTTGCAAAGAAAACCTCCTTCCCACCAAAACCAAAGCCATCAATTTCACCTAGGAAAGGAAATCAGGAAAGGCATTGCAGAAGAGGGCTCTACTGACCTGACTCTTACAATGTGAGCAGCTGCTTGCTGAACAGACTGAGAAAGAGGGAATAAAATGGGCTGCTGGTCAGATGCGGAACTGGACTGAGCACTTTTTAAAGCGCAAGACTGACTTAGGTTTGCAACTTTAGAGTTTAGAACTCTATAAATGCTTTTTAACATGAATTGAACCAAGCACTGTGAGTGGAAAAAAAAAAAAAGAAGAAGATATCAATATATCAATAGGAGCTGGATCCCACAGTGTGTTTGGGAGAGTTAAAGCCGAGGTGTGAGAAGTAGATCATCATTTGTCAGGCAACAGAATTTGGGCTTGACCCTGCAGGAAATGTGGAATTGAAGATTTAAAACCAAAACACAAGAGACAAAATTAGAAGAAAATGCTAACAACAATAGGGTAAGGAATTTTCTTTATGATTACCAGTGATTTTCTTTTCCTTTCCACTATCTTAAAAACCTCTAATGTGGGCATATTTGTTTTATAAATCTATTTGAAAAATAAAAACAACTGTGTAATCTACTGGCTTTCCATGATGTATTTGGCAACACTTTGTTGTCATTTTGTATTACAGGTTAAAACTAAGAACAATCAAAATATTAACTAGATTTTATTGAATTCTTTTATTGGACAACTCATGGTTCTAAGTACTTTACATGTTACTTATTCATTTAGTCCTCACAAGTTATATGAGGTAGCTACTAGCAGCCCCATTTTACTGATGAAGAAACTGAGGCAATGAGAAGTGAAGAAACTTGTCCAACAGTGCAAAGGTATTAAGTGGCAGAACCAAGATGTGAAGCCAAGCTATCTAAACTTACAGCCCTCAATGTACCTTTTATTAAATTATTCTGCTATTCACATTTTTCACCATTTCATTCTGGTTTGCCCACACTCATTACATTCCTGAGAACATTCATTTTTACTATTTTTAAGGCCAATCCTATTTAGGTGGAAGAGACAGGATGACTCAGATTGAAGGAATCCAAAAGATCAATCACAAATCTCTGCACAACACGCTCACTTACTTCCTCAAAGTTTTTGCTCCAGTCTCTCTCCCAGAACATGGCCTGGCACTGCTATATATGCTCAACACATATTTGTAGAATGAATGAATAAATAAATTGAACATTGAATTTTTAAAAATATTAAATTTTACTCAGCATACTAAGATGACTAGACAGAAAGTTAATGATTAGTTTTATTTTATTTTCAAAAACAAGAAATGGGAGAGATGAAATTTGTGTTATAATTCTATGTTACAGAGAAAATTCAATTAAGCCAGAATACTTTATTCTCCAGGTATTCCAGATGATCAAAATTTAATAGTTTATCTCCACGTATTATCAATGATAAATAGATAGAATATCGTGGACAGACTCTAGTGGATAGAATCTCACTGAGCCAGATGTAAGTGGTCAAAGCAAGTGCCACTCAAATCATTTATCTTAGCATTTCAGGATGAGAAGGGAGGCTCTTTGAGGGTCGGGAATAACACAACACTGAGGCATGCTTCTGAAGACCATGGATCTAGGAGGTGAAGGGTGCATTCTAGAAACAGGCATCTACTGAGGAGAGGAGGAAATTCCTGGTTTAATTGTTCACTGGGTTTGATATGAAAGCTTATAAAAGCAGGTCTCTAGTCCTGTCAGAAACAAAGGATAAAGCTGAACATTCTACGTTGTAGTCACTTGATTCACCTCTTGGAGGAAGGCAAGGTTCGTGAATGCGGAAAGATCCAAAAGGCCTGTTCAACATTATAAAGTGAAGTTAGGAGCCAAAAGCAAACCTAAGACTGTATTTCCAGAGTTGAAACCATCCAAACAGTTCTTTTCTTCTTTTATAAAATACATATTCTTTGGCTGGGAAGGGCCTAATCTATCGATTTCACTTTAAAAATAATCGTTTTTATAATTCAAGTTCCATTTTACAGTCTTGATGTAGAAATGTTATTGATTTATATAAGCTTACTCAAATCCTTTAAACATTTAACTATGCATTGTACATTTTATTCGTTATATTTTGAGTAATTGGGGTAATTAAAGGTATTAAAGACAGCATTATATTAATCTGTTCTTACCTGGAGGGTAAGTAAGATGCTGCTCAATGTATAGCTTCTATTCCACTTATGAGTGTTGTCCAAAAATTCTATACAGGGACGGCCAGTATGCGGGTCTACTGTATTAAAATCAGACATTAATATTAATACATAAAATTATTATTTAAAACTTATGAACATCAACAGGTCATAGCAAAGTTAGAAAGCAAATGACAAAGCAGGAAAATTATTTGCATTGAATGTGACAGACACTTAATACAGAGCAGCTGTTAGAGCATGGACTTTGGTGTCAGACACACAGATTTGACAGTTGACCCCTCCACTTACCAGCTGTGTGACGTTGAGCAATTAACTTTCCCTCTCTAGGTCTCACTTGCTTAGTATATGAAATGGGGATATGATTGAAGTACCTACTTTCACTGAAAAGAATTTAAAAAATAAAGCCCTTAATAGAGTACCTGGCACATAATGGATCCTCAAAAAATGATAGCTATCACTATTAATAATACTTTTATTAATGTATAAATAATTTTTGTAAATGAATAAGAAAAACATTTATATTCCAATAGAAAAAGCTTGCAATAAAAAGGTAAGACCTGGGAAGAAAATTTTGAAAAGGTGAAAAGAGGGGTGTTTGATTTGGTACACTGTATTGTAAACTACAATAATAGTAACAGCGCAATGGACACAAGATTTGAGTGAACAATGTGATAAAAGAATTTAGAAACAAATCCTAGTTGGTATTAAAACTGTTGTAAGTTACAAGTGAAATTATGACTCAGTGGTGAAAGAAAAGATGATGGCATAAAAAGTTTTGTGCGCACTATTCATGGTCCTCCAGTATTTGCTCTCCCTTTCCTCCATTTCTTCTCTCTATAATAAGAAACTTGATGCCTGCCCCATCCCCATTCCCCCATGTGGTTTTAGATGAATACATAGTCGCCCACATTTTCCCAGCCTTTCCTCTAACAAGATGTGGCCATGTGACTAAGTCTTAATCATGAGACATTGGCAGAAGTAAAGTGTGCACCTTCTGGATCATATTTTCTTAAGGAAGTTGTTCTGCCCTCTTCTCTTTTTCTCTCCCTTTACCACTGGCTGGAAATAGTGACAGAGTAAATGTCTTAGGTCCAGAAATTGAACCCACACACTGAGGATGGCAAAACCTCCCTGCCAGCTTTGTTCCATTACATCAATATATAAATTGGAAAGATATATGAAAGGTTGGCCTATGCCCTAACACAGTTAATTAACTAAGTCAGTATTTGGGAAAAAATACACATGCACACACACACCAGACACACGTGTGTGTGTGTGTGTGTGTGTGTGTGTGTGTAGTTTTGGGGGTTTTTTATTAAATAGAATTATATTTTATATTTTATTCTTCAAAGTATTTTTTCATTTAATAGTAAATTGTCAACATATTTCTGGACATGTTTATGCAAAATTATTTGAGCACTAACAATATGCCAGGTAGTGAAGATTCCAGGGCACAAGAATGACCAAAGAGTAAAGTCTTCATATATCTTCCTTGCTATGTTTAAAAGCAATGTATATAGCTGTAAGATATTTTACTTAACAATTCCTATATTAATGGACATTGGAGTTATTTCTCTTTTCCTTATTTCCAACATTGTTACTGGAAACAAAATCTTTATTAATTAAATATTAATAAGAATATTAAGCATATTCTTTATATAGATCCCTAAAGTCTCCACCCTAAAACTATTAGAACTAGTAAATGAATTCGGCAAGGTTGCAGGATAAAAGATTAATATACAGAAATCTATTGCATTTCTATACACTGATGATGAAATATCAGAAAGAGAAAGTAAAAAAGAAAAAAAATCCCATTTAAAATAGCAGCAAGAAAAACCCCTAGAAATAAATTTAACCAAAGAGGTGAAGGACTAATACCCTGAAAACTATGAAACACTGACGAAGGAAAATGAAGACAATTCAAAGAAATGGAACAATATCCCATGCCCTTGGATTGGAAGAATTAACATTGTTAAAATGGCCATACTACCCAAAGCAATCTACAGATTTAATGCAATCCCTATCAAAATACCCTGGACACTTTTCACAGAACTAGAACAAATAATCATAAAATTCATATGGAGCCACAAAGCAATCTTGAGAAAAAAGAACAAAGTTGGAAGTATAACCCTCCCAGACTTTAGACTATACTAGAAAGCTACAGTAATCAAAACATCATGGTATTGACACAAAAACAGACACATAAATCAATGGAACAGAACAGAGAGCCCAAAAATAAATCAGTGCACTATGGTCAATTCATCTACAACAAAGGAGGCAAGAATATACAATGGAGAAAAGACAGTTTCTTCAACAAGTGGTGCTGGGAAAACTGGGTAGCCACATGCAAAACAGTGAGATTAGAACATTCCCTCACACCACATACAAATTAAATTCAAGATGGTTTAAAGAGCTAAATGTAAGACCAGAAACCATAAAACTCCTAGAAGAAAACATAGGTGGAATACTCTTTGAAATAAATTATAGCAATATTTTCTTGGATCAGTCTCCTAAGGCAAAAGAAATAAGAGCAAAAATAAACAAATGGGACCTAATTAAACATAAAAGCTTTTGCATAGCAAAGGAAACCACTGACAAAATGAAAAGACAACCTACGGAATCAGAGAAAATATTTGCAAATGATGCTACCAACA
Source organism: Neophocaena asiaeorientalis asiaeorientalis (assembly GCF_003031525.2). Classification (NCBI taxonomy): domain Eukaryota; kingdom Metazoa; phylum Chordata; class Mammalia; order Artiodactyla; family Phocoenidae; genus Neophocaena; species Neophocaena asiaeorientalis. Next base: position 1,408,190 of record NW_020175190.1, read on the forward strand.
AGGGGTTAATACCTACAATATACAAACAGTTCACACGGTTCAATATCAAAAACAAACAAACCAATCAAAAAATGGGAAGAAGACCTGAACAGACACCTTTTCAAAGAAGACATACAAATGGCTAACAGGCACATGAAAAGATGTTCAAATCACTAATTATTAGAGAAATGCAAATCAAAACAATGAGGTATCACCTCACATCTGTCAGAATGGTTATCATCAAGTTTAAAAATCACAAATGTTGGCAAGGATGTGGAGAAAAGGGAACCCTTATACACTGTGGGTGGGAATGTAAATTGGTACAGCCACTATGGAAAACAGTACGAAGGTTCGTCACAAAACTAAAAGCAGAGCTACCATATGTTCCAGCAATTCTACTCCTGGGTATATATCCAGAAAAAATGAAAACACTAATTTAAAAAGATACACGCACCCCAATATTCACAGCAGCACTATTTACGATAGCCAAGAAGCAATCCAAGTGTCCATCAACAGCCTCACCCACCAGGGGGTGGACACCAGAAACAAGAAAACAATGATCCAGCAGTCTGCGGAAGTAAGTCCACAAACGCAAGTCAGAAACTACCATGGGACCAGCTGGTCCCTGACCCTTGGAAGACAAGAGGGGAGTGTACTTCTGGGACACAAAGGACATCCCTTACAGAAGGTCACTTCTCCAAGGTTGAGAAACATAACCAACCTTCCACATACATAAAAATAGAAATAGAAATTTAGACAAAATGAGACAGCAGAGAAAGCGGTTCCAGACGAAAGCAAAAGATAAAACCCCAGAAGAAGAATTAAGTGACAAGGAGATAGGCAATCTACACAAGGAAGAGTTCAGAGTAATGATCACAAAGACGATCCAAGAGCTCAGGAAAAGAATGGATGCACAGAGTGAGAAGTTACAGGAAGGTGTTAACAAAGAATTAGAAAATATAAAGAACAACCAAGAAGAATACAATATTGTATTGAAGAATACAATAACTGAAATGGAAAATACACTAGAAGGAGTCAATAGCAGAATAAATGAGGCAGAAGAACAGATAAGTGAGCTGGAAGACAGAGTGGTGGAAATTGCTGCCGCAGAACAGAATAAAGAAAAAAGAATGAAAAGAAGTGAGGACAGTTTAAGAGACCTCTGGGACAATGTCAAATGCACCAACATTTGCATTATAGGGGTCCCAGAAGAAGAGACAGAATAAGGGACTGAGAAAATATTTGAGGAGGTAACAACTGAAAACTTCCCTAATATGGGAAAGGAAACAGCACCCAAGTCCAGGAAGCACAGAGGCCCATACAGGATTAACTCAAGGAGAAATACACCAAGACACATAGTAATCAAATTGACCAAAATTAAAGATAAAGAGAAAATATTAAAAGCAACAAGGGAATCCCCATAAGGTTATGAGGTGACTTTTCAGCAGAAACTCTGCAGGCCAGAAGAGAGTGGCACAATATATTTAAAGTGATGAAAGGGGAAAACCTACAACCAAGAATACTCTACCCAGCAAGGCTCTTGTTCTGATTTGACTGAGAAATCAAAAGCTTTACAGACAAGCAAAAGCTAAAAGAATTCAGTACCACCAAACCAGGTTTAAAACAAATCCTAAAGAAACTTCTCTAGGTGGAAAAGAAAAGACCACAACTAGAAACAAGAAAATTACAAAATGGGAAAGCTCACCCATAAAGGCAAGCATACAGTAAAGACAGGAAGTCATCCACACACAAATATGATATCTAAACTAGTAATCATGAGAGAAAAAGAGTACAAATGCAAGACATTTGAATGCATTTGAAATTAAGAGATCAGCAACTTAAAATAATCATACAGTAAGCAAAAGAATATATAAATGCATAACTGAATAACTTTGCTGTACAGCAGAAATTAACAACATTTAAATCAACTATACTTCAATAAAATATTTAAAAAAAGAGGAAAGGAAGAAAGAAGACCTATAAAAACAAATGCAAAACAATTAACAAAATGACAATAAGAACATACATACTGATAATTACCTTAAATGTAAATAGATTAAATGCTCCAGCCAAAAGACACAGACTGGCTGAATGGGTACAAAAATTAAGACTCAAATATATGCTGTCTATAAGAGACTCACTTCAGATCTAGAGACTCATACAGACTGATAATGAGGGGATGGAAAAAGGTATTCCATGCAAATGGAAATCAAAAGAAAGCTGGAGTACAACACAGGAGCACCTCAATATATAAGGCAAACATTAACAGACATAAAGGGAGAACTTGACAGTAACATAATAATAGTGGGAGAGCTTAACACCCCACTTACATAAATGGACAGATCATCCAGATAGAAAATCAATAAGGAAACACAGGTCTTAAATGACACATTAGACCAGATGGACTTAATTGATATTTATAGAGCATTCCATCTGAAAGCAGCAGAATACACAGTCTTTTCAAGTACACATGGAACCATCTCCAGGATAGATCACTTGCTGGGGCACAAAGCAAGTCTTGGTAAATTTAAGAAAACTGGAATCATATCAAGCATCGTTTTCAACCACAAGACTATGAGATTAGAAATCAACTACAAGAAAATAACTTCAAAAAAACATAAACATGTGGAGGCTAAACAGTATTCTACTAAACAACCAATGGATCACTGAAGAAACCAAAGAGGAAATCAAAAAAGTACCTAGAGACAAATGAAAATGAAAACACAATGATCCAAAACCTATGGAATGTAGCAAAAACAGTTCTAAGAGGGAAATTTACAGTGATACAACCTGAGCTCAGGAAACAAGAAAAATCTCAAATAAACAACCTAACCTTACACCTAAAGCAACTAAAGAAAGAAGAACAAACAAAACCCGAAGTTAGCAGAAGGAAAGAAATCATAAAGATCAGAGCAGAAACAAATGGAATAGTAACTAAGAAAACAATAGAAAAGATCAATGAAACTAAAATCTGCTTCTTTGAAAAGATAAACAAAATGGATAAACCTTTAGTCAGACTCATCAAGAAAAAAGGGAGAGGGCCCAAATCAGTAAAATCAGAAATGAAAAAGGAGAAGTTACAACCGACACCACAGCAATACAAAGGACCATAAGAGACTACTACAAGAAACAATACGCCAATAAAATGGACAACTTAGAAGAAATGAACAAACCTTAGGAAGGTACAATCTCCCAAGACTGAACCAGGAAGAAATAGAAAATATTAACAGACCAATTACAAGTACTGAAATTGAAACTGTGACTTAAAAACTCCCAACAAACAAGAGTCTAGGACCAGATGGTTTCACAGGCGAAGTCTATTAAACACTTACAGCAGAGTTAACACCTTTCCTTTTGAAACTATTCCAAAAACTGTAGAGGAAGGAACACTTCCAAACTCATTCTATGAGGTCACCATCACTGTGACACCAAAACCAGGCAAAGATTTCACAAAAAAAGAAAATTACAGGCCAATATCACTGATGAACCTAGACGCAAAACTCCTTAACAAAATATTGGCAAATTGAATCCAACAATACATTAAAAAGATCAAACACCAGATCAAGTGGGATTTATCCCAGGGATGCAAGGATTTTTCAATATCCACAAATCATTCAGTGTGATACACCACATCAACAAATTGAAGAATAAAAACCATATAATCATATCAATAGATGCAGAAAAAGCTTTTGATAAAATTCAACATCGAATTATGATAAAAACTCTCCATAAAGTGGGCATAGAGGAAACCTACCTCAACATAATAATGGCCATATATAACAAACCCACAGCTAACAACATCATACTCAGCGGTGAAAAGCTGAAAGCATTTCCTCTAAGATCAGGAACAAGACAAGGATGTCCCCTCTCGCCACTTTTAGTCAACATAGTTTTGGAAGTTCTAGCCATGACAATCAGAGAAGAAAAAGAAATAAAAGGAATACAAATTGGATCGGCTTCCCTGGTGGCGCAGTGGTTGAGAGTCTGCCTGCCGATGCAGGGGACACGGGTTTGTGCCCCGGTCTGGGAAGATCCCACATGCCGCGGAGCAGCTGGACCCGTGAGCCATGGCCGCTGAGCCTGCGCGTCCGGAGCCTGTGCTCCACAATGGGAGAGGCCACAACAGTGAGAGGCCCGCGTACCACAAAAAAAAAGGAATACAAATTGGAAAAGAAGAAGTAAAACTTTCACTATTTGCAGATGACATGATGCTATACATAAAAAATCCTAAAGACACTACCAGAAAACTACTAGAGCTCATCAATGCATTCAGTAAAGTTGCAGGATACAAAATGTATACACAGAAATATGTTGCATTTCTATTCACTAACAATGAAAAATCAGAGAGAAACTAAGGAAATAATCCCATTTACCATCACATCAAAAAGGATAAAATACCTAGGAATAAACCTACCTAAGGAGGCAAAAGACCTGTACTCTGAAAACTATAAGACGCTGATGAAAGAAATTGAAGATGACACAAACAGATGTGTTCTTGGACTGGAAGAATCAATACTGTCAAAATGACTATAGTACCCAAGGCAGTCTACAGATTTAATGCAATCCCTATCAAATTACTAATGGCATTTTTCACAGAACTAGAACAAAAAAAATTTTAATTTGTATGGAAACACAAGAGACCCGAAATAGCCAAAGTAATCTTGAGAAAGAAAAACAGAGGTGGAGGAATCAGGCTCCCTGATTTCAGACTATACTACAAAGCTACAATCATCAAAACAGTATCAGACTGGCACAAAAACAGAAATACAGATCAGTGGAACAGGATAGAAAGCCCAGAAATAAACCCACACACATATGGTCAATTAATCTATGACAAAGGAGTCACGAATATACAATGGAGAAAAGATAGTCTCTTCGATAAGTGCTGCTTGGAAAACTGGACAGCTACATGTAAAAGAATCAGATTAGAACACTCTCTAACACCATACACAAAAAAAAAGTCAAAATGGATTAAAGACCTAATGTAAAACTGGATACTCTAAAACTCCTAGAGGAAAACATAGGCAGAATACTCTGACATAAATCACAGCAATATCTTTTTGGATCTGTCTTCTAGAGTAATGGAAATAAAAACAAAAATAAACAAATGGGGGCTTCCCTGGTGGCGCAGTGGTTGAGAGTCCACCTGCTGATGCAGGGGACATGGGTTCGTGCCCTGGTCTGGGAAGATCCCACATGCCACAGGGCAGCTAGGCCCATGAGCCATAGCCACTGAGCCTGCGCGTCCGGAGCCTGTGCTCCACAACGGGAGAGGCCACAACAGTGAGAGGCCCGCGTACAGCAAAAATAAAATAAAATAAAATAAACAAATAGGACCTAATTAAACTTAAAGGCAAAGGAAGCCATAAGCAAAACAAAAAGAGAACCTACAGAATGGGAGAAAATTTTGCAAATGATGTGAGCAAAAAGGGATTAATCGTAAAAGTATACAAACAGCTCTACAGTTCAACATCAAAAAAAAAAACAACCCAATCAAAAAATAGGCATGAGATCTAAATAGACAGTTCTCCAAAGAAGACTTATATATGGCCAACACGGACATGAAAACTGCTCCACATTGCTAATTATTAGAAAAATGCAAATCAAAGCTATGTTGAGGTATCACCTCACACCAGTCAGAATGACCATCATGAAAAAGTGTACAAACAATAAATGCTGGAGAAGGTGTGGAGAAAAAGGAACCCTCCTACACTGTTGTTGGGAATGTACATTGGTACAGCAACTATGGAGAAATGTATGCTGCTTCCTTTAAAAAACTAAAAATAGGGCTACCATATGATCCTGTAATACCACTCCTGGGCATATACCCAGAGAAAACTATAATTCAAAAAGATACATGCACCCCAATGTTCACTGCAGCACTATTTACAATAGCCAAGACATGGAAGTAACTTAAATGTCCATCAAGAGATGAATGGATAGGGCTTCCCTGGTGGCGCAGTGGTTGAGAGTCTGCCTGCCGATGCAGGGGACACGGGTTCGTGCCCCGGTCCGGGAAGATCCCACATGCCGCGGAGCGGCTAGGCCCGTGAGCAATGGCCGCTGAGCCTGCGCGTCCCGAGCCTGTGCTCTGCAATGGGAGAGGCCACAGCAGTGAGAGGCCCGTGTACCGCCAAAAAAAAAAAAAAAAAAAAAAAAGAGATGAATGGATAAAGAAGATGTGGCATACATATACAACAGAATACTACTCAGCCATTAAAAAAAGAATGAAATAATGCCATTTGCAGCAACATGGATGGACCTAGAGATTATCATACTAAGTGAAGTAAGCAAGACAGAGAAAGACAAATATCATATGATATCACTTATATGTGGAATCTTAAACAAAAAACGGTACAAATGAACTTATATTCAAAACAGAAATAGACCCATAGACATAGAAAACAAACTTACAGTTAACAAAAGGGAAAGCAGGGGGAGGGACAAATTAGGCATTTGGGATTAACATATACACACTACTGTATATAAAACAGATAAGTAACAAGGACCTACCGTATAGTGCAGAGAACTATACTCGATATTTTGTAATAACATATAAGGGAAAAGAATCTTAAAAAGACTACATTTATAACAGAATCACTTTATGGTACACCTGAAAATAATACAACATTGTAAATCAACTATACTTCAATACAAAACAAAAACACACTAAAAAAAAAGCGCTTGTTTATAACCTTTGCCCATTTTTCTGTTGCTTTCTGTTTTTTCTTACTGATGCACAAGTGGTCTTTACATATTATAAATATTCTGTTTTATGCATTGCAAATATTTTCCCTCAGTTTGCAAAAGTCAGTGTATTTTTATCTCTGTTTATAATGTCATTAGCTATAGAGAAGGCTTAAAAAGTTTATGTAGTTTAATGTGTCATGCTTTTCTCATGGTTTCTAGGATTTGTTGTTTTTAGAAAAGCCTTTCTCACCACACCCATAAAAGTTCTATTAGATTTCCTTTTTAGCATTAAAATTTTTTGCATTTGTAATCGATCAAGAATTTACTTCGCATTATGACTTGAGGTAGCAATCTAACTTATTTCCTTCTAAAATGTTAATTTGTCTGTGCATTATTTTTATAGTAAAAAATTAGGTCCAACTAAAATACTGAACAATACAGGAATTAAGTTTATCATTCAGTCATTAAAAATTATATTTTGAAGAATGTTTAATATTTCAGAAATAAACGTATTATGTCATTTTAAGTAAAAATATATAAAACTTTGTGTAATAACTCAACTATGTAGATAAAATGCATACATAGAAGAAGGAAATAAATTTGGTTAAATATAGAGAATAGTATCTCTCTGAATTAGGATTCAGGTGATAATTTTTTTCTGCCTTTTAATATTTTCCCCAATAAGCATGCTTACTTTTATAATCGTAAAAAAGTGATTAAAAAAAAACATTATTAAACACTAACAAAGAACAAGGTTAATGGGGACAGAACCCGTGATGATAAAAATTTCATTTGTTCCTTACCATTTGGATGAAAAGGAATTGTTCTAAATTTCACAACTGGAGGGACAAAATTATACTCCGATGTAAAATTTATTCTCAGTTGGAAGAATGATCCTGTGATACAAAAAGAAACATTTTTACTAAAGTGTCATGTTGAACTGATTAACTGTAACCTAACACTGAAGTTTATTCCTACAGTTTAGCCTCCCCAAGGTCCCTAGAGTTTTATTATATTAATAAGTAAATTGGATTATAGGATGCCTAGACTCCTCTAGATGGTGTAACAGACTCCTCACAATCTAATTCCATGTTTTCAGCCACATTCCCACTAGTCCTTTCTACCCACTGACCCTGTCCCCCTTACACCCGGCCCCTTCACTGTGTATCTCATCTTTACTGAACTCACTGCTCCAGAACCCTCTCTTGCCACCTCATGTCAGGCTGTTTACTCTGCCTGGATTTCCTTCTGATTCTAAACCTGGTGAATTCTCACACATTTTTTAGGACCCAACTCAAGGGTCACTTCCTTGGGAAGCCGTTCCTGACTCTCCAAGGCAAAATTAACTAATCACTGCCTCCTCGGTATTCCATTCAAAATCCATAATAGAACATGTTATTATAGAACAATTATCCACGTACATGTTTTTCTCCCCTACCTCACTAACCAAATGTATCTTGTTAATCCGCAACTGTAAGAGGGCGTGGTCATTAAAGCTTATAGTGGCCTAGTTTGCTTGAGAATTTGATTTATGGAAATTTGTGGGAAAATCATAGAGGAAAAAAATGAGACATAATTGTGGGATTTTTCTGCCAACAGGCATTTTGTTAGCTATTCTCTGACTTCATGGAAGACTGTCAGATGATATTCTCAATTGATATGCTGTCCTGCGTGTGCTTCTTAAAATCATGATAACATTGATTGGGCATAAAGAAAAATTCAAACCTGAAATTTCCATCCATGTTGAGAAATGGCAAAAAATTAAACCATACAATGAAAAAATCACATGTAAATACTTTAGGAATTCTAGAAAATTTATACAATGCAACCTTAAAGAAAATAGGCTAAGAATACAAAGACTTTTAAAAAAGTAAATTAGTTCTGAAAGCACAAACCATGCCAAACTGTATTCTGTAGACCTTCAATATCAACTTCCCATTGCATCATATCTTCACTTACAGGAAAGCCAGTAATACCCTTTAATTAAGAAAAATTAAAGCAGAAAAAAGATTAAATATTTATTGCAGCTTGGAAAATCAGATATTAGATTACAATGAATTCCAAAAGCTCTACGCTTTCTTTTTCTGATAATTTTCTTTTGATTTTGGGAAGGTGCTATATATTGCCTTATTACAGAGAAGTTAAGATAGATTCCAGAAAAACATGCAATAGCAAATTTTAAATAAATCAGTAGTGTAGTGTGCAAATCACAAGTGGGACAGTAAGGTCAAGACTAGAATGTGTGGCTTATGTAAGACAACAGACAATTTAAGACTCAAATTCAAAATGAAAGAAATAGTTGGAAAGCTTGCATTTCTTCAAAGATTTTAAAAACCATATGGATGCTATATAAGCCATGAAGTAAGAAAATTTTCATTAAGAAAAACACAACTCTAAAATTATGCTCATATATAAAAATAAAATTTTCCTACACTTGAGGCATTATTCCAATGGAGGGACAAGAATGTATTTCATAGAATAAGGTTATTGGTTATGCTGAGGAATACACTTAAATATAGTCGATAAATACTTCTGAGCAGCCACATAGTTATTAGGTATGTTAAGTGCTAGTCTGGATAACCATTACGTCTCTATTACCTACATTATCTATATTTACCTAACACTTCTCCCTTCAACAGATTTTCTTTCAACAGAAAGCCACAAAGTCCAGATGGAGCAGAAACAACATCAAATGTTACTTTCATACCTCTCGGATGTTTGTTGTTGAACTCAATAATTGTTCCCGACCTCTCCTGTTAAGGCAATACTTCTGTGGCAGGAGTGGAAAGAGAGCAATGCCATTGAACTACACCCTATGCAGCTGTTGGTAAGCATGCTACACCCTCTTTCTATGCACGGCTTTCTGTTCTTTCTAAGTACACCCTCGCCCCTTCCATTTTTAAATTCTCCATATTGTATGTGATGAAACAGCCTACGGCAACCACTGAACAGCCTATGAACACTGAAACCTCATTGGTGGCATTCGGGGCAAAGCCTTCCTCTGTGTTAAAATTATAAGGGAAAGGTGCTTCTGTATTATATGTGACAGAAGTTGGCAAAAAGTGCACTAGACAGGAAGTAGTAGAAAACCCTGTGATGGAATCCTGCAGCCAAATATTTACTGACCCTTTCTGAGGCTTAGGTTTCTGGTAGGTAAAACAAAATACTACGAACTTATTTTGTAGTATTGTAATTAATGAGTGCAACCCTGGACCTACTAGTCACTTACTACCTGATGGACCCTGATATTCAGGGCTTAAATGCCCATAAATTACTCAGCATAGTGTGCTCAGTATTGTTAACTATCATCATGAAGTACAAATAGCTGTTATTATTATGAAGTAGATAATTATACTGAAATAGGTTCATTAAACAAGTCTGTAGTGGCAAATTATGTTTAACTAAATTATGCCTTATAGAATAAACACAGACTAAACTGCTTTTAAAAATTGGTACTCCAATGAAACACACCCTCCAGGTCTCCAGTACTCACCTCATAATTGTTTTTCTTCAACTCTTGGAATTCTCTTTGCAGCAAGATGTAGGCTCTGCTGTACATGATAAGGCAGCAGAGTCTGGCACTTGTCCCCGCACTCCTAGGGTTCGCTCTGAGGCAGGTGTCTGAGGTTATGGGTCACCTTCCCGCACCTAGTTAACTGACATAAGTTACTTGCTTTCTCGACCGAGCCTCAGAACGCTGTGTGCTCCCAAGATAAGTGGCTCTAAGTTGGACATATAACAGTGACTTTTTTTCTCCTCTGACTCTTCCGAAGGAGGACTTCAGAAGGAAGACGTGAGCACTTTCTCAACTGCGGTGTGTCACTGCAGGGCCAGCCCACAGCCCATCTGAAGGCAAACCTGGATGAGCTTCTGGGACCACCCGTGCTGCTTGGGCGTGAAGTGGGCGTGAAAGGCGTAAGCGTAGGGCGGTCGTAGCCGTTTGTTGGCTCCGCTTCACAGGTGTAACTAACTGGGTGCCGGCTCGGCCGGAGGATGCCAATCGGTTGCCAAGCAACTGGACCGAAGGGGTCTAGAGTGAAGGAGGTGGGAGCTTCTCCGCTCCTCATCCAATCAGCGACGTGGGGCGGCCTCTGGAAACCTCCTCAGCCAATCGTCCAACCGGTTCAGTTTGAAAGGCCAATGAGAGCCGTTGTTGAGGCCCCCTCCACCCCCGCTCCCCGTGCGCCAGCGAGGTCCACCAACTTTTTGACTCTACCCAGCTGGGGTGGGGGGAAGGAGGGGTGAAGTCAGAGGATCTAGCATGTAAGTCTGTAAGTCAGAGAAGCGTTCACTCGAAGTCCTCCGAAATAATGTTTTCTTTTTCTTTGAATATCAGAAACCATCAGGTAATAAGTGACCAGTAGTACAGGTCTGCGCTTATTTATAATAACTTATATGGCACGTTAGCGTTCACGATATGTTCGCATACCTTATTATGTCATCGAATCCTACAGTTACTCTGGGAGAATGCTCCACAACAGGGAACTACTTAAAGTTTCTCAGATTCCCATCTCTTGCCGGAGAGTTTTGCACCTGCTGTCCCTTCTGTCTAGACACTCACGACGTTCCTTCCATCCTTCCTCCCCACAGTTTTCCTTCACTCATCGTTCAGATTTCCCTTTGCCTATGATTCCTTATGGAATCCCCTAAGACAAGATTAGGCTCCTTTCTTGTGATCCTAGAGGACCCTGTTAGTATTTATCAGGCTGTATCACAATTGCTCATGGCATTCTCCAGCCCACTGTGAGCTACTTAAAGGATTTAATCTGACGGTGTCAACTACAGAAACTGGCATCCTTGCTCAGAGTGCTTTTTTTTCTCACTATTTATTTAACTAATTTTATGGAAACAGGACATGAGTTCAATTAGTTCATTCATTCCACAAATATTTATCTAGCACTTCTCATATGCTATGGAACAATAAAGATGAAGTGACTGCCCTTTTGGCTCCAGAATTCAGTAAGTAAATACACAAAACCGAAACGAGTGTACAAAAGAAAAATCATAATTTCAGATCACAAGTGTGTATAGACAATAAAACAGTAATGTGATAGAGAGTAGGTAGTTAAGGGTTAGAAATGGTGGTCAGGGAAGGCCTTGGTCAGGAGTAGACTTTGAGGTGATACATGAAAGATAAGGTGAGAAGGAGCCAGCTATAAGAAATGTTGAGGGCAAAGAGTTCCGGGAAGAGGAAAACACAATAGTTCTCAGTCAGGAAAAAGCTAGGCTTCAAAAGGGAACCAGGGAGGGCCTGAGAGAACATGGCGGAGATGTGATTAGGATGGAGCCCTACACGGTGCGAAGTTTGGGTTTTATTTGAACAGAAATGGGAATCATTGAATGGCTTTAAGCATGAGAGTGTCATGCTCTGCTTTACATTTACAAAGTTACTCTGGCTGCCTTGTGGAGAATGGATTGTGCAGGAGACCATTTAGAAGGCTCCCATGGTCAATTTCATGTCCAGGTAGGGTAGCTTAGACACTCCCAACAACATCTTAACTTTACTGACATCTGGCACAATAAAATGATTTGATTCTGTGTTTCATAGAACTGAATACAAAGGGTTTTTTTCTATTAAAATATCAACTAGGACCTGAGATTGAATTTTGGGGGGCTCTCCTTCAGATGCCATCAGATTTTCACTTGGGTTTATGTAGGACTGGCAATGTATGGTGAAAGTGAAGAAAGGGCTGCTTCTGTGAGAAAGTAATGGGCCCAATTTGGGGATATTAACTAGGTTTCTTGATGATACCCTGGTGGCCCTGTGGTCTTTCCTTCTACTCTGATAGGGGAAAACTGTGATAATAAATGCAGACTCCTTTGTTTTTTTGTGTAAAATTTTACTCTAGGAGAAATTATGTTAAAGTAAGAGAGAAAGATAAAATTAAAGCATTCTTTGTTCTGAAGTTTTAGAACTTGTTATACATATGGTACTTTAGTGCAGTGAAAATCAAGCTGGTATATTCTCCTACGACCCCTCAAATCTATTGCTAGCCTTGCCCTCTCCTTGGGACTTCAGACTAGTATACCCAGCTGCCTGGTTCTCACCAGGCTGTCTCAAGGACATTTCAAACTCAAAATATCCAAAAATAATTACCTCCCATCCTCTCAAGCAGCCTTCTATCCTGTTTGTTTTACCCAGTTTCTCAAGCTGGAAACTTGAAGTTCGCTCTGACTCCTCCTCTTCCTCATGACTTACATTTAATCACTTTACCAAGGCCTGCTGCTTTTCTAGCTTCTTCTCACACCTTACCACCAGCGCCCAAGCGCACAGCCTTGCGATCTCTTGCTAGAACACAGAACATCTTTATACTGTATTCCCTGTCTCCACACTTTCCTGTCATAAAACTTGACAGTAATTATTTAAACTAAACATGTGATCGTGTAATTCTCTGCTTAAAATACTTCAAGGAATCTCCTTCATCTCTCCAGCTTATTCTGCCTCCATCTACAGAGTTTTAAACGTGGATTGACTTCTCAGGGTGTGGGTAGGGTGGCTGAAATTGTGGACAACTTTGTATGTGTCTGTATATCTATGTGTATGTGTGTGCACATAGACTTTTTTCTTGGTAGAACAGGGGCCATGGAATTCATTCATTTTAATAATAGCCTGTGATGTAAAAAGCTTAAGAAACTATGCACTACAGTACAAAGGACTGAAAAGAGAAATGTTGCATTATATTTCTTATGGTAGGCAGAATTCTAAGATGACCTCGAAGAGCTCCACCCCCTGCATAATCCTCAAGACTGTGAATATGATAGATTTTTCTCCTGTGATTAAGTTGACTTATGTGGCATAGTTGACTTTAAGAAAGGGAGATTATCCTGGGTCAGCCTGACCTAATCTGGTGAGCCCTTAAATGGGACTGGGCTCTTCCTAAGGCGAGTAATTGAAAGCATGAAAGGGATTCCACGTGAGGGAGATCCTCTGTTGACACTTTTGAAAATGGAAGGGGCCAGGAGGCAAGGGATTTGGGCAGCCTCTAGGAGCTGAGAGTGGCTGCTGGCTGACAGCCAGCAAGAGAATCAGAGCCCCAGTCCTACAACCATAGCAACTGAACTGTGGGACAAACACATGAGCTTGGAAGAGGACCTGAACTTCAAATTAGAACATAACCTGGCCAATACCTGTGAGACCCTCAGTCGTGCCATACCGAGGTCTGACCGAGAGAGTTGTGGGCTAATAAATTGTATTGTTTTAAGATATTAAGTCTGTGGTATTTTGTTATGCAGCAATAGCTAACTTATACTACTTCTTACCCAGAGTGCACAGCTACTGACCAAGACAAGCTTTGTGGCACAAGGTCAGTCACTTACTGAGCTGGATTTACCTGATTCAGTGTGGAAAGAACTTGGGACCAGTTGATAGACATTAACATATGGCTTTAGACAGGGTTAGGGGATAACATGGGTATGGCGTCCTGAAAAATGAAGTGAACCAAGGCTCATGCACAAGTTTTCATCATCCTCGGTGAGCAAGGCACCTGACAGTCTATCTTATTAAACATTTGCCAAGTTACTGAGGCCATCCCCAGCTTTAACAACCAAGAATCCCCTCCCCCTCTTTTTAAAAACAATTCTTTCCCTCAGGAGTGGAACAGATGTTTTCGTTTTACTTAAACTAAAAGACTTTTTCTCATCCACCAGGAATATGTACCAGTACAAAGTGTTAACCTCATTTGGATTTGAACCCCCATCCTCAAGAGCAAAAGAAGGCTGAGGATCGCCAAATGTCAGCTCAGCTGTGAGAAGCGTTTTAAATCATATTTTGACGTATGTTACACTGTTAACTAGAAAATGAAGTGCAGCACACATGCTTCTAGTAACTCTGGTTTCAAATCATATGATCCCTTCTTTGTCTTGAAGACCTTTTGATGTGTGTTCCCAATATTGAGTTTCTCTGCTTTTAATAATCTTATATTCCTTCCTCAATATAAATGTCATGAAAAATACTGAATGCTAATCTTCAAAGATCAAACAGGAAGAAAGAGGTAGGCAGCATAGTTCAGTGACTTGAATGCCTGAAATTTCTCATTTAAAAATTCTATTTTAGCTTATAAAAGTCTAGGCTCAAAGAAACGCTTGGTTCCCCTTTGTAAAGTTGAAGTTGCAGGCTCCCCCAAATTTCTGTTAGCTGTGAAATAATTTGGTCTCTCCCTGTCAGGTACCTGAGATGCAGGGGCCCCTTGATCACTATTTATATCTGTATTTGTGTCTACCTAACAGAGGGGGACTCAAAATCAATACATGCTGGCTTTTATTTCACCTTCTTTGCTTTAGCTAAGGCGACCCGGAGTCCAGGTTTGCCTGGGACTGGGGGAATTCATAGGAAAAAGGACTTTCAGGGCTAAAACTGGCATAATCCCTGGTAAACTGGCACCACTGGCTATCCTAGCTTGGGCTTCAAGAACCTTTTTAGGGTGGGAGTTGCATAGACAATTTGGTAACAGCGGTTTGTTTTTGGAGTTGGTGTTTAAAGGTTTGTGTCTATTTGTTTTTCACGGCAGGCTGGTGCCCAGACCTCGTAATCATCGTTCTGAAACATCATGCCCAGAATTACATCAGGAGAGGATATTAGCAATCCTATGATGAAGGAATGCAGTGCCTGCTTGGGTACTTTACTTGCGCTGAAGTGTTTTAGGAGAATCATGTCTCCTTTCACTTTGTTCCCAACATGGGAACACCAATCACTGAGAGATAATGCATTTCATAATATCTAAGTACGACTGTGACTGTTAAGTGTGTGTGTGTGTGTGTGTGTGTGTGTGTGTGTGTGTTGGGGGCAGGGGGACTGGTTAAAGGATATAATTATTCTAGGCTTCTTTCACATATATATCTACAAAGGCAGACCAAGCTTTTAATATACCTTTGCATAGCGCTCTCAGTTGCCCCCTGGGGAGTTCCAGAATTTCAACATGGGAGAAGCTTTGAGGTGGCAATCAGCTTGGAGGGGGTGTAAGGGATGACATATGGTTTACGGATAGCTTAGCGATGTGTCTTGAAGCTGTTTTTACTTAGTGTGTGTTTATTAGGGGTGGTTTGAAGGGAGATGATGAAACATTCATGGGTTAAGCCCACTCCCACTTCACTGGCACCAGTATGGAGTGTTCTACGTTATGGCATGTGCATAAATAATTAAGTAGGATATTTGTGCTCTAAATATTTTACCACATTAGAAAATAATGCATCGCTTTATAAAAATTGTTTAAAACACATTGAATCATGATAGCAACATTGGCACTTTTTGAGCACCTCCTATGTGCCAGATACTTCTCATATATTCGTATACGTTCTCATTAAACGCTTATATCCACTCTGAAAGACAGGTATTAGAGAAAACGGATAAAATTGTATATACTGTGTTTTTGAGAACTTTTGTGTCAGGCACTCTTCTCTGCAACTCATTTACTTTACTTAGTTTCAATTCTATGAAGTGGATACATTTTCAGATGAAGAAACAGCAGTTCACAGTAACTTGTGTAAATTCACATGGTTACCAAAAGGTGAAGGGAGGATTTAAACCCAGGCTGTCTGACATTAGAACCTTTACTGTCAACCTCTATGCTACATTTATACCATTTTACGGATAAGGAAGTAGAGATTGCTTTACTTCCTCGAGGTCATCGGATCACGGGCTGGAGCAGTTGAAAAGTACGTGTGCCTGCGCCATTCTCCTCATCCAGGGTCCATGAAGGGGGGGCGGGCTGTGGACATATAATGTCAGATGCTATATCTGAGGAATTTATCGATTTTATGGTCACTTTTATGGCATATTCTGGGGTGGTCTTGAGAACTTAGAATTTTTAAAAGCTCCCCAGACAATTGTGATAATGACCAGGTTTGGCCACTATTGCCCTATTGTAGGGCTGGCTAATAAGTTTCATTCCTGGTGCTATTCTTGACTGATTAGTAGGTTATCTAGAGCAGTATGTTGAAACTGTTAAGGCTAAATCTGAGCTCAGCTGGGAAGAGCACCAGTTAGTGATTAGCCGCAAACACAAGAGAGAAGGGCGCTGGTGCCCTGGGTTTGCTGTACTGACTCTACGTACTCAGGGCTTCAGCTGGGCTGGGGATTGTGTTATCGTTCCCAACTATTCACCCCCTTCCCTGGAAGAAGGTTCTGCCTCCTTGCCCCTGACTGTGACGGTGTGGCTTGCGGTGCCTCTCAGTAGGGCAAGATTCATCCATGTCCTACGGTCAGCTTTGGCCTCAGAATTTGTGTTGACCAAGAGAACGTGCGAGGTGGACGTGATATACAGCATGTCTGAGCGCAAGTTTTATGAGTGACTGTTTCAGTGCTGCCTCTTGCTCTTTTCCCTGTGCCGTGAGAACAGTGTGTCCTGCAGACCTGGGAGCAGCTACAGCAGCTGACCCACCTCTGCTGACTGACATGAGTGAGAAATGAACATTCGCTCCTACAAGGCAAGCTGCTGAGATTTTGCAGTTATTATTGCAGCCAGGCTGACTAATACACTCCACTTCCAGAGTGAACTCTGGAAGTACAATTCAGTCCTAAACTGTCATTTGCCTTAATATTAGTTTTAGTCTTATCAGGTTGACTCTTAGTAAACTACCTAGATCATGCCATTGGGGAGTTGCAACTCCTTTCAAGTGATTCTAAGGGGCAGAGACTCAAAAGAAACCTTTCAGGGAACTGTGTTAGGATGGACCCCAATGATAACTGGAGTTACATCCCTAATGCCCAAGGGCTGCAGTGGCGGAGGAACACGTGTCATAGAATGGAGCCTGATCTCCACCTATTTCTGTTGCAAATTACATGTGCCTCTACGGCCATGGAGAGCTTGAGCATTAATCTATGTCTTTGTGCAGCCAGTTCTGTAGTTTCGTGTGTGTCTTTGAATTTACATTCAAGAACATAGGTCCATGAAGCTTGACCTTTAGAACCACTTTCCTGCAAATTGAATATCCCCTTATTTCAGCGTGTTGAGCTCTTGAGATATTGACCTTTTAACAAGTGTAAGTACACGTAAGTACAGTAATGCCCTGTCTGATCTTAGGAGTCGTTCTCCTAATTTAACCATTTTGGGATAAGAACAGCTACTAACCTGGTCACTTGGGTGAGGATCGGTGTCATGTCGGGCCTGGTCAGCAAATGTCATAGTCCTCGTGTGAATAACCAGTTCATAGGTGCCTAGGATTCAAGTAGTCATAAATAGGTAAGCAGACCTTCTCCCTGGACGGCTCTATGTTTTGAAGCCTTCCCAGCCTAATTTCCCAGAGGATTACGCTGACCTTGGGTGCTTTGATGGTTTGTAAGGCTCTCCTTCCTCCGAGTTAACAGCTTCCTAACACTCTTGGCATTTATGGTAACAAACTTCAGGTGCAGGCATCCTGTAGCTGCAAAACTTTTCCTCTTATGTGTGTGCTCCCTCGTTCCTTCTGCTCCTCTAATATAGCGTTTCCTCCTTAGCGTTTGAACTCTTGGTTGAAAAAAATGCTCTATAAATGAAGAGTCTGAGCTTCACCTCTCGTACCTCCCCCAGAGCTTTCCGCCCTCCAGAGGCAGAGGGGAGCACAGCGGAGCAGAGGAGTACTCAAGGCCAGCCAGTGGGGACTGACAGACTGCAGCTGGCAAAGGAACACAGTGGGACCAGCCACAGGTGACTGCATGCAGCCGACTGGGTCAGGTTGTCACAGGAAGCTCAGGGGAGGCGGGCAGCCTCTGCAGCTGCTTCTGCTTGATGTTTACTGGGAGCTGGGCCTTCCCCCCTCCCAAGAAGGACTAGCCTATCCTCGACCTCAAGTTGCAAAGCAGAGGAGAGTTCCTTTAGTTGTGTTAATCAGCAATGCAAGGAGTCAAAAAAAAAAGGTACACTAAGGACCAACTCTTTTGTGCTTGTCCATATGAAAGAAAAAGCTTTTGGTCACCTTCCAAGAATGTGGTCTTGAGTGAACTAGACAAGGAGTATATTCTTGGCAAATCTAGGTGCTGTTACTTTTCCATCCAAGTGAACAACTACAGAAAATATAACAAATTGCCAAATGGTTAATGCAAAAGTTTTTAGTGTTGAATTTTTGATGAAGTAAAACCTGACTACCTTTAAGGGGACTAAAGTGGCTGAAATGTTCTTAAATGTTTATATACACATTGCTAAGGATGTAAATGACCATCCTCCCACCTTCCACTCCCAGGCCTTTAGGCTGGCCTGTAATTCTCACTTATTGCTGGATCCCACCCCAGAATTTCTGATTCAGTACTTTGAAGTGAGGCCTGAGAATCTGCGTGTCTAACAAGTTCCAAATCTGCTGGTCTGAGGACCACACTTTGAGAACCCCTGAGATAGGTAACCATCTTTGAAGGTGTGTAGATAAAGAGCCCGTCTTTAATCAGTATTGAGTGGTTTGTAGGAGGTATTATCCGAGGTGGTGCTGTGAGCCTGCAGATGTTGGTGATTAAGGAATTAAGGGTAAGGCCCCAATCACAGAGTTGAGTTAGGGATGGTGGGAGGGGAAGAGCCTGGAGACATAAGAAGGAAATGGGAGTGAAGGGCAGATTGAGGAATTCGAGTGAGAGGGAGAAAGCCAGCCTGACACCGATCTCACTGCCATGTGAAGTGATTGCTTTATTGAGTTTGATCGCTGAGGCGGTGACAAGAGCTGTACCTAAAACAGATGGATAAGGCCCTGAAGGTTTTATTGTATCCCCTTCTGTATTAAATAGCAGAAATGGACAAGTTCTTTGAACTTTCATAATGATACTCATTTTCCTTGACAGTGTGTATTAATCGCCAGATGGGGAGCTCTTTCTTTTGGGCAAATAAGGTCATAAAGATAAGCTGTGACAATTAAATGGCCACATTTCTTTTATTTTATCAATATGGTTGGAGTCTAAGTTGAACATAAGATGTACACAGCTTTTTCTTCTTCAGAATTCTAAGATGATTTTTGATGTCTAAGTTCACATGGAAACATCAAGGCAGAAAAATATGCAACTTTAAAAACCGATTTTCACATTACATTTGATTGTTAAGTAATTATTCAATATATTATTTTGATTTTAAAAATTAGAATCTTGCCAGATATAGGTGGGTGATATATGGTCATAAAGTCACTGGGATTCTGCCCTCCACCTATGGTCACTAGCAAAAGAATGTCCAAGTCTATTTTAAAAGCTTACTTAAAAATAATCATTTCAATGAAATAGCAGTAAATACGAATTATGATTCCTCTTTCTATGAAATGTCAAACATTAGGAGAGATAATATTAAAGTTCCCAAATACCTCCATGATAGCAATATTCAGGAAATAATATTTTATGGTAAACATTTTTAATAAACAGCAGCATAAAATAATCAGTGTTTAATATCATCTCTGGTGTGTGAAATACAAATGCATATATCCTCAATATAAAATAAGCTTCTTGTCATTACAATTCCATGCTTGTCTATTTGAAATGCCCATAATAACAAATCAAACATTAAGTAATACAGTGATTAAATGCATGCAGTGAAAATAAGGAAAGATATGATAGGGCGAGATATCTGAATACTGCCATTATATATTTGAAGAAAATCTATACCGAGTTAAAAACAAACAAAGGAAACAAGGAAACAGACCAGATATAAAAATGCAGAGATATATTTCACTTCTGTGATACAAACCATAAACATAGTTTTGTGCAAAAAAGAGAAAAGATCTGAAAATAAAGTCATCTTACAAAACATTGTCCACAAAGCAAAAGATATTTTTCAGTCTGTGAAAAAAATACTATTTTAATACAAAAGGGACTGTGTTATGTAGTATCACAGTGCTATTATAAAATACATTATTACAAGTGGTTTTGAAATTTAGTTTGCTCACCTTAATGACTTCAGTAATTATAAAATGTTTAAAATAAATGTTATAGTTCTTTATAAAAAACTAATTTGAATTTATTTTTTACCCATAGTAATGTTTTTCCAGAGTAGATATCTTACTGGCTCATGGAATGCTACTTTCCCTTTAAGGGACTCCTAGAAAAACTCAGGTTCACTGAAATTGTGTTTACTTAAAATAATAAATATTCTTGGAAAACAATTGATTGTCGTATGATATACAAAACTGTGGTTTGAATCTTCGTCATTAAACAGTTGCATAGCAACAAAAGGATACAAATATTCTCCTCTACCTAAAGTTAAGAAATGTAACTTCTGAATCAGCTTATTTATGCCATAAAAATATGTCTTAATTTATTTCTGAATAAATCTGAATATAGCCAATTCTTTGTGTTCACAGTACCTATACGTCCACATTTGTTGTCTGAAGATTCAGTGTTTGGGAAAATTGCAACACATTTTGGTAAACATATTTCTTTGATTTCTCATCCTAATTGAATTTTTTGTTTTACAAAATTGAAATGTCAACGTGCTTCTAAGTCTCTTACATTCTCCTCATCAAATATCATTTCCAGGAATTACTTTATATCCTGTAAGTCTCTTTATAAGTCTCTTCAGATGTAAAATAAAAAAATGAGACTTTGAGACATTGCTCTTAGAATAAATGAGTTATTCTTTTAACAAGAGAAAAATCAATCATAACATTCCTTTCTATGTAGAACTTGAAACCCATAAGAATTCTAAACTTGGCAGAAGATGGCTAGCAGGTAAGGCATGAGATGCACATTTGATACCTTCCTTCCTCTAACTAAGGCAAAAATGATCACGTTGCTTCTAGTTACCAGCTTAAAAATTTCAGTTCATGGTTATCTTTGAAGTGAGAACTCAGTACTTATTTTTATAAAAATACTGTAACATTTTGCAAATAGAATTCATAGTCTTTGGATTCCAACTAACACTATGAATACATTGTCATAACTCTTGGTGCTAGAATAAAATCTGTGAACATTTCCAGATCAGAAAAAAAAAAAAAGTGAGAGAAACTTTAAATTAACTAGATACTGGTGTCAGAGAGCTTCCTCCTTCCCCAGAGTCCACTGATCATATGCACCCCCATACCTTAGACAGCTCATAAGCAGGAGGATGCAAGCATGGATGGGCTGGTCCGTAGCCACACCTCTATTCTTCAATGTTATTGGTCCAGGGACGCTCCTGTGAGGCTGTCCCCATGGGAACCCTTGTTCCTTTCCCATGGATGCTGATCAAGGCCAAGGGGCCATTTTCCTGACTGTGCTGCCTTTGGTGCCTCATTTCTAACGCAACACAGTGAACTATCAACCGGCGGTCAATTTCAGCATCCACATCTAGCCTTATGATCTGATGCCCTATGTTATTTCAAGGGCTTGTGTAAACACACTGTGGAAAAAGCCTTCATGATCAACAGAGGAGACTCACAAAGAGGCACACTTCTCACGTTCCCAAAGAAGCCCCACTGTGTAGAAGGCTTCAGGGAAACTTACACTTATGGCTCGTTTCCATCTGGGATTTTAAATCTGGCCTAAAGTTTCCTCACTGATTCTGAACATCACTTCCATACAAACATGCACAGAGTCTAAATTGAATCAACATAATTCCTGAACATCTGTCCTGAAGAAAAGACAGCAGGTAGACAAATGCTATGGTATATACATTTTGGGGAGAGAACAGTCATGGCAGCCAAAGGTGAATACACAAAGCACCGTTTGACTTTCCTTTTTGGTTTGATACTTAGTCAGAAGGTTCGTTTCCTCTTCACTGGTTTGCAGTTTTCAGTACTTGAAACCAGATGTACCAATCCCAGTGGCATGGCCTACACCCTGATGGAGTGTTAATCCCACAATGTTTTTTTTCTGGCTGGTGTTTGCCCTGGTTGGTAAGACACAGTTAAACTTCACAGAAGATACTTGTTGCAATGTCTGCTAAATGAGAACCTTACTTTAATAAAAACATTTGAATATAAATCTTTTCTACGACTTCCTAGTTTTTCCTGTGTACCACATTTACAAAAGCTGTGCATTTTACAGTTCTGCAGAAATCATAGATTCGGTGTGTCCATGAATGTTGGAGTCTCCTAGCAAAGATGGTTGCTTTGAGTCTATTTTGTAGGGTTTTTGAGACTTGTTGCCAAAAACGGTGATACCCATTCCACCGGGGTGATTCGGAATCGACATGTGTGGTAGTAAGGGAATATTTGCTTCCTGATTTGATCCTGATGAAGGTAGGCTGGTCACATGACCAGTACTAGTCGACCCACTGGCACTGCTCGGGGACCGACTCTTGGGAGGTGGGCAGTGCTGAATCACTCTGGGAGGACCTGCTGGCTGATAGTGGGCAGCTGGAAACGCTGCGTATCCAGGAGGTATTGGGTATCCATTGATGGGAATGAATCGCTGGTTCTGAGGTATTGGTGGGCTGATGAAACCAGCAATCTGGCCCTGTGGTGTAATACCCTGGCTCGGGAACATGTAATTGGGATATCTGGGGTTACTGAGATTACTCACTGGGCTGGCACTAAGGGAGGTTGTCTGCGTGGTGGCATTTCCGCCGGAAGGAGTAGTAGAGCTGGTATGACTTGAGAGTCCCTCCCAGGACCGAAGCCGGACGTGAATATCTTTAAATCTTGGTCTCCTGGAAGGAATCTCATTCCAACACTCTGTCATGAGGCTGTACATTCTGGGGGGGCAGTCTTCGGAGCATGGTAACAGCTGTCGTTTTCTCACCATTTCGATCACTTCCTGGTTACTAAATCCATAATATGGCTGGAGTCCAAAACTGAATATCTCCCACAAAACAACCCCAAAAGACCAGATATCTGAATCAGAAGAGAATTTGCCATACATGATGGCTTCAGGGGGCATCCAGCGAATGGGCAGCAAAGACTTACTCTGCACCCTGTAGTAATCAGCGGAGTATATTTCTCTGGAAAGCCCAAGGTCTGAAATCTTTACGTGAAGTTGCTCTCCGATTAAAATATTGCGAGCTGCAAGGTCCTTATGGACAAAGAAGTGACTAGACAGGTATTCCATGCCGGCTGCAATCTGAATTGCAATGTGTAGAAAATCTCCGTGATCCAGGCTGGATTTTACAGTCCCATCTTCATCACTGCTACAGCCAACATCTGAATGTGGGGACCGCATGATGAGGAACTCGTGGAGATCCCCCTGATTCATATACTCAAAAAGCATACACACAGGTTGTTCCTGAGTGACAGCCCCTAGAAGGCAGACAATATTGGGGTGGTGTAGTTCGGCCATCAGGGAGGCTTCCTGTTGAAATTCTGTCCATTGCTGGGGGTTGTTATAGTCTTTCAAGGTCTTTATAGCAACTAACTGAGCATGGTCCATGCCTGGGAGATAGAGGTGGCCCTTATAGATCTTTCCAAAGGCACATTCACCCAATTCTTCCATAAAACGTACAGCAGAAAGAGGGAGCTCTTTAGCCTTGCTCTGTATGAAAGAAAGGCAAAGTGTGGTTTAAAACATTTTCTAAGGCAAGACATCCTGGCATCTGAAAGGAGGGGTGAGGCATATTGAGAAAGGTTCTGTACATCAAATTAATTACAACATTGTACATCTAGAAGTCCTTAGAATTGTTGGCTGCAACTTTGGCATGGCAGATTTTCGTCCATCACTCCCCTATCCCTCCATGCACACCCCCTGCTCCAACAATGGTTTCCTGCTGTTACCTTGAATCTTGCTACTCAAAGAGTGGTCTTGGGAAGAGCAACATTGAAGCTCACTACAAATGCAGACTCTTGGACCCACCTCGGACCTACTGAATCATGATGTGCATTTAACAAGACCCCAGGTGATTCTGGTGAATGTTAGAGTGTGAGAAGCACTGATGCTGAGGATACAGCCTTAGTCCTTAGCCTGGGACCTAAGAGTATTTGTGACCTGGTCTTACCCTTGCTACACCTCCACATGATGGCATCACTTAGGCTGAATAGGTCTCCTCATTGTCCACATGCAAATGGCATGCATGTTCTTGCCTAATACCTTTGTTCTTCCAATGCTCTCCTATTTCTAAGGTATATATTGAGCTAAAAGCCAGAGAAACCAAAACAAAAGGCTGTTCTGAGGTGCTCATAGTAGAGGTGGGGGAGGTTTGGAATGTGCTTCTCTCTACCTATCGAATCCTTGCTCTGAAACTCTCCCTGACCGCTCTGTTCTTTGCCTCCCGTGGAATCCCTCTGGCTTTACCGTCTGAATGCCACTATGTGCAGGATGCAGTGAGGTGACTGGCTACACGCTGACCTCCACAGCCACAGTTCATATTGGAATCCTGCCCTCTCCACTTACCGGCCGTGTGACCCTGGGTACAATATTTAACCACTCTGTGCTTCAATTCCCTCATCTATAAACTGGGATGATAATCGTACTTATCTCGTAGGGTTCTTGTGAACTTTTAGTAGGTTAACATCTGTCAAGTGTTCAGCATGATGTCTGGCACATAGTAAGGGCTACTGAACTTTTAGCTATTATTACCTTGCTATTGCTGCTCTTTTTACCAATATACTTTGTCCTCTCAATCATATTTCAAGTTTCCTTTTTTTTTTTTGGCTGCACCGTGTGGCATGCGGTATCTTAGTTCCCTGACCAGGGATTGAACCCATGCCCCCTGCATTGGGAGCACGAAGTCTTAACCACTGGACCTCCAGGAAGTCCCCCAGATTTCAGTTTTTTGAAGGGAGCTATTGCCTTTCGAACCAACCGATCATCTCTGTGGCTTTGCAAGTGCGTTATTTACTGATTGACCTGAAAACAGACAGGAGAAAGCATCTAGCTCACAATGAAAATAAATATTAAATTGTGACATTTGATCTTGACAGTAAACATCTATTATGTCATGTGTTTTTACTATTTTTGAAATTTACCTCTGATCTATCCTGACATTTAATCAATTTGTTAGGGAAAAAGTCATAAAAGCAATGCATTTGTACCTAAACTGATTTTTTAAATAATCCCTTTAAATGCACTTTAAATCCTTATTTTTTTAGAAAAAAGTACTGCTGTGAGTATCCCAATTGAAGCTGATAATTTTGCAAATACATAGGGAATTCAGAGCTCTCTGTACACAGTTTAAATCAACAGTTTAGAAAATTAACTAAAAATTTTCTCTAACCCAAACTCTACTAATCTAGAATTCATGATGATTAGCTCTGTTCTAGGCTAATTTTTGCAGGGCAAAATGCCCATTAACCTAATTATAAGTGTAAATAAACTTGCAGCAAAATACCCACTTAAGAGGACAAAATAGAACTGAGAATTTTGAAACATTAATTCCTCCATGCAAATAATATTTCTTATCATCTATAGGTCTCACTAATTTGTTAAAGCAGATTTTATGGGGTTTGTATTTATAAATGTCTTACAGTAAAGTTACTTCTGCTGAAAGTAATGGCAACTTCTTGCTTTAAACATTTAGGCAATTGAAGCTTATTAATACAGTCCTATTAATTATAGTATTGTTTGTAACAGATTAGAAATAACCTAAATGTCTACTTAGTGGAAACTGATTAATTGTGATGGAGCTAGTAAAAACAGTATTATACATTTGTAAGACTATTATACAGTTGTAAGAGCAAATGAGGACACTTTCTATGTACTGATATCCAAAATCCTACTACTAAGTTAAAAATAAAAATCAAAAGAACAGTTAATGCTGTATGCTGCTTTTGTGTGAAAGAGGAGGAGAAAAAAAATGAATATATTCATATTTCTGTCCATAGGCATAAAGAAACTCTGGAAGGATACTCAAGAAACAGCAGTGGTTACTGCTGTGGGAACTGGGGGAAGGGGGGCAGAGGTGGGAGATTTTTCACTTTATGCTTTTTTATACTTTTTTGGTTTCGTTTTTGCGGTACACGGGCCTCTCGCCGTTGTGGCCTCTCCCGTTGCAGAGCACAGGCTCCGGTGGCGCAGGCTCAGCGGCCATGGCTCACGGGCCCAGCCGCTCCACGGCATGTGGGATCTTCCTGGACTGGGGCACGAACCTGTGTCCCCTGCGTCGGCAGGCAGACTCTCAACCACTGCGCCACCAGGGAAGCCCTGCTTTTTTATACTTTTGAATTTATGAACCAGGTGAATATATTATCAATTCAAAAAAATGAATAATTTAAAAACATATGACCCATCTTTCTATCTGACTGAATCCAGGAAATTTATTCTGCAATCACAATTCCTTCACTGTTTTTCCTTTTGCTTCTAGGGTCAGGATTCTGTGGTTGCTATGGAGTTCCTTTGGGAGAACAGAATGTAGGTGATGGGAAGAGTAACCAAGCCTACTTTGTAACTCCTGCAGCCCTCAGCCCTCAGATTGATTGTGCTTTCGTGGCCAGAGTAATCCAAAGTGAATTTTTCCCACATGACATTACAACAGGGATTTCCATCAGAACTTTACCTAATGATGTAAATGAATCCAATTTATTTGAAAGTCCCTTGAATGGCATGGTAGGTATTACTTTTTTTTTTTAATTTATTTTTTATTATTTAAAAATTTTTTTGTGGTACGTGGGCCTCTCACTGTTGTGGCCTCTTCCGTTGCGGAGCGCGGGGTCCAGACACGCAGGCCCAGTGGCCATGGCTCACGGGCCCAGCCGCTCCGCGGCATGTGGGATCTTCCCAGACCCGGGCACGAACCTGTGTCCCCTGCATCGGCAGGCAGACTCTCAACCACTGCGCCACCAGGGAAGCCCTTACTTTTTGATTTAAACAGGATCCCCCATGCTTTTGGTGATAGAGAAGGGTATGGGACTGAGTAATAAACTACTTTTGAGGGAAAGTGGGAATGAGGAACTAAACCTAAGGAATATTAGACTGATCTAATGAGGCGTTAGGACTCTTCCCCCTTCCCCTGCTGAAGCTTAACCCATAGGCAGTGTGGGGTAATTCAAACCATGTAACCTTTGGACTCATGCAAATCTGAATTTGCATCTTGGACCTGCCGCTTTCTATTATTAATAGTTAATATTTATATAGCACTTACTATGCGCCAGACACTGTTCTGAGCACTTGACAAATATTAACTCATTTACTATAACAACCTCGTGGGATAAGTCCTATATATTAGGTGGCTGACCTTGGGTGAGTTTCCTAACTTTTCTGAACCTCTATTTCCATATCTATAAAATAAAATAATATCTAGCTTCCATAATTACAGTAGGGATTAAATGCAACAATGTATGAAAGTAATTTCCACCTAATAAGTGCTCTTTAAATCAATTTTATTATCCTTCTTAGGGAAGTAATCCAGAAAGTGGAGTCAATGCAAATGATTTAGATCCATTTACAGCCTTAAATAGCTCTAGACAGTCATCTATAATTCTATGTTTAAAAAACGAATGTTTAAATTTCTTCTTGTTAATCTTTCTCTGTTCTCCTGTAGTTGCTGGTTTTTACAAAAATTCTTTAAAAATGACAGAGACTCTGTTTTGGAACCCGAGGGCGGGTAAGAATTTGAGTGGCCTGTGGTCTGCTCCTCTGAGGATTCTGGGAAATGCGGATGGAGGTGGAGGGAGCAAAGACCCATGTGGAAGAGTGGATGGTGGCAGATGGGAAGGGAAGCAAGCAGGCCAAACTGGTAGGGACTGGAAGAGAAGAGGAGGTGGACGGGACCTTGGCTCTGGCCTGACACATGGCCCCTGGGGCTTCACGGCTAAGAAAGCCGGCTGCATTCCCATACACTGAGGTAAGAAAATTAGTCCTCTGGTATTCACCTTTGGAAGAAGAACTCTTACTCTTGCCATTTTACAGATGGAGAAAGAGGCTTAGAAAAGTATCAAGAATTTTTAGGAGAGCCAAAATTGCTGCCCTTGTGTGTACAAGGCCTTCTGTTTGAAACCAGAGAAGCTGGCTGGCCGGCAACCCCAGTTGGACACAGCATGTCTCTGGAGGCTCAGCCTGGGGCCTGACACCTTGCAGGGCTGTGAGGTCAGCCTTCAGTGTGTGGTCACTCTGTGGAATGATAATTGTTCTTCTTTCTCTCTGTCCAGACAGATGAAAAAGTATGTTTTGACCCAAAGTGTGTCTTGTCATAGCTCCCCAACACCTGGTGGGCCAGACGGCATAGAGTCCCAAATCATCTCCAGCTGACAGAAGGAAGGAATAGTTCATCAGAGCTAGTCAGAACCAAATTTGGGGATTTGTTTTGGAAAAAAAGCACGGAAAGTAACCAAAATGACCAATTTCACAAAACCTTTCCTTGGAACACCTGTGCAGCAGCCAGCATAGAAATACCCAGGAAAAAACTGCTCAGAGCTTGGTTTCAGGGGAACAATTTACACAGTGATTTGCAGTTTTTAAATGCTCAAGTTATTTGGTACAAATGAGTCTTAACTATAGACTCATTTTCAAATTTTACATAAATCCTGACCTAGTTAAAAAATCATAAAAACCCTTAAAGAAGCAGTCAGTAGACTGTATGGTGACGGCAGGAAATTAGCTGTATTGTTGAGGAACAGATGGTTTACATTATACAGACCCTTTAGGCTAAACTTGTTTAGGTCTGGCATATTGTAAATTATATTTTGGTAATGAAAGTGAAATGACCTCTGCTTGACCTCAAGTGGGGTTTGTCTGCTTGAACCAATGTAGTGGAAAACTATGAAAGAAAATGAAGTCATAAAGTTTTGGCAGTTCAATTTTGGCTCATTTCAAGTTAAGGGGTTATAAATCTGTTTAGTTTTTGTTTGACAAGTATTTGTCATACAGGGATGTACAAAATGTAAAGAAGTGTAAAATACACATGAGGCACGATGCCAAAGTAAACCAAGTACAAAGGAAAACTGGAATGAATAGGGTCCTGGGCTCCTATCTCTTTATCACTCCCTCCATTAGTTGAATGACAAGATGGGCTCCGTTTATTATATGCTGTAAGGCAATTAAGTACCTTAAAACTGAAACAGGCTTTCAGTTTAAATGTTAACATTTTTACTTCTCAAAGTAAACACACATCTGCCTCAGTGCGGTTTAAAAAATTATATAATTTTTTTGGGGGGGAGAAAAATCAAAGTTGATGTAGAAGTTGATACATTATTCTAAAATCCAATTGTGCTTCTTCCCCTAGAAGTTTTTGAAGAACAACTGCATTCAGGTTTAAATGAGCTCTTCACTGGAGGAAAATGAAGGGAGAATATTTTAGATGTGAGTCCTTAGATGGGAGTCGCTGTGAGTACTGCAGTCCTGTCTAAACAGCTGCTAGAGAGGCCAGGCGGATGTTGGTGGCTTCTCTCACCTGAGTGATGAATACTAAGTGGGGACATGTGCCCCTTTTAGATCCATTAACTTTAGGTATGAAAGCAATGAACCATGAGTAGTTTTTTAAAATTGTAATTATGTAGATGGCAGATGGATAAGGCAGACAGACTCAGTGACTTTATGTCTTTCCACCTCTGGGAAGTTACACCTTAGGTGATAATACACTTGAAACGACTCCTCTGGAGGACACTGCTTGCGACTAAGCTGCCATTTCCTGCTCACTTTTCCTAAGTGACTACCACAGGAAATGAGATGAGTATTCTGTGATGGCCATCAACCTTGGCGTGCAGCACGGATCCCGCTCTGTGACTTTTCACCTCTAACCTGAACAGGGCATGACTGATCGCTCTACTTTTGTGTCCAATTTGAAGTAGACACACAGATGAAAAGCAGAGCCACATGAGGGTGGAGGGAACCAGAGCTCAGGGCGGTGCTCTGGGACAGGAAGTTGGCTCCAGCAGCAGGTGCTGGAAAAGGACTGAAGTTCATGTTCCTACAATGGACCCAAACCTCCTCCTATAGTCCTTGCAGCCCCTATACCTGTTCCTTTCCCATTCCTCATGTCCCAAGGCTGCTGCCCTTTTACAAATCTCTTTTGCTATACACATTTGCCGATTCTAGCTGTATACAAGTATCTGTAGGAGAAGAGTGGGCCCCACACAGTGACATTTGTCCTCACCCTATTAGAGGAATAATGAAGCAGACCCTATTGAAGTTAGGGGGTAAGTTTGGGTAATAGGAGGGCATGACCAGGTCTGTTTCTCTTTGAAAGCACAGTTTTCTCTGAGAACTGTATTCCTTGTGGACTTACTCTCTGAATCTCAAGTTGATCAGCAGAGTCTACACCAGAGCAGGCACTGGAATCCCCCAGAGGGCCTGTTAAAACACAGATTGCTAGGCCTCACTCCGAGAGTTTCTAATTCTGTAAGTCAGATTCTGCAGTTCTGACAACTTGCCAGGTGATAAGGATGCTCTGGGACTGGAATAAATGAGAGAACCACTGGAATAAATGAATATGACTTTCAAAAAAAAAAAAAAAAGAGAAGAGAATACAACTTTCTGGATCAGACAGTTACTGAGTGTCTGGTCCCTGCTCCCGGCACAATGAATGACCACAGTGTGTCTGTAGAACCTGACTGAATGATTCTGACTTACACGAGACAGAGACTATACTGTGCTTCGGGAGATGCTTTGGAAATGACAGCTAGAGAAAAATGTAAGAGCCATCGACTGGTATTTCACTGGGTTATATTCTACATGGCTACTGTCAGAGAGATTCAAGGTTTTGAAATAGAAATCACGTTGTAGCTTGGGCCATGTCATCGGTTTATTATATTTTCATGTGCAGCCAACTGTGTGGGATATATTTTCATAGCTGGTTACCTCAGTCAGTCAATTGATACTATATATACTATGTACCAAAGAGTATACACACAGAATAGAGTATGAGAAACCATTTAAGAACCATGAGGAGAGAGAACACAACTCCTATCCTAGATGTTTGTAATTTGAGCTCAGTAATAACTACCATGTATTGAATACTTGCCATGTACCAGACACTGAGATCATAATAATGGCTACGATCTGGGGAGGGGGGGCTCTTTATGTGTTAGGCTATAAGTGCTTTATACATATTAATTCTTTTCATCCTCACAATAACGCTATGAAATTGGTCACTGTGACTATTATCCCCATTTTACAGATGGAGAACCTGAGGAACAGTGGTTAAGTGATCCCACAACTAGAAGGTTGTAAATTCAGACTCCAGGGTCTGTCTTCCTCATGACTACACTACACTCCCTTGTGGGGTCTCTCAGTGTTCAATGCATCAACTCATTTAACCCTCATCCCAAATCCGTGAGATTCATACTATGATTTCCCCACTTTATGGATCAAGAAATTAAGGCCTTCAATGGTTAAGTAGCTTGCCTACGGAAGCACAACTATTAGGTAGTGATGTCAAGATTCAGCTCCAGCTGTGTCTGGCTCCAAAGATGAAGCACTTTTCTGGGAAGAAGAGGTAGTTTTCATTTGATCCTCAGAAGGCTCCACAATTTTAAAAGCATGAGGCCCACTGATATAAAAGTGGAATGTTAAGGTGTAATTGCTCTCTGGCCTCTGATGACCTAGACCTTACTCTGGCTGATCCTCTGTTGCTCCCATTAGTTGACTGGGGTAAGTGAATGAAACCATTCAACAGAAGGCTGTACCTGAGTTGGGCACAAGAGCCCTGGAGAGTATGTGAAATTGAGATTTTTTTAGTATCTGGCCTTGGCTGTTGACAGGAATCTGTCTGACTCTAAAGCCTGTTTTCCTTTCCTGTGCATCTTACTGCTTCTTAGGTAAACAGTGTTAGAATTGTGAAACAACTGACTCCACTCATAAATGGAAATGATTACATTCTAAAAGCTTAAAGGCCACGACCATTTGATTTTGGGAGATTATGAACATTTTCAAAGACTACAGCTGAACTAAGTGCCTTCTGGTTTATGCAATCAAATTCTAGAGGGAGTTCCAACCAATAGTTTGCCATATTTGTTCAGAGTTCAGCCGCACTTCTCTGGAAGTGATTTAACTTCAGAAACAGTCCTTTTCTCTATAATGTTAACTTTCTGATAGTTAGTTTGAATGTTTGGTGGTGACCAGGATTGATTCTGTGGTGGAGTTACTTTATAATGTCAACAGGAGATGTTCTATTCTGCCTGGAAACAGGCAGAACAGATGTCAGTAATTTTAATGTCAGCGTGAGCTACCGTGTGCTCATAACTTGGGCTTGTGTGTTTCAGTCAGCCTGAAAATTAAGGCAGTAGAGTGAAACAGGGCAGGGGTCCCCAACCACTGGGCTGCGGACGGATACTGGTCCGCGAGCAAGTGAAGCTTCATCTGCCACTTCCCATCGCTCACGTGAACGTCTGAACCATCCCCCCGCTCCCCATTTGTGGAAAAATTGTCTTCCACGAAACCGGTCCCTGGCGCCAAAAAGGCTGGGGACTGCTGAAATAGGGAACACTTGGGCTCTGGACCTGGATAGACCTGGCTTTGAGTTTTGGCTCTCCCACTCACTAACTGTGTGACTTTGGGCAGACTCTTAATCTCAAGCTTCAGTTTTCTGACCGCCCAAAATCAGGCTCAAATTAGTACCAACTTCAGAGGGTTACTGTAAAGACTGTATTGAGATAATGCATGTGAAGTACTTCAGCTTATTCATAATACTAATTCTCCCTAGAAGTAAAACTTCTAAAGACATAGTTGTAAGCTGATCTCTGTACTGGACAGTCCCCCAGTCTTCACTATCAGACCCTCTCTGTCCTGAGGGATTTTATCCAGGGTGTGAACAGGGTGTGGGGCGGAGGATTTATGCTCACTGGATGGGCACAGGAATACCAGAGCTATCTAAAGAGCTACCTCTATAATCTTTGCTCTAATTGCCTTGCCCTCACCCCAGTTAATGCTGTGCGTTGCTGAATCCTATAGCTTCCTCCCCAGCCCACAGTACCTGGTACACAGCATTTGGTGGTTGATTTAAAAGGTTTGTGATTGTTCATATCATCACTGTAACAAAAAAATAATAGTAACTTCTAGCTGTTGAGGACCTGTGAGGTGCCAGACACGCTATCTTGAAGTGTCAGAAACAGCTCATTTAGAATAGATTGGTGGCTGCTAGTGGTGGAGAGTGGGGAGGGAAGGGGTAGGCAAAACAGGTAAAGGAGTCAAAAGGTACGAACTTCCAGTTATAAAATAAGTAAGTTATGGGGAATGTGCAGCATGGCCAACATAGTTCGTAATACTGATTGTATATTTGAAAGTTGTTAAGAGAATAAATCTTAAGCCTTCTCGTCACAAGAAAAAAACTTTTGTAATGATGTATGTTGGCAGATGTTAGCTAGGCTTATTGTCGTGATCATTTTGCACTATATAAAAATATTGAATCATTATGTTATACACCCGAAACTAATGTAATGTGTGTGAATTATACTGCAATAAAAATACATTTAAAAATCTCTTTTAAGTACTATTTGTATCCTTGTTTTATAAATGAGAAAACAAAGATCTCATGGCCAGTAAACAATGGAGGCAAGATTTGTAATCATATCTCTCTGCCTCTAAATCCTTGATCTCTGAAGTATATTATACTACCTCTTAGAAATAAACTAAGAACAAATGTGGCTGGAAAGGTAACTTAGGCCCAGAGACTGTGGACTCCTATATACTGGGAGGAAGAATTTTATAACTTGAGATTTGGTCCTTCCAGATTGGGGAATCATTATGTCAAGTGGGAGCTAAAGCAATGCCAGAGGATGAAATCAGCATGAGAGAGAGAAAGAGGAAAGAGAACTGACAAACATCAGAGGAGGCTCCCATTTGGGGAGTTAAAAAGAAGAAGAGCTAGTGAAGAAAAGGGGAGGAGATAGTAGGAGAGCCAAGAGAAAGTGTTTCAACATGGTGGTTAAGAATATCGAATGCTCCAGAGAAATTAAAGAGGAGGAAGACTTGGGAAAGGCCATCGGATTAAATTACATCACTGGTGATTCCCCAGAGGCCATGTGAATAGAATGATAGCTCAGAAGCCTTGGAGACAATGGCTTTAAGGAGTGAGTGGAAAAGTTATTGAGGACGTTTTAGCACTAAGTGTAGTGACAGTGGATAAGAACAGGGATTTCAAAGGGGTGGCTTGACCACAGCAGGGATTTTTAGATGGAAGCATGTTGCTAGCAGAAGGGACAGGCCCAGGGAACATAACTGTCAGTACATTCAGCAATGGTTGAATACCTTGGCTGGAAAGGAAAAGGTGAGAGGAATAGCCTGGAAGTGGAGAAACAGAGAAGCGGGCAAGAGATGAGGGTTAGTTGAGAAATAAAATACAGCCACCAGTTTCAGAAAGCTATAGGCCAATTTTGCTTTCCCCCCAATCTTCCTTACATCAGCCAGGAGCTGCAGGAGTTTGACCCAAAGGCTTATTTAGGTTTCCTGACCCTCATTCTCAAATTCCTCCACCCTTAACCTCTTTGAGGGTCTAAATCCCACATAGGTGCGTCACATAGGGAAGGACAGAACTGGCTCACCCTGTGCTTGACGGAGAGGCTCTGCTCCCCTTCTAAGTCCCCAGGAGGCAAGCTCCACAGCTTCCCTCCCTCAGCAAGACTGCTCAGTGTTTCCGATGTGACAGCTTGGGGGGCGGAGGGGTGGGGCGGGAGGCAGAGGGAAAGAATCGGAGAGATGGCAAGTTAGAGTTTCCAGGCTTCTTGGAGAAGGTTCATTTTCCACAGTACTTAAAAAAAAAAACCCTTACTCAGACTGTAAAATTTGTAATGCAAGATAGAAAAACCCTACGTAGTTCCTGCATCACCAGAGTACTGTCAGAAGATTTTAAAGATGGAAAAGATAGGAGATTAACTAATCCAACTGACTGGCTTGAAATCTTTTGCTGAGCAAAATAAAAGAAAAATAAACAAACCGTCCTTTGCATGAACACAGTCGACCTCTTTCTCTGAACAGCCGAGAAAATTGAGACACAGAGGGGCTAAGTGGCTACTCAGGGTCACAGGGCAGTTAGAGGTGGAGCCAGGGGAGCATCTCCATTTCCTGACTGTTCAAGGCTCAGACGTAAGATGCCTGTCTGGTCCACTGGCTTCCTTTCCCCACAGGTCAGAAAGAGACACATGCCTCCTCAAAAGTTTTAACTTCCAACTGTACCGTTCACCTCTCTGGGGACTCAAGCCAGATCCCGTCAGCCAGTCTGTCTGCAGCTGCCTATTGTCACCTCTGAAGGGTATGGATTTCTAATCTCCCAGAGGAGCCTCTTCTTAATACAAACACTTGAGGTTGGTGGGGCAGCAGGGGGTGGGGACGGTGGGTAAAATCAGCTCAGCAAGTGGAGAGAGATGGACAGAGATAGTTTAAACCCTGAAGGGCACATTCATTTGGATAAATAAGAATGAGGCCAGGGCAGACCAGCTTCTACCCTTCATTCCTTTTTCATCTCAACCTCCAAATATCCTTTTGATTTTACTCTGGTAGGGTGTTTTTTTTCCAAGACTTTTTTTGTTTTGTTTTTTTCTCTTTCTTTCTTATGTGTGTCCCTTCCTTTTAGATTTTATAGGTATGGGTAATATTTATGTGTCAGTGACCTCTCAAAGCAGTCTTAGAGATTGACTGTTTACATTTGGGAATTTTCTTTAAGGTCTACAAAGTTCTTTGTGCTTTTTCCAGGAAAGGCACTCAGTAAGAACCAAAACAAACAGCTGAATAAGTCAAATTTGATTGGAGCCAAACTTCTTAGGAGGGTAAGAAAAAAAAGTTAGCATTTGTTTTTGTTGTTTCCTTTCCCCTCCTCAACCCAGTCACATATTCTTGAGCCATTCCTACTTCTAGTCTGATTCAGAATTGCTTGTGAGCTGTTTAAGGCTAAACTCTAAGCCCTGTGTTGGAGAAATCTTGACACTGGGAGATTTCGCAAGGCACATTTCGGAGACGGTCCAGAAATGATGAAAACAATGTTTTGCTTCACCAAGTCTTAGGAAAAATTTATCCCCGTATATTTTACATTTGTCTCCATGACCATGGAGGATGGAGGACTATTGTTGCTCTGGCCAAATTTCACATGTCCCTGGCAGGACCGGGGCTATGTAACTCAAGCTTACAACTGTTATCCAGGCCTCTTCAGGAGGTCTGTCAGAGCCAGGTGAATCCTGTGGTTAGTGTTCAGCCCAGACTGACAAATGGAGGGTCATATTTAATCATTTGCCTGCCCCCATAGCCCCTTCCCAGCATGATTTGTCCTGTGAAAAAGTTATCATGGCATGGGCAAGTTCAAGGGCTCTCCCTAGAGCTGAAAAATCTCTATTCACATTTTATCTGTTCCAACTACTAGCTCTTTGACCTTAGGCAAGTTACTTAACTGGTTTGGAGTCTCAGTTACCCTGGTTGTATGAGAGTGATAATAATACCTACCTTATATAATAGGTGTGAGGATTAAATGAGATAATGAATGTAAAAGCTCCTGGCATAGTTCCTGATGATGTGTATCATTCAGTATATATTAGTTTTCTCTATTTGTGCCACGGAGCCCTCTGAGATCTTTATTTGAAAGACAACATAAATCCAAAACACCGTGCCTGTTGGACATATCATGTGTTGCAAAATAAACCTCCACTTAGAATGGAACTGAATTGCAGATTGAGGCTGACCTACAACATGGGTAATTTTTCCGAATGGAAATGATTCTTCCTATAATTCCTGCCACAGCAACGAGGAGCCCACCTCCCCAGGATGGTGGCTGCAGCACAGTGACTACTAGAACCAAACTGATCTGGCCCTCTCTCCCACCCAGAGCTCCAGCATTTGTAAGGCTTCTCAGAACTTAATAACAGAAATGACAGGGAAAGATTCTCACAGAACAAAGACTATTGCACTAGAAATTTGAAGTCATGGGATATGTAAACGGTCAACTAGGTGTGACTACATGAATGTGCAATAATGTTAACCCTTCTGTTTTCTCCTATTACATTTATAGGG
Organism: Neophocaena asiaeorientalis asiaeorientalis; assembly: GCF_003031525.2. NCBI lineage: Eukaryota > Metazoa > Chordata > Mammalia > Artiodactyla > Phocoenidae > Neophocaena > Neophocaena asiaeorientalis. The sequence goes on from NW_020175190.1 coordinate 1,445,505, forward strand.
ATTAACCATGCTATTATGTAACACGCTGTAACGTATGTAAGTTGGCTAGCTAGCAGCTAGGATATCACGAGTTAAACCTCCACTGCCACCCATTCCCCAAGCCACCGAGTGAACTCAGTGGTTAAGAATCCACCTGCCAATGCAGGGGACACGGGTTTGAGCCCTGGTCCAGGAAGTTCCCATATGCCGCGGAGCAACGAAGTCCATGCATCACAACTACTGAGCCCACGTGCCACAACTACTGAGCCTGCGCTCTAGAGCCCGCGAGCCACAACTACTGAAGCCCGTGTGCCTAGAGCCCATGCTCCGCAAGAAGAGAAGCCACCGCGATGAGAAGCCCGCGCACCGCAACGAAGAGTAGCCCCTGCTCGCCACAATTAGAGAAAGCCCGCGCGCAGCAACGAAGACCCAACACAGCCAAAAATAAATAAATAAAATAAATAAATTTAAAAAAAAAAGAGAGAGAACAGTGGTGTTGCTTGGAACAGAATACTTAAAAAATGAGTTCTTTTAGCATTTAAGAAACCCCAAAACCTTACCAACAAGTATGACTTTGCAATAGAAAAATATTTTAAGACTTTTTAAATTAAAAAAAAAAATTCAACAGCAAAGCAAAATAAAATCAAACGAGGACTGTGTGTCAGGCCCAATTATGCTACTTTTTTTTATTGGGTAAAAGGATTGATTTGAGTGTGAAGGCAATTTCTTTTCCTAAAATTGTATAAAAAGTGATGCATCTCCTCTTTATGAGGGTCAAAAGAATAATATGGTCACTAACCCACAGAGAAGATAAATATTTGTTGAATGAATGTTCCTATGGAGTTGGAACACAATGAAAAGGCAGGCTTCTGTGGATGCAAGAATCCTAAGTTATTTAAATGAAATCTCTTTCCTGAGAGGCCTGGGATTGGGGTGCTGGCTTTCCGGAGAGAAAGCCTCTGTTGTATTTCAGCCTCAAGATGTGTGTGCTCCATTTAAGGAAAGGGCCAGTGACCCTGGGTTCCTTGCCAGGACCCTGAGCGACCCAAATGTTGAAAGACATTGAGGAAAAACTAAAAGGAAGTGGATTGATTTAGCAAAGAGAGGAGAAGGCTAAGGTGGGCTATTATAAAACAGCATTCAAAGATTGTGGGAAGGACAACACTTCTCTTAAAATATGTTTAAACCAAAGAGAAAGGGATTTAGGTTAGGCATGAAAAGGATTTTTTAAATTGTGGTAAAAAACACATAACGTAAAATTGACCATTTTTTTTTTTTTTTTGCGGTATGCGGGCCTCTCACTGCCGTGGCCTCCCCCGCCGCGGAGCACAGGCTCCAGACGCGCAGGCTCAGCAGCCGTGGCTCACGAGCCCAGCCGCTCCGCGGCACGTGGGATCCTCCCGGACCGGGGCACGAACCCGCGTCCCCTGCATCGGCAGGCGGACTCCCAACCACTGCGCCACCAGGGAAGCCCAAAATTGACCATTTTAAGCGTACAGTACAGTAGTATTAATGCCTGTGCACTGCTGTGCAAGCAAAAGGATTTTGTGAAAGTGAAGTTAGTAAACAATGTCTGATTTCTCTCTCTCTGTTCATCTCTTTCAGTTTGATTGGAAGAGAATGGAATTTCCTTCTTTAAAATGTGGAAAAATAGTCCACATTCTGAGTCCCCAGGGGCTGGAAGAGATGATCTCATAAGAATTCCTTCCAGCCCAAACTCTACGTAAGGTAGTGCTAGGACGGGCCCAGCACCGAATTGGTCACACTGATGAAAGTATACTCAAGCTGCCTTGGACAAAGTTAGAAATGCATGGCTATGCTGAAAATGAACTCTAGCACTGATAAAATTTCTGATTCTATATCATTTGATTTCTAAGCTTGGGTGGGTTATAAATGTTGCTTTAACTTGAAGTCTATAGAATAAGCGCAGCTCAGGACTGCTAGTTTTACCTTGGGCTTATACGCATTCAACATTGACATCTCCACGTTTTGACCTCTGACGTGTTTTGGCTGCCTCTGGACAGGCGGTGACGATGACTTCTGGTTATTGCGACAGACACAAATGAAGAAGAAGAGCAAAGCAATGGCCAGGGGGATGGCAACACTAGGCACCAGTATGTACAGGATTTCCATTTTATTCTTCTCCTTGGAATCCTTTGAATCTGGGTGTAGAAAATGGAAAACAGCAAAAGTTATACTAGTTCAAATAACATGGAATAATATTACATGGCAGAGCTTAAAATGTCCTCCTATTCTTCTATACACACAAATCTACTATGAGAAAAAAGAACCCTTGCTTATTACAATTTGTTTCCATCAAACCTTCAGTGTAGTTTATCAAAGTTGAAAAGTTTAAAGTTCAAACGTTTAAAAATTGCAGAGGGACACTGTGAAGACTTCGTGTGTGTGTGGGTCCCCCCTCTGATGTTGCCTCTCTTCAGCAGCAGACCTGCATTTCTCCAACACCTTAAAAGTTAAACGCCACATGGATGGACTGTATACATCTAAGAGCATTAATGTGGACCCCAGGGGTCTTCTTCCACTGGCTGCCAGCCCAAATCAAACACCGCAACGTGGTGTTCCAGAAATCATGCCCTTGTCTTGGCTGGCTTGGACAAAAAGGGCCAGTCCTGCATCTTCCAGAAGCAATATCACCAAAGAATCCTGGCCCAGGGTCCACAAAGCCACTGGCCTGAGAATATGGGGACCTGAACTCAGGGCCAGGTCAGTCTCTGATGAGCTGTATGACTTTGAACAAATCATTCACCTCTTTGTGTCTCAGTTTTTCTCATCCACAAAAGTGAAGTATCTGTTTGGGATGGTGTCTACAATTCCCTCTTGCACAGCATCACTGTATAACTTGACACTTTTTTGAAACCCAAGAATTCTTCTTAAATGGTTTCATATGAACTCAATAATTATGAGTGCTAACCCTCTGAAGTACATTTTTGAAATCTTATACATCCACTGTTACCATTGCTTGGAAAAGAATATAACGTGTATACAAGGACACAAGGACACATACTTTTCTTTTTTTTGGCTTGAGTCTGACCATTAAACTAAATACCCTGGGCATAGACTAAAATGAATGAATGATTTGACTGGTAAAACAATGCAAGCATTATGGGACAGTAATTAGAGGGGATGCATAATGACATGTCCTGATCACCAGTAACCTTATCAGTTATCTAGCTTTAAGAAAATCCAAAGTGTGAAAATTCAGATTGACACAAAATTCAGAGATGATTATTTACTTAAAAGAATTAACCATGCATCCATTCCCTCATCCCCCCATTTGTTTCAGTCAGTCAGTAAACAAACAGCTACTACTGCCAAGCACTCCACTAGGTACTGGGAATATAAAATGAATTAAGACACGTCCTTTGCCCTTAAGGACCTCGTGATCTGCTAAGGAAAACAGAGAAAAGGTAATTACAACATGCTATTGGAAATACTACAAGGGAAGTATGGATAGAGTGGTGAAGAGAGCCCAACAGTCCCTCTTCCCTGACACAGCATACAAAGTGGGGAGGTCAAAAGCTGCATACCCAGCAAAGCTTGGTAAGTGAGAATATACTTGTACATAGTCTTTACTCGCACAACACCTTCTTCGGGAACCTGTTCAGTGAGATATGGCAGTAATTAATCACACTCCCCACAGAAACAGACTCAACACAAGAAATTAGGAAGGGGCACCAAAACCTGGGTGCTGGGACTGTGATCTGTGGGTTAACCCTCAGAGGGGCTGGGGAAGGGTAAAATCTGCTGACTGAGTATAATAAAAATGATCGTTTTAATATTTCTTGAGTGTTTTCTACCAGCAGAAAATCATGTTAGCTGTTATTATTAATATGGGCTAAGTATTATTCTAAGCACTTTTCAAAACTCATTCATTTTATCCTTACAAGCAACCCCATGAGGTAGGCGCCATCCTCATCCCCATTTTTACAGGTGAGGAAGCTGAGGGGCAGAGTGGTTAATTTACTTGCCCAAGGACCTGCAGCTAGTAATTCAACGCTTGGATTCCTCTCCTGTTGGTCTTGCTTCACACCTCCTGTTCCAGCTACTACACTAGACCGCCAGACTTTGAGAGTGGCTGTTGTTTTGCACCTATTTTCTCATGGTAGGATTTTTCTTGTTTCACACAGGTAGGAAGAATGAAGGAGGTCTGAAAGGTGGGGAATAACACAAAAGCTTTGCCAGGTACTCTGCTTTTGAACTCCCCGCTTTGTAGGCTGTGGCAGGTAGACATATAACCCAGGCATCTCTGGAGGCTACTCTAATCATTCTAGTCATTAGGAACTGGGTCTCGGGTGTTTTAGTAACAATTGTGTCTGCCTGTCTGTGGGTGGGTGGACAGATAGAGAGAGAGAGATTGCTATATCTATATAGACAATGTAGCAGAATAAAGGAAGATTATGTTTTAGAGTGAGAAACCTCTGAAGACTGCCTTTGACATTATCTATGTAACCTTGAGTAGGCACTTGGCCACTCTGAGCAAACTCATCTGTAAAATGGGATTATTTCATAGAACTGTTGTAAACCATAAGTGAAGTAACATAGAAACTATCTATTCTAGTACCTGTTACAACTCAATCACCCAACGTTTACCCCCCACCCTCAGAGTAGGAAAAGATTCAGGAAATAAAAGTTTGGGGCAGGAAATTCTAAATAACCTTAAGCAAGAGTCACCTCACTGACCTCCATCTCCTCAGTCATTCAAGGAGGATAATGGTACCTGCTCTGCCCATCTTGTTTAGTTCACGTGAGAGAGGATGTTCACAAAAGAACCTCGGAAAATCTAAAACTGCTGCATAGTTGTTGGATGTTATGCTTAGCGTTAACATTATAAAATACTTTCAAATTTCTCAGGACCCTAGGGGGGTAAGCTCTTCTTGTTATTCTTGGATTCTCAGTGAAATCATTATGAGGGTAAGATTACAAAAGGAACGAGGCTAATTTAGTACGAATGCAATGCTAGTCATTTTTCAGGCCGACATTTTTAGCAACAAGAGAAAGTAGGGCTCTCACCTGTCTGGCAAACAAAGGAGTCTATTCTGTACTTAGTCCGTATCAGATTATTCACAGAACGCCTTTGACTGTAAACGGGAGGTCTGGGACAAATCCCCCTGTAGGTCTGCAGGAGAACAAACTTCAAGAAGCTAAATCCTTTAAACATCGTCAGACTTGGCTCCTTCTGATTACAGCGAGGATATGCAAAACTAGCACAATGTCTTCTTGCCAAGTGAAATAATCAAGCAGAACACTACGTGGTCATGTTGGAAGTGACAGAAAACAAATTCAGGCCTATTGTAAGTCTTACTGATGACATGCTTCCTTTCCCACACAGCTCTCTGCATTTGGCCAGAAGGGGAGTCGGTGTCTGGCTCAAAAAACTTCATATAAAAACATTTCATAGGGGCTTCCCTGGTGGTGCTGTGGTTAAGAATCCACCTGCCAATGCAGGGGACATGGGTTCGAGCCTTGGTCCGGGAAGATCCCACATGCTGCGGAGCAACTAAGCCCATGTGTCACAACTACTGAGCTCTAGAGCCCGTAAGCCACAACTACTGAGCCCACGTGCCACAACTACTGAAGCCCACGTGCCTAGAGCCTGTGTTCTGCAACGCAAGGCCACTGCAATGAGCAGCCCGCGCACTGCAATGAAGAGTAGCCCCTGCTCGCCGCAACTAAAGAAAGCCTGCGCGCAGCAACAAAGACCCAATGCATCCAAAAATAAATAAATTAATTAATTTTAAAAAATATTAAAAACCCCCCAAAAACAAAACATTCCACAGAACAACTAAACCTTACTCATGGAAAATTAGAAAACTAACATTTGACCAACTCCTTTTTAATATCCTAGCATTTTTATTCTTCATTGTAACCCAGCACTTTGGGTTATCTTGATTTCATAAACAGAGAAACTGAGGCTGAGAAAGGATAAATTTGCCAAAGCTAGGAAGTGGTGGAGTCAGGGCTGGAATGCGAGTCTGTCTTTGATGCCTCTGTGCTTTTTAAATTATATGGCTAATAAAAATTAAAATACTATATGGAATTGTTTTTCATCATTCTTAAGATTCCAAGATTCCTTCTCAGTAAGGACTAATATCTAGTGGGAACTATACTATTCAGAAGAATCACATAAGAACAATGGACATTATTCTTACTATTCACTTTAAAGGGTAATGGACACTTCCGAGGCACTGCAAAGAAAATTGGCTGAAAATTAAAATGGGGAAGATTTTTAATACTTTGGAATAACTGTTTAAAAGTTAAATGCACATATTTAGTTACATCAAGTTAAATACTTGGGATTTTTGAAACGAACAATTTAGTCCAGACCACATGATTAATTTCCTTTTAAAAATCAACCATTTGGTATCACAGTTCACATCTGACATTCCTATTTTATTTTTACAATGATATTCAATACTTTGATTAGTAATTAAATATAATGGAGAAAAAATATTTCTTTCTTCTCCTGGGGCTTAAAGCAAGGTAAACACAATTTCTCATTCAAGAGGTACTTTTATGAAGTGAAACATATCTGGGATATTACTTTGAGTTAAAACACGAAAGTGCTCAGATCTTAAATCTGGCAAAGGTGGGAAGGAGTCTTATAGAACCTTAGAATTCAAATGAAATTAAACAAGTTGAATTATGATCTTGTCTGAAAAAAAATTAAAACCATAGAAAACAAACAGGAATAGCCACCATTTATTATCCGAAAACTACAATATAAGCAGGTCTGTGGCAGACAGGGGCTTGCATTGGTGATATTTAGGCGTATACCTGGAAGCCGAAGGAGAAACTGTGGTAATTAGGCCTTCAGTTGGCATGCTGGGTCCAGCCATTCGCTCTCTTGACTTGATAATGGAAATACTAAGTAGATGATCTATTGCCTTATGTATTCTCAAACGAATTCTTTAAAAGACTCTGAATAGCCCATATACAGTGATTAACATTTTTCTCTTTGGAAAATGTTTTAACCACATTAAGTTAGGGGCAGTAACTCATTTGTGAGCACTTGAGAAAAAATCTTAGCAACTAGAATCCACACGAGTTCACTAAAAGTTTCTTTAAATCTCAGGGCCTCAGTTTTCTCCTCTATAAAAGGAAAGAGTTGGGCTAAACTTTTCTTTTAAATCAAAAACAAATCTTTAATTATGGTAAAAAACACATAACAAAATTTACCACCCTAACCATTTTTTTTTTTTTTTTTTTTTGCGGTACGCGGGCCTCTCACTGTTGTGGCCTCTCCCGTTGCGGAGCACAGGCTCCGGACGCGCAGGCTCAGCGGCCATGGCTCACGGGCCCAGCCGCTCCGCGGCATGTGGGATCTTCCCCGACCAGGGCACGAACCCGTGTCCCCTGCATCGGCAGGCGGACTCTCAACCACTGCGCCACCAGGGAAGCCCCCATCCTAACCATTTTTAAGTGTACATTTCAGTAGTGTGAAGTATAGTCACACTGTTGTACAGAAGGTCTCCAGAACTTTTTCATTTTGCAAAACTGAAACTCCATACTCATTGAACAGCAACTCTCCATTTCCCCCTCCGCCAAGACCCTGGCAACCACCATTCAACTTTTTGTTTCCAGGAATTTGACTACTTTAGATACTTCATATAAGTGGAATCATAGTATTTGTCTTTTTGTCGGCTTGTTTCACTCAGTATAATCTCAAGGTTCATCCATGTTGTTACATGTGACAAGACTTCCTTCTTTTTTAAGGCTGAATAATGCTCCATTGTATGTGTACACCACATTTTTTTCAATCCATTCGTCCACTGGTAGGCATGTGGCTTGCTTCCTACTCTCGGCTATTGTGAATAATGCAATGAACATGGGTGTGCAAATATCTTTTTGAGATCCTGCTTTCAGTTCTTTTAGTTGTATACCCAGAAGTGGGATTGCTGGATCATATGGTAATTCTATTTTTTACTCTTTGAGAAATATCCATACTGTTTTCTATAGTAGCTACAGCATTTTGGCTTCCTACCTACAGTGCAAAATGGTTCTAATTTCTCCACATCTTTGCTAACATTTGCTATGTTCTATTTTTTGATAGTGGCCATCTTAATGGGTACGAGGTGAGATCTTATTGTAGCTTTGATTTCTTTAATTACTTTAATCTTTATAAGTGATGTTGAGCATATCCTTATATGCTTGTTGTCCATTTGTATATCGTCTTTGGAGGAATGTCTATTTAAGTCCTTTGCCCACTTTTTAGTTGAGCTAATTTTTTAAGTTCCAAAATCCAATAAGTTTTATAAAATTAAATGTCTTTCATCTTTGATAGGATTATTTTGGAGTGGTAGACCAAGCACAGTTAAACTTTAGCAAAGCATTTGATCAGGTGATGCATGATATCCTTATGGACAAAAGATGGAGGGCTAGATAATAATATCAATAGATGGTTTTGTACTTCACCACATGGCTGTACTCAGCAAAACAACATCAAATTATAGAAGGCTGTCCTTGAGAGAACCTTCCTGTTCAACATTGTCATCAACTACTTGATGGTGATATGTTTATCAAATTTGAAAATGGCCTGAATCTAGGGAAGATACCTAATTGACTATAGAAATAAAATTTTAGAGATTCATACACAACAGGCTAAAATAATGACCCTTAAACTAACAGTTGAAATTTTACAAATAAATATGATAGCTTGGAATTAGGTTAAAGACCTTGCTTAGAGAAGTCCATGATTCAGCAAATCTACTAAATAATTTTGGAGGTAACCAAATTAAAGACAAATGAACAAACAAAAGAAGACTAATAAGTTTTAGTGAAGACTTGAAGGCTCAGTTGGACCCAACAACAGCATGATGAAATTGATCAAAAATTTTTCATAGATGGCATTATAGCAACGAAACACCCTTCATTGGCAGGACTGAGTCATGGTCAAGAATATCATGGTCCTCTTCTGGTCGGTTCTGGTTAAAAGACATCAAAAGTTTTCTACTCTAAGAGTCATGTTTTTAAGAAGGACTTTGAAGGAGCAGGAAACATCCAGAGGAGGAAGAGGATGGGGAAGGAAAGGTGGGAAGAGCTACATGCTCTTTAGACCAAAGAAAAAAAATCGAAGAAGGATGCAATAGATGTCTTCACATTTGGATGAGAAATGACACAAGAGGTTAAAAACCAGATGTAGTAAATACACTTGTTCCTTACTAGGCTTCCCCCCCGCCCCCACCCCAGTTTGAATTAGTGGCTCACATTTTTAAAAAAAATTCAGGAGATTTCACATACGAGTTTTAGTTTCTGGCATACAAAGGCAGATTTTGAGCGGGGGGAGCCACCCCATAATCACTTTGGTGTAGAGAGATATCCCTGTCTCTGGAGGTCTCTGGCATGTTCAAGCAGAGGCTGGTTGACTTCTACGTTCCTCTCAAGATTCTCTGATCTTATAAACTGAGTTGACTGACATACCTTATTTAGACCCCTACTGAACTTCAGACTCTCTTACGAAGCAATTGTTTTCAAGCCAGTGATGAATATTTTCCCTGCGTGTCCTCTGGTCCAGTCTTAGTCCTTTTCTATCCAGCTCTATGCTGAGGCTGACCTCTATGTACAGGAGTAATGGACTCTGGCTTCCAGTTATGTCCAACTGATAGGAGGCATTGGTATGATAAGAAGAACCCCAGGGCAAGAAGAGAGAGTAGGGTTGGTGTGTTCCGCATCCCTCCACCAAAGGCCACAGCACACACTGGACAGCCCTCTCTTCAGCCTCAGCTGTACTCTATGGGGAGGGGTAACCGATCATTCCCTTGATTCTCCAGGCCTAGAATGGTAATGCTTCTCACTCCTGCTAGCCCCAGGTCCTGTACCTCATTGGTTTACCCCAACTCTGCCAACACCTTTAAAAACAATCTCTTTATAAAATTCTTAAGTCTATTTGCCTGTGCCTTTTGTTTCCTGCCAGAATCTTGACTGATGCAAAGCCAATAACAACAATCATTGTGGCGTTATAGCAGAATTCTGTCACCAAAAGTCCAAGATGACGAGCAGCATTTCCTGTTGGCGTGGTACTGGGCCCGAAGGGTTAAGGGCTTCCAAAAGCTTATTACTAGAGTAGCTGACACACTGCGTAAATGACTCAATGCATACTGGGGACAATAAAAAAAAAACTTTTGAGAGAAAATTATTTCCTGGTGAAAAATGTTTATAGAATATGACTCAGTTATAAGTTTTCGGTAACTATTGTTCTTTACTTTGTCGAAAATATATAAAGACTGGAGACCAAAGTACATCTTGAAAATCTCTGTAGCACAAAAATAACTCTTCCGGAAAACTTCAGACTATACAAAGCAGTACCCTATTCCTTCCTCCTACCTCGTCCCCCCGCTCCCCACCATCCAATTCACTGTAATGTTCAATTTTGGTTTGAAGAAATGGCTGAAAGACAAATTGCCTTACAACAGGTCTTCTGTGAAATATGGGAGAAGGCTGCTGACAGAGTGAGTTAAAAACTGCAATGTTCGCAATCTGGAAAGCATCTGCCTTGCCCCAAACTGTAAACCACCACGTTGGAGAAAATGGTTTGTGACAAAGCAGAACCCAGGGCGGGTGTTTGTAAGGTTATGGGACAAGTCAGGGCTATTCAGGCACAGAACTGGGCAACGTGCCCTTTGGCAAACCGTTGCAAGGCAAGGACTTAAAAGGAAATACAAAAGCAACAGGCCAGGTATGAAAACTCCAAATTGAGCCAAATGGTTCACTACTTTCTTATCAATGGGTACTCGTCAGTGAAGCTGGTTTAGGTGTAAAAACAACACAGTAAGTCCCCTACATACGAACGTGTTCCGTTCTGAGAGCACGTTCGTAAGTCCAATTTGTACGTAAGTCCAACAAAGTTAGCTTAGGTACCGAACTAACACAATCGGCTATATAGTACCGTACTGTAATAGGTTTATAATACTTTTCACACAAATAATATATTAAAAACAAACACAGAAAATAAAGAGAACATTTTTAATCTTACAGCACAGTACCTTGAGAAGTACAGTAGCACAGTACAACAGCAGGCATACAGGGGCTGGCATCGAGTGAACAGACAAGAAGAATTACTGACTGGAGGAGGGAGAGGAGGTGGGAGATGGTAGAGCTGAAGGATCGTCAGCAATAGGAGACGGAGGGCAAGCTGCAAGTTCACTCACGCCTGACGCTGATGGAACGTGAGTTTGCATCTTTGAAAGTTCGCAACCTGAAGGTTCGTATGTAAGGGACTTAGATTCCACTGCTGTTTGGAAGTTCTAGTTGTTTGGTAGATGGAGAAACCTTTAATTAGAGGTGAATCGGACATGCTGGCCTGGCTAGTGGAAGAACTGTGGCTCAGGACTTATCTAGAGTGAAATAAAAGGCCAAGGTTTGAATATGAAAACATGAATGTAATCAAGGTTCCGCCTCCCCATACAATTCAAGAAAGAAACAAATAGGGGATCTCAATTAGCTGGGGAGACAGACAGAATATAAGCTATGTGGTAGAATACGGACAAGGGCAAATGGCTAGGTCATTGCAAAAGGAGCTCCCAAAGAAACATATTTCCCACAGTTCTCCACTCAGGGCTGCACAGAAAAGCAATGATAAGGGCTACAGTGAAGCTGTGAAGCTGGGAGTTGTGCCTAGGTGCCAGCTGGAAAGACCAGAGGCAAATGTTTCTTTTTCAACTTTGTTTCCACCCAGCCCACAGTATTTGGCTTGGAAGGTGGCCACAGTGACTAGAGGTGAGAGTGTAGTGAATGAAGGTTTGCAGGCAGGATCTCACAGAAGATGGCCAACTCTGAGGACTGGGGACCTGGGGCTGCCAGGAAGGGAGGAGATCTAGGGCTTAATGGGAAAAGGACAAACGCTGTGAGGCCTGGGTGGAGCTGCCGGGGGACCTAGTCCCTATCAGGCTGAGGCTAAGTAGAGCACCCTGGGGTCTCAGAGTAGATGTCTTGTGGCTGGGGGCTCCATTCCTGCATCTGTGCAGCTTCAGATAAGAAAATCAAAGACCTAGAGAGCTCATAAGGATCAAAGGGAAGAGGAAAATTATAAAGGAATGTTTATTCCTCTGAATAAGCTAGAATGTGTCCTTTAAGTAGTTGTAGCATGGTGGACAGAGGCTGGACCTTGAGTCCCGTGGATCTGATCTTGGCTTTAGTAAAATAACATTGTCTCAGTTTCTCCATCAGTAAAATGGAGGCGATACCTTTAACATGTGGCTATTATGAGGGTTAACTCAGCACATTTTATTGAGCATCAGCTAAGTCGTAGGCCAGATGCTGCTGTAAAGAACTTAGCACAGTGTTCAACCAACAGCAGACATCATGGCACAAACAGAAAAGCACATAACAGCACACATTAACGCTGGGAACTGTAAGACAGTGCTTAATGTGATTTGTATTCTTTTTCATCTGATTCTTCCGCTAGATTGTAAGCTACACGAGGGCGTGGCTTGTTAGCAAAATCTGAAGTGTAGTAGAAGTTCAACACATATTGGTTTTAGTAAGTGAATGAATAAATAATAACCATTCTAATTGCTGGATGCCTGGGATAGGAAAGAAAAAACAGGGAATATGAGAGGTCAAGTCTGGCTCAAACTATCTTTTGTTCTTTAGCTTTTCCCAGGCACTGCCTGGGCACACGCACACAGCCCTCGCTGAGCCAATTCCCAGAATTCACAGCAGACATACTTGGTTGTGTTTAATTTTATGTTCTGTCTTAGAGTAAAAGTTCACAGATAAAACAATCTGGGGCAGACTGTTCTCAAGTGCCTTTATTCTAGAAAGTACAACAAATGCTCACATTCTGCATTTAATTAGGTCTATACTTCTTTTAGCCTTACTTAGTTGAAATGAAAACAAAAGATATCAGTAGGAAAATGAGAAACCCCGTGGAGATTTTGAAACCTCCTTAACTTTGACTTAACAAAGAATGCAGGAACATTCCCATGAGACTCCATCCCATTTGAGAGGAAGGAGGAAAATAACTCATTTCAGATATGCCCCACAGCTTACACCTCATTATAAGATGCAAACTTATCCTATCTCTATCAATCTATTTATCATCTATCAATCCATCCATCTACCTACCTACTTGTATACATAAACACACAAATACTCACACACATATATAAATCATAGAATTTACAAGACTGGCTATAGCTCTGAGTCCTGGGTCTACTTCTTATTAACCATGCGGCCTTGGACAAGTTATTTAACCTATGTCTCATTTTCCTCTTCTTGGGTAGAATAAAACTCAACTCATACAGTTATAGAACTATTATATATGAGACAATGCATAAAAAACTCTTCGCATAGTGGTTTTTTGTAAGCACTCAGTAAATGTTAACTGTTGTTTAATATTGTTATTCTATAGTCTAAATTGTATAATTTATACAGTATATACAATATGCTATATTCTATAGTCTAAATTGTATAATTCTTATTCAGTCTCAGCGTTCCCCAAACCTGGCACTACTGGCGTTCTGGGCTGGATAATTCTTTGTGAGGGCGGTTCCGTGCACTCTGGGATGTTTAGCAGCATCCCTGGCCTCTACACGATAGATGCCAGTAGCATCCCCCAACCCCACCCAGCTGCGATGACCAAAATATCTCTAGATATTGCCAAATGCACCCTGGAAGGCAAAACTTTCCCTGTTTGAGAACCACTGGTACAGAACAAACAGCAGTGAGTGGCCCTAGGGATAGGAGACTTGGTTTCTGTTAACTAACTTGTGTTCTTGGGTCAGTCCTACCACTTCCCTGGGCCTTGGTTGTCTCATATGTTAAAGTAGGGCAGGAAATTCCTGCTTTATCTTTTATGATTTTTGTAAGGATGAAATGGGAAAAAAATCAAACGCTCTAATGAAATGTTATAAAAGTAGGATTCTACGGGCTTCCCTGGTGGCGCAGTGGTTGAGAGTCCGCCTGCCGATGCAGGGGACGCGGGTTCGTGCCCCGGTCTGGGAGGATCCCACGTGCCGCGGAGCCACTGGGCCCGTGAGCCGTGGCCGCTGAGCCTGCGTGTCCAGAGCCTGTGCTCCACAACGGGAGAGGCCACAGCAGTGAGAGGCCCATGTACCACACACACACACAAAAAAAGTAGGATTCTAGTATGATTATTTTGTTAGAGGTGGGCTATGAAGGGGCAATTACAAGAAAGCTTGCCTTGGAGCAACAGTTGATGCCGACCTGCTCTCTTTATTTCATACCCTGGGGAGCCGCTGGCCTCTCAGCAGCTTCTTATTGATCACATGTCAAGGATTCCCTGTTCCTTTAATGGATGTATTTGTGGTTTGGCCTGAAGAATTCAAAAGGAACTGTTTTCTTTCCAAATGAAATGAAAATTTCTTTTTAAAAAAAGTATTATTGTAAGTGGTGAAAACTGGCTTGTTATCTGCAGATTTAACTTTCATCTAAATTTATCCCTCATATGACTAGAATTAACCAGTCCTCAGAATTATGCAGATTGATATTCAAAAAGAAATATCTTAGGGTTTCCAACATCACTGTACTGATTAATACAATAATAATATACTTAACAATACTACGATGGAATTCTTCATCAGCAAGGGAACATGTTTAGTTGTTGTATCATGTTACGGGACTCAGTATACTGAAATCCAGAGGTTAACCCTATTGTCACTCTTTTACTTATTTCTGAAAAATCTTTAAATGGGGAACAGCAGAGTGTCTGGGGAAAGAGTGCAAGCTTTGAGTTTGGTCAGAGCTATGTGCAAGTAGACGAGGGTTCAAGGTCCAATCCCATGAGTTGTCTCATTTAGACTAGTCCTTTAACCCTTCTGAACCTTGGTGGAATATGTTAATAACATCTATCCCATAGCGTGGTGATGAGTTTTAAATGGAGATGAAGATGTAAAGTACAAAGCACCGTGCAGGCACATGGTAGGTAATATAGGTGGTCGTTTTTTCTGTGTCCACAGTCTGAAAGACTGTTCAAGGGTTTCTTTCATCTTTTGGAGAGTGTGTTTGTCTGACTGCTTTAGGAACACCGTTGAAATGGAAAGCAATACATTTTTTAGGTATCATTTCGAATGTTGACTTAAACTAATTGTAATAAAGCTTGAATCTGATTATCAACAAATCTTCCAGTTTATGAGCAAATTATCTCCCTACTTCTTTATTTTTATATTATTTTTAAAAATTGTTTTCAAGCATAGTTGATTTACAATGTGTTAATTTCTGCTCTATAGCAAAGTGACTCGGATATACATATCTTGGTATACATTCTTTTTCATAGGGTATTGAATATAGTTCCCGATGCTACAGAGTAGGACCTTGTTGTTTATCCAACCCTATGTATACTAGTTTGCATCTGCTAATCCCAAACTCCCAGTTCTCCCCTCCCCCCTCCCCCTCCCCCCGGCAACCACAAGTATGTTCCCTGTGTCTGATTATCTCCCTACTTCTGACGAGGATTATAGTTGGAAATTAAGGGTCAGAAGTCACCTAAAGGACAACGGTGTTCACCCAGAGTCGAGTAAACAATGTGTTTCTTCCTTAAAATAATTCATTTGGTTTCCTTAAGGACATACATCAGTCTCCCGAGATAGCACAGTGAAGTAGCAGGAAGATGAGTTTGGAGTCAGACTAGCGGGGTGACTCTGTTGCTCTCTGAGCCTCTGTTTCTTCCTTGGCAGCATAAAGTTAAGAATACCTGTCACAACGTGAGGGTATTCTTAACCCTCTTAACCCCCTTATCGTAAATAAAGCCTCTGAAACTCTAAGAATGACGCCTGGCACATGGGAGATGCTCAGTAAGTATTGCTTTTATACCTGGCTCTCTTGCAAATCTTCACACTTACCTGGTGTAGGAGAAGGGATGAGGCAACTAAGTAAATGATTATAAATCTACATTTTATTTTATTCCTTTCTTATTAATTAATTTCCTATTAATATAGCATGTGGGAAAAGTCATAAATTTTAGGTGCAAACCATTTAAAAAATACAGGATAATTTGCTTTGATGTTTCCAATGGTGGCTCTGGAAGAGTTAACTTCATAATTTGTTCTTTATGCTGCATATGAAGGCATTTTAAAGCCCAGCGACACAAAAAGGGTCTGCTTACCTCTTTCTCAAACTGAGTATGTTTAACCATTTATAAAATCATTTTGCAGGAAAAGATACCGTGGTAACAGGTAACATGTAAGAATGAAACTGTAGTATAATAGTTTCCCAAATTTTTATCACTAAGGGTTCTTTTAATATTTTTATTACTTTTTCCCAATGACCTCTGTAGTATGTTTTAGCTTCCTCTTCTTTACTCCACAGCATTTGTGCTAACTTCTACTATATCACACACACCGCATTGCGATTGTAACATGAATCGTATTTTCTTCCTTTTTCACACTCCTGACTCCATAGTGGGCTCAAACAATATTTGCTAAACTGAGAGTAAGCATTCCTCTATATGTGAAGACTACATACTAATTATAATAAATTCCTCTTTATATATTGACTATATAATAGTTACATTAGAAAATATTTATTAAACATTTATTATCTTCCAGACATTGTAGAGTTTTCCAGATATCAACTCATGTATTCTCTCAATAAACCCTGGATGTATATCATTATTAGCTCCATTTTACTTGGTGTGGCTTTCCTGTGACATCCTGACTCTCCCACTATGCCTGGGAAACCCAGGTGACATTATCAGTAGAACTAGGATAAGGAAGTTGAATCAGTTCCAAAAAAGTCTGAGACTCCAGGTATCAGCAGCATTTCCATTCTCTTTCTCCTACCTTCCAAACATTTTCTAGAAAAAGGAACAAACTGATTCAGAAACTTCATTTTCTTTCTATACTTCTGCAGTATAAAAGGATGAGACGAAGGACACAGTTTATCCACAGGTTGCCTTGGATCACTGAGTAATGGCTATAGATTCATCCTCCCTTGTGGGTGTTCTCAAGGACACAGGGAAAACAATTCTCTTTCTGCTTCCAATACACCTGTTGTGCTAAAAAAGGTACACCTGGACACAGACCATCGTGGGTAACACACTTCACTACATGAATGATGGTGATAAGAGAGAGACGGTGCCTGTTATACTCACTAACACAATAGCTGCAGGGATAAAAGCAGTTTCCTCCTTGAGAGTGTGCTTTGGTACCCTAAAACGTGTTTTATGTCAAAGCAGCAAGGTTTATCTATCCTAGAAACAGACGGAGATCAAACAAACACTATCAATCTCCTTTGCCCCCTCACACGATTCTCCTAAGGGAAGGGGCATGGAGTGCAGATCTTTTAAAGTGACTGAATCCTTTAAAGGCAATGACGGTATTTACCACATGCTGGGATGTCGCACAGGTCAGACTTATAGTTTTCATCCAAGGTGAAGCACCAGGGAGCTTCCTTCTGATTCCCTGGGTTGCGGCAGTAGGAGTGCCCTCCGTTCAGCTCTGGGAAGCGGAGGGCGGTGAAGGTGTGTGTGTGTGGGTACTGGGAATTCCACGGCTGGCACTGGCGCCCTGATTTGGTCACACTGACAGTTCCCCGGTAGTCCACACCTGTGCTGTTATAGCACTTGTGATCTGAAAAACACAGAAGAAGAGCCCAAACTGTGAGAGAGAAGCAGAGGAGGTGCTGGAGCTCCCGGCCAGCAGTTTCTGGAGGGAGGACGTGCAATTACCCTCACGGCCGAGGCTTCCCTGATGGGACACAGAGCGGGCCTTGCAGTGACATTCCTGGGAGGATTTACAGCTTATGCTTCAGGAAGAGAACCAGTCCTCCACAAGTATTTTTGATATTGAACACAGAAAAGAATCAGAACCGGGGTGGGACCTGGGGGCACTGGAGTCATTTCCTAGTGAATGGTGCAGGGACTGTTTCTTCCATTTCTGCACATGAGTCCTGTACTAAAGAATCTAGTTCTCAGAAAGTGTTAGTTAGTGGCAGGGCACTATGGGTTTCTGACAGGGGTTAGGGCCATTGCCATGCCAGTGCACATGGGAAATGCACAGAAAAAGTCTTTTGTTTCATGGAGGAGAGACGAAGGAGGATGGAGGTAAGCCTCCATATACATATTTTTTTAATTGTGGTGCAATGCACATATCATACAATTTACCATTAGTGCATTTAGAACATTCAAAATATTGTGCAACCTTCACCTCTATCTCCTCCTAGAACACTTATATTATCCCCCAAAGAAACTCTATGCTCCTTAAGCAGTCACTGCCCACTCTCCCCTTCCCCCGGCCCCTGGCAACCATTAATCTGCTTTCTATCTCTATGGAGTTGTCTACTATGGATATCTCATATGAATGGACTC
Organism: Neophocaena asiaeorientalis asiaeorientalis; assembly: GCF_003031525.2. Lineage (NCBI taxonomy): Eukaryota > Metazoa > Chordata > Mammalia > Artiodactyla > Phocoenidae > Neophocaena > Neophocaena asiaeorientalis. The sequence goes on from NW_020175190.1 coordinate 1,463,767, forward strand.
ATACAATGGTGTCTGGCTTCTTTCTATGACAGTATCTTCAAGGTTCATGCCATGTTGTACCATGTAACAGGATTTTACTCCTTTTCATGGATGAATAATATTTCATTATGTGGATATACCACAATGTATTTATCTACTCTCCTACTGATGGACATTTGGGCTGTTTCCACCTTTTAGCTGTGGTGAATAGAGCTGTCATGAGCCTTTCCGTACAAGTTTTTGTTTGAACACCTGTTTTCAATTCTTTCGGGTATATAGCCAGGAGTGGCATTGCTGGGACGTATGGTAATTCTATTTTTAAGTTATTAAGGAACCAGAAACCATATTTTAAAATTATCATCCTCATGCAACTTCTTGAAGATAGGCACTGCCTCTAATCCCCCGCTGAATGCTCAGCCCCACACAGTATTTGGCCCATTGGAAGGTAATCTGACTATCAACACGAATCATCACTAGGGATCAAGATCCAGTTTTCATGCGGCTGCCGGCCCCCGAGGCAGCACAGACGGTCAGGGGCTACCACTTACTTTTATTTATAGGATCCGCCATGGGAATTCCAATCCGGATACAATTCGCAGCTTCGGGGCTCTCTGGCTGGGGGAGATCTTCACAGTTCGGCAGTTTCAGCCTCATCAGAATCATGGGATTTGATCGCGCAAAAATGTATTCCGTCTGACACAGGACATTTTCCAGGATTTCACATTCATCGCGACACAAGTCCCGGGGCTTTGGGACGGATGAGGTTTCATCACAGTATGGGAAGGCGTAGTGGCACAGGGAAGGAATGGCGAACTGAGAACACTTATCAGACAAGTGACTGGAGGTGCCGATCATGGTGAAGGCAGCTGGAAAACAAACACAATTATTAACTCCCAGGGGCAGGGTTTATCTCTCCCGGTTATCTAGTCAACAGATATCAGATGTAAACACACATTGGAAAGAATCTGCTGTGCTCAAACAGACAAGGCCAAGAGAAGGAGATTCATTTCAGATGTCTAAGCAGCTTACTTTCACTGGCTTGAAAAAAATAATTTTGACTACAAAGTTAAAATAACAGGATTAAGTTACATATGTACCGTTTCCTAATAAAAAGAATTAATTAGGTTAAAGTACAATATATTTTTCATTTTTACTACAAAGCAACAGAACTTTGCGTTTCATCCGGTACTTTTTATTAGTTTTGTGAGGCTTCTAAAACATTTGACAGCTGCAGGGCAGAACTTGCTTTATGCAGTGACTGAGCCCGATCACAGGATCTAGTTCTGTGTCTTGCCTCTGAGCTGCTGGATGACTCTGGGTGACTTGTTTAACTTCTTTGTGGCTTGAATACTTTCTATTCCATCTTCTGAAAATGCGGCAACTCATCTGGAAGTTCTCGAAGAGCACAACTCAGTTGTTCCAGTGTGTATTATAGGATATTAGTGGTCACTTAGCCTAACCTCTTATCCCTGTACAAAAAGAGCACTAGCCTTTGCATAACTCTACTGACAAGGAGCTTATACTCACAAGGCAGCCTAAGAGGCTGTTAGTACACTGTTTCCCAAAGTATGTTCCTCAGAACATTAATTCTGTAGAATGTTAAAAGTGTTTGAGAAGTTGGGGTTCCATAAGCAAACAAGTTTGGGAAATGCTTGTTAAAAAAGTTAAATGGATTAAAAAAAAATGTTAATACTTTCCAGTAAGCTGGAAAATGTCCAAGAGAGGATTAATATAATTGGGTGACCCAATATTTATATCAGAACTCCCATTTATTTTTGTGAATACTTAGTAAAAAGTATGTTCAAATGTTCTTTTACTAGGTTGAAAGGTTTCTTCAATAGCCCCTCCCCCACAGTCCTGCCTCCGCTCTGGAATTTCACAGTCTTTCCGCTTGAAAGCCTGAGGGCTTCCGCAATGGGCAAATACATCTTCCTACAGTTGCTTCTTCAGGTTAAATAGCTCCCCTGGCCCTCTCTTAGCTCCTTCAAAGTCCTCACGGGACATAGTTTCTGGACTGTTGGCTATTCTGTGTGCCTGTCTTGGGTTTGTTCTTGCCTCTCTTAGATCCTAGAGTTGCCAGATAAACTACAAAGGACCCAGTTACACGTGAACTTCAGATAAACATTTGGGACATATACTAAAAAATTATCAAATGTAACTGGGTGTCTTGTATTTTTCAGTGCTAAAGCTGGCAACCTTATTAGAATTTCAGAAAGGCCATTTTAATGTGTTGCCAGGGTACGGGGCACAGAGGCATAATAACTACACTAATGGGAGAGGCACAGGCGGCCGCAACCACCAGAACTAGGTGTACGAAATCGTGCAAGGTGGCCGACACTACGTACCTCACGTGTGCTAGGTAGTGCTTCACTATTAGATTTCCATGAAAAAGATACTTTCAATTCAGGAAAGTGAAGGGTAAAATAGAGAAAGCTAGAGCAGGAAGAGACCTATGATCATCCTGCCTCCTCGCTCACTTCACAGGGAAAGAAAGAGATTTCCATGGAGAGTAAGAGTCTTTCCCCAAAGTCACAGTAATGGCAATATTGGGATTAGCATCCAGAATTATGGACTCTAAATTCATCTGCTTTCAGTCGACACAACGTTGCTTCCAAACAGTAAGCTCTGTGAGGGCAGAAACGTACCTGGCTTATTCCCCACAGCATCACATCCCCAGTGCCCAGCCCAGGTCCTGGTATGCCAAAGGCACCCAATAATATTTACTGAGTGTTTGAATGAATGTGAGACTTCTCAAAGCCTCCTTTTCCTCTAAGGGCAAACTCAATAAATTATTCTAATGTAAATTCCAGAGCAGAGATTGCATCTCCTGCTTTTTTATGGCCCTGCTCCTAACCCCTACGCTTAGCCTAATCCTTTGTCAAGAGAAGAGCTCAGTAAAATTTCTGGCGAGAAAAATTGTTATGCAAAGTATAAATATAATTTCATTGCTACCTACCTGTGATCTGATTTTCTATTTCCCCTTGCATATGCAGAGACTCCATATAGACAGTGCGGTTGCCAATAAATCTTGCACACGCAATCCCTCTGTACGGCTGACAGAATCCATCTTCTTCATACTCATCTCTAAAAACAGAGCACAGACATGAGAGGGTGCAGTACACACTTGCAGTTGGCTCTGACTGCGCGATGCCCCAGACAGTCACTAGGGGGCGCAGTCGGGCACAGTATCCTAAAGAGTGGGCGAAGGAATCCGACTTTTTCCTCAGTTCCCTCCATCGTTTAAAACATCTGTTGGTCACGTCGGTCAAGTTTCCTTCACCCCCAGAAAAATCATCCTGAAGCACAAAATCATCCTTAAATATGGGAGAAAACACTTTTATTTTCGCAGCTGGTGGTGGGCTGGCAGATGATGTAGTTGTAAGAGTAAAGAGGGAATGAGTTGGAAATCTGGGCACATGTTCTACAGTTTTTCGTTTTTTAAGCACAGATTATTTCCTCTTCATTTGCTACAAAGGCGTGGACGCGTTATCACCAAGGTACACTCGGACTGATATGTCAGTTAGGAGACTCCACGGGGTGAGAAGCTGGGGGCAGCTGGAAAGAAACCAGAGGGCAGTCCAGTTACGTGGCTCCTGCTTGAGACCTATTCTCTCCACCCTGCAGAGAGAGGTCCATGGCAAACCACGGACCGGACAATTTCAAATGAGTCACTAAATCCCAGGAAATCCAGAGCAAATGCCAATGGATGCTTGCTTTCATAATCCCCTAAAACTTAAAAAAAATAATCTTTAAAAAATTTTTGCTGCCTCAAATGACAATAATAAAAGGGAGGGCAGAGATTTTATTCTGAAGACAAGGGGATACCAGAAAGTGATGTGATTAGTGACAGTCTGGCAAATGGCTGGAGATCTAAGGCTGGAGATTAGGACCCAAGATGGCAGGTTCAGCTTGAAAGGACAGAGGCCAAAACCTTCCACAAGGGCCTATGATAAGCTCAAGACACCAGAGTACAGAATATCAATCTGCTTCTGAAAGGCAGACCACAGCCAAGCAGAAGGCTATCTGCCAGGTTTATGGGCGGACTTCTACCCTGGATGCTCCTCCCCCGTTAACCTGGCTGGAACCAACACATCATCTGAACAAAGCATCATTTTTCCTCTTTAGCTTCTAAGTTAAAGTACTTTAGAGTAAAAATCAGGAGAACAAAATTCTCCTTCTACATTTAACATTTGCATATCCTTAGGCAACCTCCCAAGTCCTCTGAGCTATGGTTTTCTTATCTATAAGATGAAGCTAATAACTGACCTCTCGACCCTGTAAGTCACAGTCATGAGGATCCTATCAAGTTGTGTAAAAGCTTTTAAAAAGTGCTACACTGAGGTAACATACAATTATTATTAAAGCACTTACAGTTACCGAAGAAGACATTTATTTAAAGGAGAATTATTTACTAAGCTTCTACTTTGTAAAATCGACTGCGGTCAGTGCTGTGACCCTGGACTTCCACACCTGAGGGTTCAGTGAGGGAGTCTAGAAAGCCCACTAGAATAGGAAGCCAGGTGAAAAAATCTGATAGAGCTGATCCTTAAAAGACACTGGTTTTCAGTTGCTTTCTACTCCCTATTCACTAAAACAGTCATTTTGAAGGTGGAGATGGGAGCAGTATCTTCAGTGTAGTCCCCCGAATAGTTCGCAGTGCAAAGCTCTTAAAATCGTAATCTTTAAGTACATGTACAAATGAATATATCATACACCTGACATAAAGACACTGAAATTTTAATGTTGCAAAATCCTGCAAGCACTCTAAATGTTTACTTTCATAAATCCTAATGTTGAAGCCTTCTTGGCTTAAATTTTACTTGGGTTGTAAAATTAGCCCCACTTTTATTGGGTAGCTAATCATAAACCTATGAGGAGAAAGAAGTTTCTCGATGATGCAGCCTTGGGATCTTGGAGACCGAAGTCCGGAGACCAGAATGCACCCCCCAACTCCCACCCCCACTATTACAGACAATGCTTTTCTATCCCTAGGCATTAGCAGACCTCTGGATTTTTAAGGTGTCATTATGAGAACACTTCTTCCTCCCCCGCATTAAACCCTCGAGGCCTCAATTTATATCTCTTGGGAGGACAAAACCCTGGAATTACCCCCAGATATAAATCCCTGACCTACTGGGAGTTTCCATATTTTATGTGTGAGGCTTAGGCTAAACTTCTTACCACCTTTCCAGTTCAAGATTCTAAGAAGACCCTTTGAATACAGTTTCTCGGAATAAAATGGAATGCAATCCCTTGGCTGCATATCTCTTACCAAGGGCTTAGAGCTGCAGGTGTATTAAATTTTTGACTGTGCCCAGAATTCTTGATATTCTGTCTAGTCTCTTGGGGACAGATATAAAAAACAAAACAAACAAAATTTTAAAAACCAGCATGTAATGTCACCTGCTAGGGAGTAGTTCTCAGTCCTGTTTGCTTATACAATCTCCTTAGGAAGCTTTTGAAAATACCAGTGCCCAAACCCCACCTCGGACCTATTAAGTCAGTCTCTGGGGATGCAGCTTAGGTATTCATGCGTTCTAAAAAGGTCTCAGGTGATTTGAATGTGGTGGAGAACCACAGCACTAGAAAAATAAACATGTATTAAGTGTCTGCCACTCTTTGTGCTGAGTACTATGCTAAGTGCTTTCGTCAAAGTAGCCCCTTGTGCCGTGTTATTATCCTTATTTATCAGAGGGAGAAACTCAAGTTCAGAGAAGTTAAGTAACTGGCTCAGATTCACAAAGCCAGTAAGTGGTGCAGCTAGGATTTAAACTCAAAATTCAAACTGAAGCTTGAATACCAGGCTGTTGGATCTGTAATGATGTCCTACTTTTCAATACTACTTTAAATTAAATCAGCCTAATAATAAATAAGAGGCTTTGTAATGAGCCTTTACTCTGTGCCAGGCACTGTTCCATTTCATTTATGTATAAAATCAATATTAAGTCATTTAATCCTGACAACAGTCTTATACAGAAGGTGAAGGTGTAATGATTCTCATTTTACAGATGAGAAAACTATAGGGTCAGAAAGAGCAAAGAACTTGTCTAATGTGACACAGCAAGCAGAAGAACTAGATTTGCCCCAGACTGTCACTTGTAACCATGGTATACAGCTTCCTTTCAAATGGCTGGCTATAGACATTTTTGCATTGCTTACAGGGGCCTTCTACTGTGAAGACGTTTTGGTATCTGCTGGGTAGCCAAAAGATTTTCTTTTAAACATCAAGTCGCAATCACCTTTCATCCTTTCCATTTTCCCTGCTGGCTGTGGCTGGAGGGGAACAAACGCTCCTCCAACATCAATCAGCTTTATGCTTTTCTCTTCTTTCATCGTTGATGCCCTCCATGCTCAGCAAATTGAAAACATGAAGCAGCCAGGCAGAAAGAGTGCAAGGGCACTTGCTGCGAGCGTGCCCGAGGCTGCGTTCTAGGGAGAAGAAAAGTGCACTAGGAGAGGGCAAGTGGAATCCTGGCCATTCATCACAGCAGCTGGCACAGACATGTGCCAGCTACCTCATCGTGGTGTCAGGATGCCCGGGAGCTTTGTGATGGGCACTCCTGTTTCTCATAAAGGTAATTTAGTTACTGTGTTACCAGCCCCTCAACCTTCTGAAGTCGCTGTCATGCGATAGGGAAAAGCCAACACAGTTTGCCCTCCACCTCTGGGGTCTCCCCCTTCCCCAGAGCAAGGAGCTTATGAGGGATGGTCACGCGAGCTGACAGCAATGATGACCAACGTGGCAGCAGTAGGAGTATCCACTCAGGAAACACCACGGATCGAGAATGGGGAAAACACTGCCCACGGGAGTTTGACAGTGGGAGTCAATAGCTACACATTCCTTGGCAAACCTCTCGGGTCTGGAACAAGGCTCTCGAGCGCTCTCCGAAAATGAAAACAACGCATTGCGTAGTGTGGGGTCTGGGAAGCCCACGATGTAGTTTTTTGAGAGTGGGGAGCAGGAAAGGAGGAGAAAGGATGGGTGGGTAGGTGGGGTATGGGGAATAAAAGGACGCAGAATACCCCAAATGGATGCCAACATGGAGATGTGCCAAGTTTGGATCATCAGAGGCCTGCTGGCGCTCTCTTTAGTGTTTCCAGGGAGAGCAGGGTTTCTGCAGCATGCCTCAATTTAAGGCAGACAAGAGAGCAAACTCAACTGTTGTCTTAGACACATGATTTCCAAAGAAACCCTTAATATTCGTAGAAAAACTGGTGAAAACGGAATGAAGTCTGTAGATTAGTTAGTAGCGTGGTACCAATGTTAATTTCTTACTCTTGGTATCAGTACGATGTTGATGCAAGACATTAACATTAGGGGTAATGGGATAAGAGCACAGGGAAACTCTGTACTACTTGTGCCGCTTTTCTTAAATATAAATATTTCAAAATAAAAAGTAAAAAAACAAAAGAAAAAGAAAGGAAGTGTTACAGGATGGCGGGGGGTGGGGGTGGGAACCTTACTGTATACAGATGAGCAGGAGGGGCTATGGCGTGAGGGTATCGGGAAGGCCCTCAAATGACCTCACTTAATCTTCCAAACAACTTTATCAGAATCTATCTGGGCCTATCCCTGCGTGGCTGAATTCCTGTCACGAACAGTTCACTCATTTGTTTGAGCTTGGCCTACTTCTAAATTCAAATCCTTCCAGGAGAGATGACATACTTGGTCAGGAAGAGCTCAGTATAGATGGATTTTTTATTAACTGCTGTTGGCACTTTCATCTTTGTTGAAAGTTGTATACAAGGAGGGTGGGGCAATCGATGAGAGGTCCGTGCGTGAAGAGGAAGGCAATCTTCCTGGCCTTGCACTTCAGTCCAGGGCCAGCCTACGGCCAGTGAGATGACAGAGAAGGCCGACCAGGAGGGAGGGTATGGGAGACTGGTTCATCAGTCACTTGTTACAAAGGGATCTTTTCAAAACACAGACTTGATCAGGTCATTCCCTGCCTAAAATTCATCCTAGTTTCTGACTCACCACAGTTTCTTGACTGTAGTACACAAGGCCTTTCCTGCCCATTTTTCCAGCCTCGTTCCTGGCCTGATGAGCCTGTGAACTTAATGAGACTAGCCATGCTACTGACCTTGGTAGTGTCCAAACAAGGAATGCACTTTGCCACTCTTCTGGCTTTGCCTGTTCTCTTCCTGGGACCCAGCGCTCCCTCCATCCTCTTTCTCACCTTGTGGTTGCCTTTATGTCTTTAAGAACCCAATGCTCCAACTCCCCCGGGGAAAGTTAGTCACTGCCCACTCCACTCCCCCCTGCCCCCCGTCCAGCACCTTTATCACACCACTCCTACGCATTTCTGACTTCATATTATGTAGTGCCCACTTCACCACTACTCTAAGGCAAGGACCATGTCCGATTTGGCTTCGTAACTCCGGGGCCCGGCACAGTGCACAGCTCAGTAAATAAGAGCTGAATGAGGGAGAGGGTGCTGCTGAGAGCTGTTTCTACCCCCACCCCACTGTGCACAGACTGACCAACAGGGCTGTAATAGACATAACAGACATGGAGGTGACCTAGGCTAGCTCTCAGACATGGACCCTCTCCATACCAGAAGGACCCTCCAAACTGGAAACCACTCTCTTCTGCACCAGATTTTACACTGGGGCCTGACAGGCTCAGTCAAGCCGAAGTGATTCTTACTGATGAGTGAGGCCCTAACGTGTTCCCCTTTGGGGTAATACGACTAGTCAAAATGCATGCTCCCCCTTACTAGGAAGAGAATGGACATAAAGGGACTTTGCTAACTATAAAATCTCACTCAAACAAAACAAATACTTGTACACAAATGTTCATAGCAGCACTATTCACAACAGTAGAAACAACCCCAAAGGCTCACCAACAGTTGAATGGATAGACAAAATGTGGTAGATCCATACGGTGGAATATTATTCGCCACGAAAAAGGGACGAAGTACTGAAACATGCTACACTGTGGAAGAATCTCCAAACCATTATGGTAAATGAAATGAACCAGATGAGAAAGGCCACATAGTATACGATTCCATTGACATGAATGAGTAAATCCATGAAGACAGGAAGCAGACTGGTGGTAACCAGGAGCTGTAGGTGAGGAATCGGGAATACCTCAATGGGTATAGAGTTTTATTTCGTTGTGATAAAAACGTTTTGGAACTAGAGAGAGATGGTGGTTGCACGGCATTGTAAATGTATTAACTGCTATGGAATCGCTCACTTTTAAATAAGTTAATTTTAAGTGATGTGAATTTCACCTCAATTTTTATGAAAAATCTCATTTATACACAAGGGACAAGGTAGAGGGAGCAACAGAGAGGAGCAGTTAAGTGGGGATTTTAAGCTTCAGAGCTGGGGAGAGATTTCGGGGCATGTTTCCAAGCACACTGGCCAAAAGCCCTGGCATTTTACACAGTCCCAGCGGGTTTTTTTGTTCTGATTCTCATGGTTCTTCAGCTGGAATGCCAGAGACAGTGCTCCGCAAGCCCACAACCTGGCAGCCTCATGGGGGACTGACCACCTTGAGTGGCATCTTCCAACACTTCTGAATTTACCCCACTCGGTGCCTCTTACAAGCCCCATTTTGAGCCATGGAGATGAAATCCCATCAAGATGCCTGTCCCCAGAGACCTGAATCTTGGTTTGAAGGAAATCTATCATGCAGTTCAAAGAGATGCAGTATCCCTAGGTGTGCTCCAGTCAGCAATTTAGCAAAGTTCGGGTTATTTTCTCTCATGTGGGAGGTAATTTCACTTTACCAATGCAAATATAACTGGTAAGTTACATTTGCTTCCCCAAAGACCATCATGGACATAAATGATGGAAGGCATCCCTTTTTAAATTTGCAAATCAGGCCACATATTACCCTGATCTGGTTAGAGCACAGCCACGGCAGATCCACACCCATGGTGCTTCCCAGGGCTGGCACTAGTAAGCTTGGGGCTGGGTGCAAAGCTTCCCACCTCATAGGCAGGTTCTCCTTTGGGAGGTGCATCAGATCTCTTAAAGGTGAAAATCAGCTCTGTTTTTTCATTAAAAAGGGGGATACATGATAAAATTAAGAATTTGCATAAAGGATGCAGAATTACCCAATATGGATAAACACTCAGAGACACAGAAATTTTAAGAACAGAATATAATCTGGGGGCTTCCCTGGTGGCGAAGTGGCTAAGAGGCCGCCTGCCAATGCAGGGGACACGGGTTCAAGCCCTGGTCTGGGAAGATCCCACGTGCCGTGGAGCAGCTAAGCCCGTGCGCCACAACTACTGAGTTTGCGCTCTAGAGCCCGTACTCCGCAACAAGAGAAGCCACCGCAATGAGAAGCCCGCACACTGCAATGAAGAGTAGCCCCCGCTACCGCAACTAGAGAAAGCCCATGTGCAGCAACAAAGACCCAACGCAGCCAAAAATAAAATAAATAAATTAAAAAAAAAAAGAATATAATTTGGTGTGGTCTAAAAAAGTTACCACCTCTCCAAAGCCACCTCCTTCCTTTTCCTGAAACAGCTTTGAGCCTTGAAGCATCCTTGGTTAACTGCCAACCAGGAGGAGGGAAAATAGTTTAAGTCATACCAGCTTGGAAGAAAAGGCCCTTGGAGAAGAGGTATCAGGATAAACATAGGTGGAGACATGGAAAGAGCTGGCTGGAGTGAAAGAGAGAAGGTGGGCATCTTGGAAGGAGAGCTGTCGGGGGCACCGAAAGTATACTTTGCCTCAGGCTGCCTGCGGTGGAGAGATTACAGGTTAAATGTGGGATCCCAACGCTATTGTCCAAACTCTGTTTTTAAAGACCAACCTGAAAGTGGGCATCAAAGAGGGTAATGTGTAAACACACTTGACCTTTAAGATCAGCTTTCAAAGTGACCCAATCAAGGCACATCAACCCGGAGAGGTGACGACTCACAGAGAAGACTTCAATCTACAAGGCTGAGAAATCAGCCCATCCTAATAGCCCTTCTCTTCCTGGAATGCCTTTGTAAGCACGAGCAATTGTGAGGCAACTGTGTCAAGTACCACGTGCTGTTTCCCACACCTGGACCCTGACAATTGGTAACTTTTATTTCCTCAGCAAAAGAGTCCGCTCTCTCACACCACTTTTTTGCTTTGAAAAATTACATGAAAAATTTAAAGTTTTTTTTTCCCCCTTGGCTGCGAACCATTAAAACAAACAGATGAATAACATTCTGTCATAGTTTCCAGAGCAGCACGTAATAGTTACTTGTGTCTAACTTAGAAATGGGAAGGTATTGGCTTTGCTTCATAGCGATGTTTAGGAACACAAGGGTTTTATTTCACTTTGGAAAAGGAGAATTACCCGGGCTTGTATCTCACAAATGTAACTTAAGGGGAAATTATGTGTGTGATAGATTTTATTCCTATTTAGACATGCATTTGGAATGATAGGACTGTACACGACAGTATTTGTAAGAATATGGAAGGTCACTAATAAAAAGGATGAGTGACTTTTGCCCCCTCCTATTTACTGAGGTTTCCGTGGTGGAGTAACCTTGTACCTTCTAAGAAGCCCAGGGGTGTTTTGACTTTTCCTCCTATGAAGGGCCTACTTTGCTCCTAAGCTCAGGCTGGCACTGGGAATGTACAGATGGGTCTTGGAGCCCCCACGTTTGGGGCCCCGAGTTCTCATTAGAAACCCTTTGGATGTTCTTTGGCAGTTCTTCAAATATCAGGCATTCCAATTACCCCCTAAATTTGCCCATTGAGAATAATGGAAGTTTAGAATAATATGACATGCACACATACCAATCTGGTCAGATTTTTTACCACAAGTGTTACTAGGATTGCTTTGATATTTTTTTCACTTTCCTTTTATGCCTATGGCCATGGATTGAAAAAAGGGGGTTTGTGGAAAGAGTGGTAAAGGGAACTTAGGGACTTCTTAGGAGGGTTTTGATTTCATCTTACTACTCAGAAATGGGGTGAAACCCAATCCCCCATTTTGCTTTTCTGTTTCATCTCAGCTTTGTTTCCCATTCCTTCTGCTGAGGGCAGTTAGGAAAGACTACTAGCCTCCATAAAAAGCAGTGGTGAGTATAATGCCTCCCCCAACCCCCAGCCCCAAATAAGGCAACACAGAGGTGCCCATGTCAAACATAAAAAAAATGTACACATTTTTTAAAAAATGTAAAGAGGCAGAAATTCCCAGTAAAATAAGGTTTGATTTGTAAGGCACCAAATGGGAATATTGTAACTGGACAAGCGGTATCTGTTAGACAAGGGGGTCTCTGGGACAGAGCTGTGAAATCCAGTGGACTCTTTAAGGAGAAATGAGGAATGAGGGTGAATTTGTGGGGCTGCTTTAACTAGAATGGGAAAGTGCAGAGCAGAGAAAGGGGAGGCCTTATGTTCTCGGCATTGGGATACCAACGATATGATCCCTGTTCACTAGGACTTTACATTCTATGGGGGAGAAACGTGAGTGTGATAAACATCACCTCTGTTACCCTTTCCCTCCTTCTCTCCTTCTCCCCATTCCTCTTTCTTTTCAACCAAGTTTGCTGAAACCTTGTGCTAAGAATAAAAGAAAGCACATACAACTGAGGCTGGGAAGGCTTCTGGAGGAGGTGATAGCTCCAAAAAGGAATAATTCAACAGATTGTGGATTAAATGGTATGCTACCAAGATAAGTGGAGTCGAAGACAGAGTGAGAGTTCATGGAGTAATGGGGGGAGTGGGGTGGGACAGGCCCAAGGGGACTTCTCTGTGGACTCAAATCCTACTTTCATGTTCCTTTAAAGTCTTTTTAACGTAGTCTTATTTCAATCTGCTACCTCAAAATTATAAGAGTACGAAAAAATGGGGAGGGAAGGGATTTTATAGTGAAGACAAGGGGACACCAGAAAGTGATGTGATTAGTGACAGTCTGGCAAATGGCTGGAGAGCTAGGGCTGGGGATTAGGGCCCAAGATGGCAGGTTCAACTTGTCTACAACCTGGCACAAGGGCAATACATGCAAGACACAGAGCACAGAACATCCAGCTGTCTCATGGAGAGAGCTGAGTCTATGTCAGAGCTGGCAGAAAATGGTAAGGGGCCCGCTGGCAGAACTGGTTGTGTGTGGAGGGGGACTGTGAACTCAGGGCAGGCACCAAGCCTTGTGGCTGTCCCCTGGGTCTGTTTATTGTCTAATGGAGTCATTCCTTTGGAACGGGACTTTTCCGACCTCTGGTCCAACCCCTTCTAAGGCTGAAAGAACCAAGAGTGAGTGGCTATATGACTTGACCAAGTTCACCAAGTAGTTGGATGGTCAAAGTGCAGTGTCCGGGCAAGACCTGGGCTTTGGAGACCCACAGAACTGGGTGCAGTCCTGACAGCTGCCTTCCAGCTGTGCGTGGCCTGGGGCTAGGTGTGTAATCTCCTCATCTGTAAAACTGGTGTGTTATATAAGATTGTGTATACAAACTATTCAATCATGGTAGTTGCTTATGAAGTATAAGTTCTGGTTTTGCTCTATTTATTCTAGAAATAGGTGTACCGATTTACCAGGTACTATTGTTGGCACTGGAGAGAAGAAAGCAGACAAAAATCCCCACCCTTGTAGTGCTGACATTCGCTTAGATTTCTAGCTGGAAGCTCTTTCTCTCACTCCCTTTTATAATTTGCATCTAGCATTGGGATACCAACGATATGATCCCTGTTCACTAGGACTTTACATTCTATGGGGGAGAAACGTGAGTGTGATAAACATCACCTCTGTTACCCTTTCCCTCCTTCTCTCCTTCTCCCCATTCCTCTTTCTTTTCAACCAAGTTTGCTGAAACCTTGTGCTAAGAATAAAAGAAAGCACATACAACTGAGGCTGGGAAGGCTTCTGGAGGAGGTGATAGCTCCAAAAAGGAATAATTCAACAGATTGTGGATTAAATGGTATGCTACCAAGATAAGTGGAGTCGAAGACAGAGTGAGAGTTCATGGAGTAATGGGGGGAGTGGGGTGGGACAGGCCCAAGGGGACTTCTCTGTGGACTCAAATCCTACTTTCATGTTCCTTTAAAGTCTTTTTAACGTAGTCTTATTTCAATCTGCTACCTCAAAATTATAAGAGTACGAAAAAATGGGGAGGGAAGGGATTTTATAGTGAAGACAAGGGGACACCAGAAAGTGATGTGATTAGTGACAGTCTGGCAAATGGCTGGAGAGCTAGGGCTGGGGATTAGGGCCCAAGATGGCAGGTTCAACTTGTCTACAACCTGGCACAAGGGCAATACATGCAAGACACAGAGCACAGAACATCCAGCTGTCTCATGGAGAGAGCTGAGTCTATGTCAGAGCTGGCAGAAAATGGTAAGGGGCCCGCTGGCAGAACTGGTTGTGTGTGGAGGGGGACTGTGAACTCAGGGCAGGCACCAAGCCTTGTGGCTGTCCCCTGGGTCTGTTTATTGTCTAATGGAGTCATTCCTTTGGAACGGGACTTTTCCGACCTCTGGTCCAACCCCTTCTAAGGCTGAAAGAACCAAGAGTGAGTGGCTATATGACTTGACCAAGTTCACCAAGTAGTTGGATGGTCAAAGTGCAGTGTCCGGGCAAGACCTGGGCTTTGGAGACCCACAGAACTGGGTGCAGTCCTGACAGCTGCCTTCCAGCTGTGCGTGGCCTGGGGCTAGGTGTGTAATCTCCTCATCTGTAAAACTGGTGTGTTATATAAGATTGTGTATACAAACTATTCAATCATGGTAGTTGCTTATGAAGTATAAGTTCTGTTTTTGCTCTATTTATTCTAGAAATAGGTGTACCGATTTACCAGGTACTATTGTTGGCACTGGAGAGAAGAAAGCAGACAAAAATCCCCACCCTTGTAGTGCTGACATTCGCTTAGATTTCTAGCTGGAAGCTCTTTCTCTCACTCCCTTTTATAATTTGCATCTTGCAGTTCCTTCTCATTGGACCAAAGATAAGTCATACATAAAATCATGCATGTGTGTGAACTCTGAACATGTTGGGGACAGAAGTAGGTATGGCTTATGAATCAGAAAGGCCAAGACTTAGGCGTTAGCCTTTAAGAAGAGAAGTTTGATTAAACCACCCCTCCTTGGTCTGCTCCATAGACTCTGCCTCCTTTCCCATTACTGTGGGTAGATGCTCTGTGCTCCACTTTAAGGCCCAACAACCATTGAGCGCATGGACCCCACCCCCTCTCACCTATCCATGGATATTGCTCTGGTAATTGTCCCTTTTCTCTTCTATATTGCCATTTCCCCCCATCTCTACTGGATCATTCCCATCAATACATCAATGTACTATAATACCTCCCACCGTAAATTCTCTTCAGACTGTGTCCCCATTCAGCTACCTCCACGTTTCTGTACTCCCTTTTATAGGAATACTCCTCTCAAGGATGTCTGTACCTGCTTTCTCCAGTTCCCCCATTGGCTCTTGGACCCACCCCAACCAGGCCTTTGCCTTGGCATTCCATTGAAAGAGCTCATGTCAAGGTCAGTGGTCTCGATTACTAAATCCAACAGTGAATATCCAGTCTTTATCATTATTGACCT
Source organism: Neophocaena asiaeorientalis asiaeorientalis (assembly GCF_003031525.2). Lineage (NCBI taxonomy): Eukaryota > Metazoa > Chordata > Mammalia > Artiodactyla > Phocoenidae > Neophocaena > Neophocaena asiaeorientalis. The sequence goes on from NW_020175190.1 coordinate 1,479,235, forward strand.
AGCAGCAGTATCTGACACAGCTCTTGAAATACCTTTTTTCACTCAGCTTCCAGGACAGGCTTTCTCTCTTGGTTTTCCTTTTACGTCTTTGGCTGTGCTTTCTCAGTCTCCTGCGCTAGTTCAAAATTTTAGTCATTGAGAGCCCTAAGTCTCAGTCCTCAGACCTCTTCCTTGTACTCTCTCTCCCTACCTGAGCTTCCTGTCTCCTAAGCTTTAAATGACCATTTCTGTACTGAAGACTCCCACACTCTTATCTACAGCTGAGACAACTCTCTGAACTTCAGCCTTCATATCCCCACTTGGGTATGTAAAAGGAATTCAAACTCAACGTGTCTACAATTGAAATCTTTATTTCCCTCCAAGACCATTCTGGAACTCTTCCACCATCCCAGTAAATACCGATTCCTTCATCTGCTCACAACGAAAACTTTGTGCTCTCCTTGATTTTACACTTTCTCTCACAACCATATGCAAACCAGCAGCCCATGCTTCCACCTCCTCCTTCAAAACCAATCCCAAACCTACCTTTACTGCTACCCTCCGGTTCAGGCCACCATTATCTCTGCATGATTTTTTTTCCAGTAGCCTCACAACTGGTCTTCCCACTCCCACTCTTGGCCGCCTTCCCCAGCCTATTCTCAGCGCAGCAGCTGGAGGAATCCTTGTTTATGTCCCTCCCCTGCTCAAACTCCTCCAAAGACTTCCCTTCTTGTGTTAAGGAAACACTGGAGTCCTTACAACGTCCCTACATAGTCTTCTGCTGCTCCCACCACCTCTTTGACCTCACGCCTACCACTGTTCCCTTGCCCTTATCTAACTGATTATTACCTATTCCATTTAGTATCATCAGATATCCTCTGTAGTGATACATTTAATTGTTTATCGTTTATATACAAACTTCACGGGGACAGGAACTTTGGTTTGGTCACAGCTGTGTCCCCATTGCCTAGAGCAGTGCCTAGTGAGTATCAAGTTGTTGACACTTAGTACATACATACATACACGTTTAATGAGTGAATGAAATCTCTCCCATTTTTTACTTTAACTTCTGTGTGGTGGCAGCAAAGAGGGAAACTGAGTTCATCTCACAGCCTGAAATTTACAATTTCTCCCCTTGCCCAGCCCAGACACTCAAGCTCCCCACGCACTTAGTTCCGCTGAATGGAAGAAACGAAGATGGGAAGGAGAGGAGAAGGGGCGACCTTTAAGAGGAGCAACAGTTTAACTTGAAAACTAAATTGGCTTCCAAAGCACTGCTTGAATTTGACCCCTCTCTTCCCTCCAGGCCCAGCCCATCACCCCCCTCAGCTGACGACTCCCCTAACTGGGAGACCAGCCTCCAGTCTTCTTTTCTTCCAAACCCACCCTTCGTGAAGCTGCCAAAGGGCCATCTAAAATGGAAATCTATGTCATCCCTGTGGCTGGCGCGTTCCATAAACCACGCTGCCATTGTCAGGTACACAATAAATACTGGTTACTTCAATGTTTATAAGATGAGAAGGCCACAAACTTTTGTTAATTTAACTTTCAAGTTCAAGTGGTTTCCTCTTCTCTTCCTCATTTCTTCCACTTACCTTCAGAAGTTATCAAGATTGTACTCTTTCCTCAACAAGATTTTCAGCATTGAGGTAGATTAAAAAAAGAAGCATGACCTTTGACTTTTAGCTATGGGTATGATTTGTAACCATACCCAGATGTTTATGAAAATAGTATATTGCCCCAGAAACAACCCCCAAAAAGGCAGGAAGGGAGGATGGATGCTTTCTGTACACTGACTATGTGCCAGGAATCGTCAAGGTAGTAGAATTACCTGCATTTTCTAGTTGAAGAAACTGAGGTTCAGAGACTAAGTCTCTTGCCCAAAGCCTTGGGCCTCACTCCAAATTTCCTGCTGTTTCCACTATAAGAAATACTATAAAGCTAATGTAAATATATGAAAATATGTACACATATGATTTAATGAAAAAGAAACACCGAAGAGTATTTGCACATATGACGCTGCTATGTGGGGTTAGGGTTATGTAAAATGAGACTGCTATGTAAAATGGTTATATGTACATAGACAAGGAAGGAGTTTAGATGGAAATAGTCAGTGTTGATTGTATTGAACCACGTGTCCTCCAAACTGTCCCAGTGCTTAGCAGTGATATAGTAGTTAGAGTAACACTGAGAAAACAAGCTCGAGAAAAAGTGCTCAATTGTGTGTATACTTCCTAGACTTAGCAGAGGGGAGAGAATTTCATAAGCAGTATTTGGTTTTCTGGAGGAGGAGAGGAAGGAGGCAAATATTAAGGAGATGTCTAAAGCCAGAGAGGAGGAAGATGAACAGAAAAGATCCCTCCCAGGTGCTCTGGCTTGATACAGGTTCTCTCTATTCAGCAAGGGCTGTTCCCACTTCCCAGAAATTGATAGGAAAAATGCTGGCCAAGTAAGTTTCAAATTTCTCTAGGGCATTACCTAACAAGCAGGATGCTGGGACTGATCTTGGCACTGCTGAGTGGAAAAGTCACTGGGCTGGAAATCAGAGGACCAGGGTCCTTGGTGCTGATCTGGCTGCCAACAAGCTTATTTCTACGTAACTTGGAGAGGTCACTTACCCTCTTTTTTCCTCAGTTATTCCATTTGTATAATATAGAAGTTGAACTATCTGATGTGTTCTTTCCAATTCTAACCTTTTACGGTTGTTCTAGTCTTAGCTCTCATCCTGTCCCACCAAGACGATCGCCGTATCCTCCTGACTGGTCTCTTGACCTCCGTTCTGGACGCTGTAAATTGGTATTTCACACTGCTGCAGAATGAGCTATCTGAAAGCTAGATCCGATCATCTCTTTCTTACAACTGCAGTTACTCTCCACTGCATAAAGTCCCCTGGTGACGGTCCTATCACATTAACAGAGGTCACAAGGCCCCTGAATGTCCAGCCCCATCTCCTACCATTGCCCTTCTCGAACTCCAGGCCCTAGTAATAAGGAACAGCTGGTAGTTTCTGAACACACCACACTATTACTGACATTTATGCCTTGGCTATTTCCTTCCAAGAAATCCATTCTTACCTTTCTCCACCTGGCTCACCGTCCTTTATCCTTCCAGTTCTAGTTCAGTCTTAGCTCTCTTAAGATGCTTTCCTGAAACCCCCAGATTAGTCTATGAGTAGCTTTGCTCTCTCCACCCTCCTGCACTTACTTCATTAGTCTAGGATTCTTTATTGAGATATCTGTTCCTCTACCAGGCAGAAGGTTCCTAAAGTGCGGCAGCTTTTCTTATTTTTCCTTGTAGTCTCTGAGTGAGGTCCCCCATCTCACTCCCAGCAGAGCCCAGTCCATTTAACCCGGTTTGCAGAAGGTGCCCAAAAAATGTTTACGGAATTGCAGAGACTTCCTTCAGCCTTCAACCAGCAGCCTTCCACAAGCACTCCTTGGAATACAATCCCCAAGGGGGACCAAGGCAGGTTCCATCCCTATTTCTTAAGTGCATTTAGCTATAGCTCCTCTAGAGCCCTGCCCAGATCCGTGAGTTTCAGAGCTGGCAGTCAAAGGCAGGCTCACCATTCCCCACCCACCCCCACCAATTTATCTAAGCAGAAACAAAAAGACGTACAGGTACCAGGCATCCGGGTTGCTGTTCCACAGGGCTCACAGGACAGAATCGTATCTGCCGCCATGAGGGTATTATTTTAAGCATTACTAAACACCCCTAACCTATCAACTCCTGGCTTTGGAGTCATTTCCAGTTGGAATGTCTTTAGGCTGAAAAAAGACAGGTTTGTGAGAAGACATAAACATCTTTGGTGAGAGGTGACATATGTTTTCTCCTAGTGAAAGCAAGCCACTCCCGTAGACTCTGCAGTTTTCTAGACACTGCATAAAATACATCTCTTAGGCAATTAATTTCCTGGCAGGCTTCGAGTGAAGCAATTACTCCCTGTTTTTCTTTGTCATTGTTCAAAAGTCTAACAGTGCATCTATCTACTTTATTCGTGTCTGGAAGGCCAGAGACTGCCTTGAAACCTCTGCGGCAAACGTATGTAAAAACACTTAGTGTTCACACGTTTGATTTAAATATTGACAAATTTTTTCATTAGTACATTAAACCCTCAGCTTTATTCATCTTAAATGCTTTCCGGGAGAGTGACTCCCCCCGTTAGCATGACTCCCAGTAACTCAACACAAACTTTGCAAGTGGGCGAACCATGGAACCTGGTAGTCTACTGTGCTCCTATTCTGTGGTGAGGCAGCTGGAACTGGTTACGAACCAGTACTGGAAATAGTATTGGGAGATTTCTTGGCAGATTTCTTACATCGTTATTCAATATGAACTGCCAATCATATGCTCGTAGTTATGAAAATGTCAGGAAACTCCTCGTGTTCATGCTTTGCTTGACAAAGCTATTTTCGAGTAGTGTTGGAAGGCAGGGGCATCCAACATTTGGGACGGAGAAGAAAAGAGCAACCCTGCCCCCAACCTTCCCAGCAGTGTTTGAGAAGTTGGTAATTCAGTCCTAGATGACAAGAGCTCAACTCTGAACTGAGAGACGTCCGTTTCACACAGTCTCAATTAGTCCAGGATGTGTGTCAGGGCTACTAGAGTTCTGAAAGGAAATGCAAGAAACGTGTTCACTTCTTGCTCGGTTTGGATCAACTGAGCTTCAGATCAGGGTCAGCAAGTGTTTGACCCTTGCTCCTAGAGGCAGTGGAGCAATGCCCACGAGACAGGAAAGTGAGTAAGGCAGAGCCTAGAGAGAAGGGAGAGAGTGAAAGGGAAGGAAAGTAAAGGCTTTGGCAGAGAGATGGACGGAGGACAAAAAAGAAGTGTGAAAGAGATGCAAAATAGGGGATTAATACAACATCTCATGATGATGAAATAAATTCATATGACCTTTCAACACACATAACTTAAGTTTAGAGTCTGATCACATTCTTGTAAGATATGTAAGGGCATTCTTAATCTACCCTTGAAAAAGCAATGGCTGTTGTGGAAATTTTGAAAAATAGAAGCACGGAGAAGAAAATTAAAATCACCATACATCCAGGACCTACCGATAATCACTCTTAACAAATATATGCATGCATACATATAAACACACGAAGGAATTCTTTTTACAACTTGGAATTATACCAGACATAATTTCTTCTTTTGAATGGAATATGTATTTCCCCCATCATTATTCTTCTAAAACATGGTTTTTAGTGGTTGCAGTGAAACATTCAGGTTGTATCCAACTTTCTGTTATTTATAAAATGTTGAGATGAATATCCTTGTGTATGAATCTTTACATACATCTATGATATTGCTCTAGGCTACAAACAATGAGTGGAATTATTTTCTAAGTCAAAGGTATGCAACTCTTTAAGGCTTTTTACATATATTTCCAAATAGTCTTCTAAGAAAATTGTTCTAATTAATATTTCTACCATCAGTACAGAATGGTGTCTGTTTCTCCGCACTTGCTGCTAACAAATACCTGCTAAGGTACCTACGAGGTATTATCACTTTTTAAGATCTTACCTCATTTTTATCCATAGGGAAGTTAAACATATTTTTCCTATGCTCACATGTTTGTAAAACATTTGTACTAGTAATGTAAAACATTTGCATAGTTTATGGATTTTCTCTGTCCATTCTACTGTTGGTATTAGTATTCTTATTAGATGAAGAGATTGAGATTTTGAGAGACAACTTGTTCGAGATCACATAGTAAAGTGGCAAATTTGGTTTTTAAGTCGGCTTCATGTCATGCTAGGCACGGTATTCTTTTATAAATCCCAAGGATAATAATATCCTAAGTCCAACACAGCAAAACAAAATCCACTGAAACCACAATAAATAAAATCAAGAAAATCCACAATAGTACAACAAGGTGCAGAGCCCCTCAGGAGGAGTATCGAATATCTCTTTGGTCTTTAATTACAGTCACTGAGTTGTGTGCTTAGAATATTTGCAGAGAAATGGCAATAGCCTAAGAACCATGTTTAGAATGTGTTTTATTTGAATGAGCTCTTCCCTCCAGATTGGTAGACTTAAAGTAAACCCGTAGGCAGAGATGTGAGGAGAGATGCTGAGGAAGGTGACAGTGTATTGGTGTGTATGGTGTACATGGGGATGGGGTATTGGTTGATGGTCTATTCCACTGGTCAGAGGGGGAGGGAAGGTAGCTACCAAAAAGGCTGGTTGATGGTAGGGGCACTCGTGACTAGGAGCATGCTCTCTGAAACCAGGGAGGGACGTGCAAGTGGCTGAGTGCAGGCTAGGGCAGCCCAGGGGGACAGCCTTCAATGGCCGTTATCGGTTCCTTCAACCAACCAGCATCAGCGGAGCTCCTGGTCCAACTTCACCTGGAGCATCAGGCTTTACTCTGGGCAGCAGAGTTCAAAAGGGAAGCATTCATGGGAAGTAAAGATATTAGACTGATGAAGAGAACTCAAATCATATCACGAGAGCAATGGCTGAAGGAGCTAGAGAGGGGAGCCTGGAGAGGAGAAGACTCGAGGGAATACAAGAATAGTCTTCAAATGCTTCAAGGACACTCTACATCCTTTACTGGACACGTGTGCTCTCAGCTTCCCTTGTCGTCGCCTCATCTCCAGTGTCCTGGCACGTGGTGCTCAATCAGAAAACATATTTATTGACAGGTGCCGGGCACTGTCCCCACCCTTGGGGATCCAGCAGTGGACACAGCCCCTGCCTTAAAGGAGCATACCTTCTCAAGGTATCCAGTACGTGGCTGCTGAGGATGAGTGGATACATAGGTGAATGCGTCAAAGATTGTCCTCATCAAAATGGAGAGCAGAGGAGGGACATTTGGACGGAGATGGTAAACGAGTGATGACTTCTGAAGTGGCTGAAGATAACTAGGAAACGCCAGTGCCTACAGAGCTGAAGTCAGAGGTCTGAGGAGTAAAGGCCAACTAGTTCCCTCTTCTCCATCCTCACCTCACTAAATCACATCTCTAATTAAAGCCCCACCCGGTTAAACCATGGTGATGGTTCCCTATTGCTTTTGGGAAAAAGTGCACATTCTATAACCGGATGCATAAGTTGGCTCACAAATGGGAGCCTGTCTCTCTTTCCAGTCTTATGCTCTGTTGTTCTGACAGGAGGAAGAGAATCGGATAGAAAACTCCTGACTGGGGTTGGCTCAGTGCAGGCTAGGGGCAGCCCCGGGAGGCAGCCTTCAATGAACGTTATCGGTTCCTTCAACAAACCAGCACCAGCTGAGCGCCAGCTACAGTGTGGCAGCGGGTGCAGGTCCTGGTGCTTGAGGAGCTCACAGTTTAAAGAAACTGTGTCGACACGTCATAAGGGCTACGACCTGGTGAGGAGGAAATGGCAGGAACGGAGGCAGCAGTACTTCTTCTATTCATTCATTCTGCAGATACTGAGTGTCCGCTGCATACCCGCCACTATCCTAGGTGCCAGGGCTCAGTGGTGAACCAACGGCAGGCAGGGGAGCAGTCTACTCGGTGCGGCCAATCTAGGGTTTAGGGTCTGCGGAGAATTTTAAAACAATCATGAAACCAACTCTCTGTTAGTCTGCTGTTATAACCATATTGTGTCTGTGATTCAAACAACATCCTATGAAATACTCCTATCCACCGGGGAGATGCTCCCACTGCCCTGCCCTTCGTACACCACTGCTGGGGCTACTATAGTGAACAAAACATCCCCCAGTCACTGCCCTCATGGAGCTGACATGCCAGTGGGGGAGGGTGATGGCTCCTCTCTCCTTTAGTAATAAAGCTGCCCATATCAGCTGGCCACCGGCTCACTTAGCAGGAGACCTCAGCTAGAGGTGGCATGTGGCTATGTTCTGGCTAAAGAGATGTGAGCAGAAGTGAAGCGTATTACCTCTGGGTCAGGTCCTGCAGAGAGAAAGAAAGGGGCAGAGAGGGAGGGAGACAAGGCAGAAGGAAAGAAGGAAGGAAGGAAGGGAGGAGAGGAGGAAGGAAGGGATGAAGAAAGGAAGAAGAGAGGGCTCTGTCCTTATAAAAGAAAAGATAGAATGTGCTTGCTATATTTAAAAAGAATAACGAACAAGGACCTACCGTACAGCACAGGGAACTCTGCTCAATGTTATGTGGCAGTTTGGATGGGAGGGGAGTCTGGGGGAGAATGGACACATGTATATGTATGGCTGAGTTGCTTTGCTGTGTACCTGAAACTATCACAAAATTGTTAATTGGCTATACTCCAATATAAAATAAAAAGTAAAAAAAAAAAAAAGATTGTTGTTTCTTCAGATTAAAAAAAAAAGAAAGAATGTGCTCCTGACTGGAGTGTGGCCGTGAAGATGCTGAAGAAGCCATCTAGAACAAGATAGATGACACATGTTGGGGCTGGCAGAAGAGTAATACAGACTGAGCTTGAGTCTCAGGGTGGGCATGGGGAACAGAGCTACCTTTCCAGCTCTCAGCAGCCTCCTCAGGACTGAGGAGAAATCAATTTCTATCTTGTCTAAGCCACTGTATCTTCATCTATCTATCTATCTATCTACTCATTTATTACACCAGCCTAGACTGTATCCTAATGAATACCGAGAGATAGACCATAAACAAAGAAAGGGAAAGCATAGTTTGTCCAGTGTTAACTGGTATGCAGAAAAATAAAGCAGGGGTGGGGGAGAGTGAGGCCTGGCAGGTGAGGGAGGCTGCAATGTCAGTGCTGCTGGTAGACCCCCATGCTCCAAGACAATTGTCACTGGCCACACGTGCTTGTTTTGAGCACTTGAACGTGGACAGCTGAGATGTGTAAAATATACTCTGGGTTTCAAAGACTTAAAACAAACAAACAAAAATACATGTAAAATATCTCATTAATATTTGTATATTGATTACATGTCAAAATGATAATATTTTAGATCTACTGGGTTAAATAAAACATATCGTTAAAGTATAATACACTAAAATGTAAAGAGTTGAAATTAATTTCAGTGTTCTTACTTTTTAAAATGTGGCCCCTGGAAAATTTAAAATTACACATGTGGCTCGTAGTCGTGGCTCACGTGATATTTCTACTGGCTGGTGCTGCTTTACCACCTACCAGTTACGCCTCATATTCCTCCCACCCAGTTCTCCCCTGGCCTGCTGACTCCGCCGTGTCATTGCTTCCCCAGGCCCCGCAGTCCCAGCTCTCCAGGGTCCTGTTCATGGGGGAGAGTCCTGCTCTCTGGGTGTTAGGACTTATCAAGAATTATCATGATTATTCAGTGGGATCCTTTAAAGACCCAGGAACGGAGGCCCCTACATGTGGGCAGAGTACCCAGCATCCTCTTTGGAGAGCAGTCGAGAAGGCCCAAACGGCTTTCTTTTGCCTTTCAAAAGAACACACCCTTTCCCAACTGGACTGCCACAGTACACAAACTTCCCCCGTGAAAGGCTGGACTTGAAGTTCAAAGTGTTTGTTTCTAGAAGGCCCTTGTTAAAGAAAGTGGCATTTGAAAAACTCTAAAGCTGTAATATATAAGAGCAAGGGCTTTGGAGTCAGATAAACCAGGTTCACATCCTAGCTCTGCCCTTCCCTAGCCGTGTGGCCTTTGAATAATTGTTGAACCATTTCACGCATCCATTTCTTCATCTCTGAAGCCAGGATACCATTACCCACACCTCACACCGTGGTTCCACCTATAACACACGTGCCATGGATGCAGGCCAACTCATGGGTGATAGACCCCAGGCCCCCAGCCATCCCTTTTAAGGAGCTGTTCAGAATTAGGAAGAAAGGTAAAAAAAAAAATATGACTACCGGGGTATGAATCACCTTTGCTTCATTGCCTCATGGAAAAATTCTGCCATTGGGGAGAGGGCTGGGAAAGGCAGTAAAAGGAGAACCACGTTCCCATTGAGTGCACACAATATACGTCAAAATTCCCATCATGCACGTACAGAGTTCTACCTGGAGGCTAAGGGGTCAGGCCTATGCATGAAAAAAATTAATTGAAATAGTTCTTAAAGAAGGAAGAAAAACAAAGCAACCTGGTTTGTCCTTGATGAAATGTCCTTTTCACATTGGCCCTCGGGTTACGTCAGCCAGAGATCGCCTGTCAAGGTGATGCTGCCTGATGCACGATGAAGTGTTTCATTAACACTGTCAAAGCATGACAGCATTTACGGGTTCAAATGCTGCGCCTTTCACGTGTTGCTCAGACGTAACCCTGACCTTACTTCACAGAGCTGGGAGCAGCTGAAATCCCAGAGGCTTTCCTCCCTGAGTCCCACAGGGGAGTAAGGGCTTTATGTGCATCCTCACCGCGACGCTGGGAGCTGGGTACTGTTGACCCGAATTCACCGAGGTCCAGACAGGCTTCTCAATGTCCCCCTGATCCGGCGAGTATCAGAACGAGCGCTAGAATCAGCTCCAGCTAATTCTTAACAAGGCTGCCCTGCTGCTACCAATACAGAAAGGCCAGGAGCACGATGTTTACATTCATTATTCAATATCAAAGACTTATAAATTGGATGGAATTTTAGCTTGAATGTCTTAATTATTTTGTTTTATTTATCTATTTTTTTGGCTGCGTCGGGTCTTAGTTGCGGCACGCGGAATCTTTGTTGAGGCGTGCGGTCGGGATCTTTCACCGTGGTGTGGGCTCTTCGTTGCGGCGCTTGGGCTTCTCTCTAGTTGTGGCACAGGGGCTTAGTTGCCCCGCGGCATGTGGGATCCCAGCTCCCCCGACCAGGGATGGAACCTGCGTTCGCTGCGTTGGAAGGTGGATTCTTTACCACTGGACCACTACGGAAGCCCCTTAATTATTTTTATGGAGACAAATGCTAGGGAACCAGTCTCCCTGGCTAGGATGCACATGTAACCATGCTGGTGATTGAAAAGGCCTTGGGTAGGACGTGTGCACCGCAGAGCAGAGGTGTTATCGTGGGAAGAGGGCAGAACTGGGAGGAAGGCAAGCCTTCAGGACCCCTCCGGTGACGTGGGGGAATTTTGTAAGGCTCCTGGAGTCTCACTTTGCTTATTAAATGGGAAGACTTACCTCCGAATGGCCTGGATCACAGGATATTTGTATGACAATGCATGTGAAAATGCTTTTGTGAGCTACAAAACCCTACATGAATGTACCAGACTAATCAATGGATGCAGTGGGTGGCTTGGTGTGACACAAAGGCAAAGATTAGGGAGATCTGACTTTTCTGTAAGACTTCTCTGTAATTTCGGAAAATGTGATTTTTATCACTTCTTCCCTCCCTCATTGGTTTGAGGAAAGAAAGTTATCCATTTAAAAAAACCCAAACCAAATTGTAAATTGAATTAAAAAATAACATTGCAAAGTGGGTTCCTGCTTACAAAGCATTTTCCATGCATTGTCTCGTTTGATCATCAAAGTGACTCTATGAGGTGGGTGTTTTAAAGTTGAGGAATATGAGATTGAAGAGATCGAGTAGCTTCTGTCTGATCCCTGGTTATTAACTGGCAAGATGGGACTTGATACCAGGTCTTAATGTTGAATCGAATGCCCTTTCTTCTTCATTCAGTATCCTCTGAGCCCAACCTCCATCCTACTGTCTCCCTCTATTCCCTGCCAAGAAATGTTTAGCAGAATAGAATTTAACCTCACTGATCAGTCACTGGGCTTGGTTAATCAGGTGTTAGTTGAGGAGAATATTTACTTTCCAGCACTGTCCTTTATCTCAGAGAGTTCAAAAGACGTGGCCTCTACCCCCAGGGAGCATGTAAACTTTCTAGACAGATAAGATATCAAATGTTGAAACAACTAGGGAGAAAGTGTATTAAATCTTATAGTACAGAATCTAAGTGTAATAGTTTCAGTGCAGGAAAATGCCCCCGGAAGCTGGGTGGTCAGGGAAGACTTCCTGGAGTAGGTAGAACGTGAGCTTCTTCTCGTAGTCATGGCAGAATGGAGGCCAGAGGCCAGACCCTGAGTCTCAGACAAGTATTCTTCTTACTATGAAGATTGGCACCAAAGGGAAGAGTAGATCTTCCTTTTTTTTTTTAGATCTTACATTAAAAATGCCCTTTGACTTTAAACACACACACATATGCAAACACACTCATGTGTTACTCGGTTGGGGGACATACGCTGTGGCAAGCAGATAGTCTATTTGTGAATGTTTGTGGTCTAAGATGTTGATTCATATGTTAGTCGAAATGACCATCACAATATCAGTAAAATCAATTGAGGGCAGTGCTCAGAATGGCATACTGCTTTTGTGAAAGAGCTATACCTTCTGAGGTAACACTCATTAAAAAAAAAAAAAAAGCATTATTTCTTGTGGCTTTCCCAAAAATGCAGCCTGGCAATGTAAAAGCCCAAGTAGTAAAGCTTCCCTCTTTGAAACCTCCTTTATATCTACCATGTGCAGATCCACCAGGCATGGCATTTAAAAAATTGTGACACAAAACACAAAATGGCTGCAGTATCAAGTTTGATGTAGCCAGTTTAATATTAGACATCACTGTTCATAGAAATACTTTTTGATCTGAGGAGATATGAAACCCAGCCATCCCGTAGCTGGAATGTAAGGATTCTGTGGAAGAGTGTGGATTAACTTGAAAGTGCGAGGGGAATGGGATGGCCTTGTTTCCTTAGTGACCGAGAGTTCACGAGAAACTCCCTACTTGTTCCGACACATTGTAAATCTGTGTCCCCAGTGCCGAACTCTGTGTTTGGCACAGAGTAAGTACGTAAGAAATAAATGGTGAATGGATGAAGAGATGCTTTCTTTGATGATTTTGTACTTTATAGCGCTTTGAGAGTCCTTGCTAAAAACACTGTAACATCGACCATTTGCAGGCACGTGGACGGCCCAGCACTTTAGAAAGATGACCTTATTCGCACCATATAACAAACAAGAGAGGCAGATATTACTACTCTCATTTAATAGACAGGAGACTGAGGCTTAGGGAAATGAAGCAGTTTGGCCAAGTTCATAGCCAGGCCCACATGATACCAGCCTCTGTTTACAAAGCCACTCAACCTTGATATGTGTATCAGGTGGGAATAGAGAGATAGCAAAAGCAGAGAACAAAAGCAGTATTATTAAAACTAGCTAATATTTATCAAGTATGTACACTTTGTAAGTGGTCAGGCTCTATCTCTTCTAATTATCATTACAACTCTTTAGAGGTCAGTTCTATTTATCCCCTCATACAGATGAGTAAAATGAGACAGATTCAAGAATCTAAGAAACTTATCCAAGGTCACCTAGTTAGTAAGTAGTGGCGCAAAGCCCCAGACATGAAACTGTACATTACTTAAAATTACTTTTCTCAAAAAAAAAAAAAATCCCAACCATCTTATTTTTGCCTAATTTACCCTTACTTAACAAAAGCTGGACCATAACAAAATAAAAGGCAAACAATTCTTTTTAAAAATTCGTTTAGCTTTTTGCTGAAATGTTCCTGTGAATGGAGAGTTTATCACTTATCTAATGATGTCTCACTCGTGCAAAGAGACGGATCTAAATAAAGATGGTTCACGGTCCCAGCCAGGAATTCCCTGGAATGGCTCTCTGATGCCCTCATCGCTCACCACTTCTCAATGGGACTGAAAGGTAGTTGATGCCTTTTTGAATCTTGTCAATCAGAAAAGGCAATGTGCCAGTGTTGTTAATGCCACCTTAAACCACTTCTCGGTTGATCTGTCATCACCGTTGATACCCTGGGCCCTTGTTGTACAGCAGGAAAGACTACCCAAGCTTGTCTCTCCCACCCTTTCTTTAAAGGAGCTGCAAGGCCATGGGGCCAGGCTTTCTTTCAGTACTAACCTCCCAAGGAAGCCAGCTTTGTGTTCACACCTGCCACAGGCGCCTTTGCTCTCTCAATGGCCGGGCCCCTCCCCACTTGAGTCACTCCTCTGGAAACCACTCTCTCCCCTTTTGCTTCTCAACGTTTCATAGGCAGTATCCAACGGGCGCTAACTGTCTTAACAAGTGGCCTACTAGGCTGAGGAATTCTGCTGGTCTGACTCAGCTGTGTGTCAGTCATTTGCAAGTTGCAGATGGTCTCGAGCTGCTAAAACACTGTGACAAATGAGCGAGCAAGAAGCAGCTGACATTTCCCAGTTCCATCTTGTGCTTCAGTCCTTAGTTTGTTCTTTTCTTCTCTTTCCTCCCAGTAGGTGAGACTCATCTTGGGCCCAAGTTCACTGGTTAGGGTCGCACATGTAGAAAGAATTAAAGGCACAGAGGCATAATTCGGGGAACGAAGAAGAGGATGGGTTGGGTTCCCCATGCCAGGAGCCATGCCAAGCACTTTAAAACTTCCCCCTTTGAATCTGCACATGTCCCATGAGCCAGAGTGTCATTATCTTCATTTTATAGATGGGTGGGGGAGGGTAAGGATGAAGAGAAAGTTGTTAAATGTTCAAGCTGGATCTCCAATCCAGATCTGTCTGATTTCAAAAGAAAAATCCTTGGATATTTTTAACTTCATGCTTTTCTTATCAGAGACTAAATCCTGGAACTCCCCAGAATTACTTGTACTTGGGTCTCCTCTGAAGTGAGCTACTCTTAGGAGCTTTAAATGGGGGTTCTTGAAAGACATATGGAACTTGAGTAAGTGGCTGTGACATCTCAGGTACCAAGTTGGACTAATGTGTAAGTCCAAACTTGTCCGCAGTGCAAGTTTTCCCCCCAAACTTCTCTTTTCCTTGTCCCTCATTTTTCCTGATCACATGGAGGAGAAAGTCATGATGAGGGGTTAATCCATCTTCCAATTTAGACCAGCTTGGTGCCTTCTGACCAGTGAGATCCTGGGCCAGTAATACTACATTGACCTTTAGCTTCTTCATCTGTAAAATGGGGCTTGTGACTCAACCACCTACCTTCTTAACATACTGTGGAATTTTCAAAAAAGGATATGTGAAAGCCCTCTGTCAACTGCAAAGTGCTAGATCCACTTTTACTAACTGATTCATTCTTTCGATAAATATTAAGTGCTTCTTTGTGAAAAGCACATCGTCAGGCTATTTGGTGGATACAAATGAATAAAATATGATTTCTGCCCTTAAAGTATGTACATTCTTGAAAAGAAAAGATGTTTACATGAATAACTATAACAGAATGTAGGGGAAAAAAATAGGCACCAGAACAAAGAGAAACATAAGATGCTAGGAGCCCGAGAGAAGGATACTCGAGGGGGCTTTAGGAAAATGGAAGAAGCCAGCATATTAAGAGCAATCTGGGAGATAAAATCTATGAAACTCGTCTCATTAACTTATGCATTTATTCATCCACTAAACATTTAGCACACGCTTATCATGTGCTGGTTACCGTGTAAGTTACTGGGGCAACGTAGACAGGCTGAATGAGAAATGCCGGCAGGCTGTCTATGGGGAAATGTCCAATGGGAAGTTGGAAACGCAGGTCTTCAGTTCAACAGAGTCGGGGTTGATTGACAAACTTCAGTCATCCTTCTAGAGCTGGCAACTGAAGCTGTGGGAACTGATGAGCTCATCCAGGTATACAGGTGAGATTAGATGGTGGAGGAAGGAGGAAGGGCAGGGAGAGAAACTTGGGTGATGGTCCACAAATATGGGGTTGAAAGGAAAAGAGGAATTAGCAGAGCCAACTAAAAAGACAGTCTCAGAGAGTGGAGAGAAGGGTGAGAAAAATACTAGAGAAGAAAGCGCACGAAGATGATGTACGTTGGCAACTGAGACGGAACCACTGGACTTTTCAATGAGGAGATTTTTGGTGCTCCTGGGTCAGCACACAGGTCTCCCACGTCCGGGACAAGTTACTGTAATCATCTGATTCCTGGCCACTAGTAACCACGATGGAGTGCCTGGATTTGAATCCCAGCTCTGCCACTTATTAGCTGTGTGATTTGGACAACTTAATCTTTCTTTCTGTGCCTGGGTTGGGGCCAACACCTTTCCTCGATTCCTGTGATTATTATGAGGACTCAATAAACACAATAGCGTTTAGAACAATTCTTGCCACACGGTAAGCAATCAGTGGGTGTTTGCTATTACACACAGGCCAATCCACCTAGAAAGGCCCATTTCTCAAAAGCTCATGGCTTCTGAATTGAGAGGTCACAGATCAGATCAACCTCTCCATCCCCCTGGTAGGCCCCCACTCACGCAGGACACACACTGCTTTGTGATGGAACCCAAGGCTCTGGGGTGGAATTCTTGGGAAGGCACGTGATGTTAACTATGCCGTTTTCTGGGACTGTTGCTGTCAAGCTGACCAGGATTTGGAAATGTGAGAACTTTCTATTGATGAGCTTTGGGTAAACCACTGTAAACAAGTCTGAAAAACCATCACATTTGACTGGCTTGTAAGTTGTGGAAAGTGAACCCAGATCTAACACGTGGTAACAAGGAAAAAAAAATAGGAAGATTTTGTTACTTTTAATCATAGGGTTTTATTCCACAGGTTTCCTGTTAATGGGTTCAAAGAATGTGATCTGCTTTTTCCCTTCTATGCGGCACCTCATCTGTCACCAGTGTTTCACAGAAATGTGAAATGACTAGCGGAAAGCTATCTTCTCTCAGCCCACTCCCAGGCCCACCCTGCAGTGTGTAATTGTGGGGTCATGGATGTGTGCCACGGCTGTGAGTGTCACCAGCTTAAAGAACATCTCCCCTAGGCTTCGCAATGGACCAGGAGACAGTGACCGGCATGTTGGGGATCTGTGCTCCTGTGTGTTCTTGAGAAATGGGGGAAGACTACTAAAGCTGCCTTTGCAATCAGTTTAGATGGTGGAAATAGGAGTCTGGGGAGGCTAAATTTACTTACAAGTCAACTGGATTAGCACTAAAGTAATTTTCCCTGTGTAAACCCAATTTTAGGGTAATGCATAAGCTAAATTTGGAGCAGGGGGCCAAGACACAGATTTCCCGTGCTGTAGAGCTCTTGCAGATCTCAGCAGATAACAAAGCTATTATCCCGGCAGAGATGGAAGCATCCTCAAATCCTGTCAGATGGCAGCACTGACAAAAATTACAACCAAATGTATTTTTACACCGATTTGCTTTCTTAAGTCTGGCTCTTAAAAGCAAAACATTCTCTTATAGGAGGAGTTTAGTAAGAACACAAGAATGCCACTGTGAAGGAAATCTCCTGGGAATGCCAGGGACTAACAACAGAGGATTTCTGATAGAAGAAAGAGACAAGGATTTGGAACAAGTTTCTGAATGGCATCATTGTCCTTTCTTTTCTTTCTCCCCGCCCCCCCCTCCCCGAGTCCCCACCTCGAGTTTCCTAGCACTCATTTTGTGGAAAAGGATTTGGATCAGAGACTCAGATACTACCTGGGCTTATAAACATATGGTGTGAAAGTATATATATATTTAATGGTGTCAAGTTAAAGGTCTTTATCCCACTTCTCCTGACATAGTCCCTTAATCCTTATCTACTCTTGGCCCCTCCAATGCTACTCTGTATTCTGCTTTCAAGATATATAAGCCTCTGAGGAGCTTGTGAGAGTGTTAAACTTCCTTGCCTTCATTTCTCATCTGGTAAAATAAGGGGGATCAGAGCTTAACCCTTGCAAGGAGATGAAGGAATATGTAGCCAATGAGTACCATATGATTTTCCATTAAGATATCCTTGAACTATATTGAGTACTAACCTAGAAATTATTAAAACAAAAACAACCCTCATTAGTTATTATTTTTTTCATGCAGGAATCAAGTAGAATAAAGAGAATGGGAATCAGAAGACCTGAGTTCTAATCTCAGCTGTGATACTAGTTATCTGTCCTTGGGGTGGTTTGAAATGAGACAGATTTGGATTCAAATCCCAGCTCTATACCTGATAGGCTGTGTGACCTTGGGAAAGTCACTTGCTGTCTCTGACCTTCAAGGAAACCTTCAGTTTCCTCAATGTCAAATGCAGGAAGTAGTACTTGCCTCTAGTAGTCTCTCTTCCCATGTTACCATGTATTTACGTACACAAAATCTGACAATATGGATAAGAGAAGGATGGTTGGATTTTAGAACAGGCATAGGAGGAAAATGAGTTGCCTTCATGATTTTGGACATTAGAAGGATTTACCCACTGATTCTAATTACACTTACTCAATTATTCTTTCATTCCACAAATACTTAGTTAAGTGTTTGTGGGTGCCTGTTGTATATATGGAGAATACTTAGCCTCAGAAGACAGTCAGACAGTCCCATATGGAGGACATAAAGACAGGGAGCCTGGGGAGTACAGAGGAGGGCATGTGACCTTGGACTGGGAGCTGTAGGGAAGGCTCCCCAGAGGAACTGATGTCTAAACAGAGCTGAAGGGAAAGAGCAGGAGTGAGAAAGTTCCCCATGGAAAGAACAGCACATGCAAACACTATTGAGCGAGAAAGAGCTAGAGTAGTTCAGGATTAGTGTAGAGAGAAATTAGGGTTGGGGATTAGGACAGAAGAGGCTAGAGTGGTGGAGAAGGACAGAACAGATTAGGAATGGCTTTCTAAATCAAGGAAAGGAGTCTGTACTTCATCCTGAGTGCAAAAGAAAAGCACAGAAAGATTTTAAACACGATCATTTTGCAGCTGGGAGTGACTTTAAGGTCTAGAGCTCATGGCAACTGGCTTTGTCTCTCCTCTTAACCCAAGGGCAACCCATAGAATGCAGGTCTGTAATGATTATGATTCAATCTTATAATCCAATAACATGAGGGAAATAGGTGTCTTAGTACAGTATGCCTCACACCTACAAGTGATAAGTAAGTGCTTACAATAATTACTTCCAGTGTTTAAAACTGAACAAATCCTTTTGAGCCTTTGGCCCTGCCCAGCTCAAAGGCACTAATGATTTGCTAACTGCAGCCCATATTCTAAATGCCATTCAGAGATATTATTTAGTGGTAGCAGATGGAAACATGTTTCAAGTATGTACATGTGAGAGATCTGTTGGGTTATCTCTGGTCTGAGTTATATTGGCTCAAAGGCCAGAGTAAGACCCTTGGATGTCAGAAGCCCAAAAAAGACAATGTATTCCTTGCCCATCCCACCTCACTACAGAATGAATGAATGAATGAATGAAGGGGAGGGCGGAATAAAGGAAGGGAGGGAGGAAGGAAGGGAGGGAGGGAGGGAGGGAGGGAGAAATGCCAGCAAGTTCCACAAAAATCTACTTTCTCCCATGATGATCACTGCAATGTTTTAAAAATATCACATTCTTTCCCAATGATTATCTTTAATGCTCCTCCTGTACTGCTATTTCCCTAAGGAAGTACTTTGTCTACTGGGAAATCTGGGACCAGCTGCAGAGATTCTGGATGGGAAGAAGTTTCCCTCTTTAGAAATTACTTTCATTCGGAACCACACATCCCCAAAGCTTAAACAGTTGGTCTCTTCTTGGGTGTAGTGACAGTTCTAGTGACATTTGTATGCCTGGGGTCTACTACAGTGCTTGGCACACAGGGGGTGTTGCAAACTATTCGTTGTCAACTGAATGGAATATTCTAGTTTATTATATTTTCTAGTAGGAAGTGAAAGTTATATTGAAACCTTTAGGTTGAATTTTTTTCTAAAATGTTTAAGTCTACTTTCCACTTGACTGTGACCTCCTTGAGGAAAGGAAATAATGTCTTTTCATCAATGTTGGGACCCTTCCTGAACCTTTTCTTCCCGCTGGGCTGTAGTACAATGAGTGGCATAAAGTGAAGAATGAAATTTGTTGCTCTATCAATGGGCTTTTCTTCTTGCTTTGGTAATAGGGTCATTGAATATAACAGAATCATCTTTGCTAGCTGTGGACCTTATACAACCTATGACTGTGTTTCTGCATGGGAAGTAAGAACTAGATGTCAGTGCCAATGTCAGATTTATCAATGGTGCACCATACAACCCCGAATAAAGAACTTAATCTCTTAGTGATAGCACTTTACTATTTTAAGTGGAGATAATACCTGCTTTGCCTATCTTACAGGGGTCTTCTATAGTTCAAAGGAGGTCTTGTGTGTGAAAGTACAGTTATAAGCACTGTGTACAAAATCATTAATGTAGGGAATGGAGTTTAGGACTTGAGTCAAAAAGATGTACAGGGCCACTGCTCAGAGTGTGTGATGATGAGCCTGGAGAAGTCACTTATCTTCTCTCAACCTCATTTTCTTCATATAATTCCAGGTACGGCAGCCTGTTCGGACTTTGAGTACCAAAAGAAATAGGAAATGTGCAAGTGCTGTGTAGACTGTAATAAAGCCTGTTTTCACATCAATGTTGTTCATTGGAGCCGACCTACAAAGTGTAGGAGTTTAGGCTGCCCTTGTTCTGATAAAAGTCAGAACAATCCTTGGTGCGGTGCTACTAAAACTGGGGTGTCCATAAGATTCACCTAAGAGGGTACGCTAAAGATGCAGACGGCCAGGAGCCACCCCCAGAGGTCTGATTCAAAAGGGATCCAGGAATGTACACTTTTAACAAACTGCATGTGCACTGCCCACCAGACCTTGAGAAACATTAGGGAGGAAGGTGTCACCCTCCCAAACAGAGTTAAGGAAGAGAGGGACCCCGAGGTTGCTCTAAAGCAGAGGTTTATATCAGAACCATCCGTGGAGCTTCATCCACAGTCCTGTACCCTGGCCTCAGCCTTAGAGTCTGATTCAGTAGGTCTGGAGTGGGTCCCAGATTCCTGAGGCCCTTTAAAAAATTCATTTCCCCTAGTTCTTCTAGAGATCTGGATTTAGTATGACTCCTAAACATTATTTTTAACAGTTCCCCCAAGAGGTACTCATGATCTTGTAATGGTGACCCGTATAACAGAAGCTTATTGAAACTAGTTGCCAAACAACTTCCTCCCATGCTTCTCTGTGCATAAACCCCGGGACACAGGACATCCCTGGGAGACTTCTTCTCCCTGGTTCTTTCCTTCAAAACTGTCATTAGTGATCAGCATCACTAATATCACTAATATTCACTTTTTTATTTTAAAATGTTATATTGGTGTGTGTGTGTGTGTGTGTGTGTGTGTGTGTGTGTGTAGTGGGTACACTGGAGGCTCACAAAACATAACTTGCCCAGGGTTCAGGAGCCCCATAGCAATTCCCATTGCCAGCTTCTGCCCACGTCGCTTACCTCTTTAGCTTAGAAGCGGAGAGCTACAAACATGGGGTTATTTGAAAGTTCCGGTTATTTGAGATTTTGCTAGCCTGCAGTGACCTCATGTTTTATGGCTTAGAACTAAAAAGTGGTTAAAAAAGAAAAACAGATGGCAAAAATGTGATGCTCAAATCAAACCCCCAATTTATACAACTGTATAATACAATGAAACATGTCATTTATTTGCCATTAAAATGATTATGATTTAGCACAGGGCCAAACTTTGGCCACCGATGCTGAATATTTATGGCTGGCTCCCTCAGGACACAGAGGGGGCTACAGAAATATGCTTTTTCTCTACCCTACCTCCGCTTGATGAATGATTATTTTACTTAGTAATATAGTGAGTGAGACCAAATTTGAAAATACATCAGAGGTGAGGCCCAGTACAATTACATTTATGAATAAGGGTTATTGTAATCAGCTCTAAGTGGAGGGCTTAAAATAGAAATCTAAAAAGTGAATTGATGAAAAAAAATTTGTACAAATCAAGAGCAGCATTTAATTTGCTGGCACTTTAAAATGTGTTTTGAAAACTTATTAACAAAGCCAGATTTTTTTTTAAAAAGGGCCCTAGTTTCCCTATTTAAAGTTGGGAAAACACAAAAGTGAAATATAATAGGCACCTTACAAAGATCATCTCAGTGATAAAACTAGAAGAGGAATTGGTTATGATTGCTCTGTGGAGAGGCTCTGGCACCCACAACGGCTTTCTAATCACCTAAACTAGTTATCATTACCCCTAATGATTCTCACATCTGTGTAATCCTCGACAGAGGGCTTTGTGGTTAAGAGAGGCTGGGCCTTACAACTAGACATCCCAAGTTCAAATGCTGGCTGTGCTATTGACTCACAGTGTGTGCTCGAGCAAACTACATAAACTCTCTGTGCTTCAGCTCTACTTGTAAAGGTTATTCTAAAAATTAAATGAGATAATACATGTAAAGCACTTAATATAATATCGAGTACACACACGCATGTAATAAATGGCTCCTCTATTATTATTCTCACATCATTTCAACGACTGCATGAGAAAAGTGTCATTGTCCCTGTTTCAAATGAGAAAACTGGAGTTCATTAGGCAGCATGATTTGTCACCTGCCTGCTCCACCTCCGTGGCAGGGGGGAGGCTCTGGGAAGATGGACTGATGGAGGGCAAAGCCTTCCAGACTTTTGGCACGTGCACAAAGGCGAGAGGCAGAACAAAAACGGCACATTTAGGAAACAGAAGAAAACAGAGTGGAACAAAGGACCACAACTGTGCACCAAGAACTGATTATCTGTGAGGGAATAAGACATATGGAGCTATGTTGCCTAGTACAGCACTGGGCACAAGATCTGTGATTTTTCTTTTCTGACTTATCAGCATCCTCCTTGCCAAGTCCCACCACACGTGGCTTTAAGTAAAAATAATAACCATAATAAATTAAAACCTACCTTCAGGAGGGCAGCTGGCTATAGTAGAGATGACTGACCACAGGATCCAGGTGGAGATGAACCCTGACTCCTGCATTTACTAGTTTTAGGATCTTGACCAAGTTATATCACCCCTCTGAGCCTCCGTTTCTTCATCTAGGTTAATAATTCAAAGGATGTTGTAAGGAATGTTAGAAGGATTAGATGAGATAACATAGATAACTAGACCAGGATTTCTCAATGTCAGCACTATTGATATTCTGGGCTGGATAATTCTTTGCTGTCGGGGGCTGCCCTGTGCATTGTGAGATGTTAAGTGGCATCCCTGGCCTCTGCCCACTGGATGCCTGCAGTACCCCTCCAGGTATGATAACAAAAAATATCTCTAGACATTGACAAATGTTCCCTGGAGGGCAAAAATCGCCCCTGGTTGAGAACCACAGGCCTAGTCCAGTGCCTGGAATATAATAGGTGCTCAATAAATGTTAATTCTTTCCCTCCTTTTGGATAAAGCCTCATAAGTTTTTGGTGAGATGAGACCCAACTAATTTGGAAGCTGTGTTCATTTAAATAATGGCAGAACTGAAGCCCATAGTTTCAGTAACATGAAAAAAGTTAGCAGTGTCCATAATAATCCAGAGGACACTGAATTCACTCATGAAAACATAGTTTATAAACACTCACGGGAAAGCCATTTACATTCAATTTCTATATTAAATAAAAACAATTCTTAAACATTTATCAAAAAACCCCACATCTACTGCCAACAATTTTCAGGCAAATTTAAACTGATAACTACACTTAAAAGAACTGAAATGGGAATATTTTTTAAAACAACTTGTTTTCTGACTGTCCTCTAATGCAGATTAATCTTCCCTTTTAATAAGCAGGTTAATGATGTTTTGTTTCACTCACATACCTAAAGTCAAGGATATTTTATAACTATTCCATTGAGGTTTTCTAAGTTCTTACTGACTTTTAAAGCAGGGAATTCTTTTGCATAGCTAACCTAACATCTTCCTGCTGCCTCTTTAAGCCTGTTTTCCATTGTTCAAGCTTCAGCGGAACATGAGACCAGCTGTTTATCAGAAGAGATTCATTCCTTTATACCTGGAGGTTCTAAGTAACTTCAGGCCTGGCCTGGGACTTCCACTACCGGACCCGTGTTTCTCAATAGGGGCCAAGTTTGCACCCCGGGGGACATCTGGCAATGTCTGGAGATATTTTTGGTTTTCGTTGCAACTGGGGGCTAAGGGGCTACTGGCATCTAGTGGACAGAGGCCAGAGTCACTGCTAAACATCCTACAACGTCCAGGGCAGCCAACCCACAGCAAAGAACTATCTAGCCCCAAATGTCAGTAGTGTCGAGGCTGAGAAATCCCAGTCTATACCACGGCTCTGAGATGATTTTAGCAGATGAACAATGAATAAACTTAAAAAAAAAAGAAACAAAGTCAATCAAATCCTGATTGTCTGGCTTTGAGATACATGTTGCCTTCTTCAGGGAGCCTTTTCTAATCTGATATTTGGAAGCCCCCCCTCTGGACACCATGGGCCTGTGTACATCCCCCATCATAGCACTTAGCACAATGCTGGCTGATGGTGGACATGTAATAAAAGATGTCTGCATAAATGCACAGCTATGGGATCCAACAATGGGTCCTTGAGTTCTTGGGGCTCTCAGAGTTCACCTGACATCGCCTCTGGACACATCTACTGTAAGCTCCGAGAGCCTCTGAGGGGCTGCTCTTGGTAACATGAAGGGGGAGAGGGTGTGAAGGAGCTGGGTTTGCTTGTGTCACTCTTCCCTTGTCTACACCAGGAGTTGGAATGTATTTTCCTTCTCTGCCTCACACTGACAGAAATATAGATTTGGTTTCATTTAACATTTCACTTAATCGTCTGAAATGTAAAAACTGAACAAACAGATCTGATTCCACACTTTCCACACTCCTTCGTGTGGTGCTGCTAAGTAGAGCTGTTAAAACAAACAGGAGGAATGTGGGAGTCAGGGCTCTGCTACTTGAAGTCTCGTTAGCCATTTATGCGCCATTTATGCCTCAGCCTCCCGTTCTCCCCAACCTCTCCCCAGCCCCACTCTGCGCTTCTCGAGGGCACTGTCTTCTTCTCCTCATTGCCTGAATATCGGAGGTGCTACAGTTATTGATGGACTCCAGCTTTTCATGTCTGACCGATAACTATGCAGCATACAGAAGTTTCCAAAAGGTTGATAAAAAGATGACAGTTGATCTTCAAGTTGTATTCAATCAACTTCTAAGGTTCTTTGCTACTTCTTGATTAGGCCAAGCACACTTCTGTCAAGAAGCCCTTACACCGGCTGTCCCCTTTGTCTGGAATACTCTTCTTTCAGATAGGCTAGTGGCTCACTCCTTCATTCAGGCATTTGCCCAAATGTCACCTGATTAGAAAGGCCTTCGCTAGCCAACCTAAGTAAGGTAGCAGCCCTCGACCATATCACTTGATTTCCTCTACTCTGCTTTCTATTTCTTCTTCTTCTTCTTCTTCTTTTTTTTTTTTTTCAGTACGCGGGCCTCTCACTGTCGTGGCCTCTCCCGTTGTGGAGCACAGGCTCCGGACGCGCAGGCTCAGTGGCCATGGCTCACGGGCCCAGCCGCTCCGCGGCATGTGGGATCTTCCCAGACCGGGGCACGAACCCGTGTCCCCTGCATCGGCAGGCGGACTCTCAACCACTGCGCCACCAGGGAAGCCCTCTATTTCTTCTTAAGCAGTCATCCCTTCCTCGCATCGTTGGCTCCCCCGTCAAGAATGTAAGCAAAGCTCCACAAGAGAAAGAGCAGAATCTCTGCCTATTTCTTCTGCCTAGTTCTTAGAGCAAGTCACTGGCTCATACAGCTGCTCAGTGAATATCTGTGGAGTATGGCAAAGTCTCCTGGCCAGTCTTGGTCAGGAACTTGTACCATGACCACTTCCACCTTTCCCCCACTCCACCAGCATGTGAGGGGTTATTTAGTGCATTAGTTAAACCCTCGTCTCTAAATCAATTCCACACACTCCAGCTGGTTATTATTTAGTTTTTATCAAAACAGCTTAACTAAGGGCTCCCGAAGACTCCTTAGGAAGAAGACAGGCTCACGGTGAGCAGAGACTCCCGATCCCCTGTCCCTCCCCACGCGCCACGGCACTCACACCCTCTCCACACACTCAGGCACAGAGTCCCTTGAAGTCCTGGTTTTAAGGTCTTTATCATACTCTGGGCATAACTTAAAACTCTTTCCTACTTTACTTTTCATAAAGTTCAGCTGAACTGTTTTTCTCAGAACCACCATAGAAGGTAAAAATAAAGAAGACTTTCTACCCATAAAACTGTAAAACACTCTCATGGTTTCATCTGTGACCCCAAACCTTTCTTTTTTTCAATCCCCTTTTATTTTTGTAAAAGAATGCACTATGTGCAGGCATCTGGCTTGTAAAAATAAATACAGCGACTGGTTTTCCCAAATAACTTGGCCTAATCACTGAGCGCCCCTGAAAAGACTTGTCTCTTGAGATGTGGCAATCTTATGAAGCGATCTATTCCACGGTCCAGGCACAGAGAGGGCACCTACCTAGGTTGAATTACAGGCCCCAGGGTGTCTGGATTTTGACTCTGGGCTAACTCTGGACTCCACAGACTTAGATGTTTTCTTGTGGAGGGTGGATCACTAGTGTTCATGATACCCTTAAAACAGACTTGTTTTGACTCAGATATGTGTAGCCTTGATCACTGGAGGGCATGCACCAGCAGGGGTTTTGATATTTGTCCAGCTTTATTTTACAACTGGACTTAAAAACAGAATGGATGTTTGGAGTATTTATTTATTAAAATTAAGTGATGCTGATATGAAATCACTGGAAAGCAGCTATCTCTAAATCAAGGTATTGATGTTAGTATTTTGGGACATTACTGATAGACATTTTAAAACATCACTTTTAATTATTTTTAAAAATCAAAAGATTCAATCGAATTCAATTTAGTTCAAGATACAGTTATTAAGTATCTACTGTGGTAACATTTTAAAACTTTTTTCAGAAATCTTTTACCAATTTTTAAAATATTCGGTTCAGTAAGCACCTAATTTATTTGCAACAATAAACCCACAAACTTCTTTTAGCAAAAATGAGCATGTGTTGCTTGAAATTCTAATTATCTTAATTATTTAATTCAGGGAAAAAATATTAGCCTATATGCAAACTTTAAAACATTGGGTCAGGCAATTAATTTGTTTTTAATCATTATTTCTCGATTTACGATCCACTAGAAAATATAAACACTTTATTTCTGCTTTTACAGTTTTCGGTTAGACTGCAAATGCTCCAGAGCAGAATGTTCCTTCAGTGGCCTCTGATGAGTTCAGATGCTCAAATGAGTTTCCTCATCCTTCTCATGCTACAGTAACAATTATAATGGCCACTGACATTGAGCGCTTAGTAGCCATGAACATTTACAGAGAGCCTCCTAAGGGCCAAGCACTGTGCGTCACAACAAACCAATGCACTGGAAGGACCACTGGAGTTTAAGGCAGATCTAACACAGAAATGTGTGGGGCTCTGGCAAGACTCTTAACCACACTGAGATTTAGTTTCTTCATCCTTGTGATGGATGTAAAAGACTCTGCCTGCCTCATGGAATTATAGCTTAAGGCTGGAGGTATACTCTGATATTCAGGATCATAGGTCCATTCCTCAGCAAACTCACCGGATAATTCCAGAAGTGTATAAGTCTCCTGTGAGCATAAACTATGCCTCACTTCCTGATGTATCCATAGCACTGGGGCCCCACCCATAAACATTTCTTGAGTAAGTGGATAATATATGTGAAAGTGCTTTAGGAACAGTAAAACATGCAAGATTCCTTTATTATTATTTATAACGTTAATTCTCTTCCGCAACCTATTTCACCCAGAGCCCTAATATTTATTTCTCATGGTTCTTGAGGAAATGATTTACTTACGACTAAGAGAAAACTATTCTAGGCTGATGAAATCCTGAAGTCAAACGGGGTCTGCTTTAGCTCTGTAACAACCTTACAAAACTTATTCTGCCCCACATACAGCTGGGATGAAAGAATCAGGCACATAGCACATTTGTGAACAGAGATCCCCTCTGGCTGGACCCTGCAGGAGGGGTGCTGAAGAATCACGGAAACTGAGATCGCATCGTCAAAAACATTGAGGGGCGATCACTGGGAAGAAACCTGAACAAGTTACAGAGAGTGATGATAAAGCCAGGCCTGCACTAATAAAGTGTTTTCACTTCCAGTTGTGCTGTTTTTGTTTAGCCTGGAGTCCCAGTTTGTCCCACGGCTCAGCACACCTGAGAATACTGGCCTGAAGAGGAATGGTAGAGGTGTGCCAGCCACATCGCTGTAAGAGACCTCGAGCTAAGAGAAGGGTCAGGAACATCACTTTTCTATTTACCCCTGAGAGAGTGAAGACGTTGAGCTGCTTGAATTGCGCAACCTGACCCCTCCTCCCACCATTGCAGAGGGGGTTTGGGGAATGAGCTTGCAGGGTGGCTGCCTCTGCACAGAAGCACAGCACATCTAAAAACCTAAATGCTTGTGATAAGAGTCTCTCTCCCTGACCACACTGTGTGGACTTCTCACCCACCGTGCATGCCTTTGGGTCCAGTCAATTGGCAGCTTTCACTCAATTTCAACACTGCCTTGGGGCCTCCCCCAATTACCTGGAACAAACCTGCAAGGGCTGAAGTTTTCCTAGAGCCAGAGAAATATTGCTTTGTGATCAGCACGTGACTTGGACTGAGAGTTAAATATAAGAAACAGTGAGGCAGATGTTAAGCCTTGTAGATGAGTAGCAATTGTGTATAGATTGAATGAGAATGCCCTATTTTTCCAAAAATTTGTCCATCAAGTAGCAATTACTATGCAGCCTTCACAACTCAAGTGCTTCAAACTGTCCACCATGGCTCAAGAGGTTCTGGAGCTTGGAACAAAGAGATGGATTCAGAGTACCACTTGTCACTGAATAAGGACACAGGTAATGAGTTTGGGAATCTGGCTTCTTCTAGTACTGATTCTGCCTTAACCAGCTGCAGAAATGTAGGCAATTCACTTCGATTCTCTCTCTTTTTTTTCTTGGTAAAATCAGAATAATCGGGGACTTCCCTGATGGTGCAGTGGTTAAGAATCCGCCTGCCAATGCAGGGGACACGGGTTCAATGCCTGGTCCGGGAAGATCCCACATGCCGCGGAGCAACTAAGCCCGTGTGCCACGACTACTGAGCATGAGTTCTAGAGCCCGTGAGCCACAACTACTGAGCCTGCGTGCCATAACTACTGAAGCCTGTGCACCTAGAGCCCGGGCTCTGCAACAAGAGAAGCCACCGCAACGAGAAGCCCGCGCACCGCAACGAAGAGTAGCCCCCGCTCACCGCAACTAGACAGAAAAAAAAAAAAAAAAGCCCCCACGCAGCAACGAAGACCCAACGCACCCAAAAATAAAGGGGAAGAAAAAGAGAATAATCGTACCCAGAGCAGAATAACTTTGCTGTAGGCAAGGCATTGTTTTGAGGCTTAAAAAAGAAAAAAGATGTAAAAGTGTTTGGAAAACGCACAAATACAATCCTACCTGTGGTAGACAGAATAATGCCCTCCTCTCCCCCTAGCCCCGCCTTGCCAAATATTCATATCCTAATCCCCAGAACTTTTGAATACATTACGTTACATGGCAAGGGGAAACTAAGGTTGCAGATGGAATTAAGATCAATAACAAACTGACCTTAAAGAGATTATCCTGGATTATCTGGGTGGGTCCAATGTAATCAGAAGCATCCTTTCAATGTGTGAGAAGGAGGCAGAAAAGTCAGTGTCAGGGTAATGCAGTGTAAGAAAGATTCTACTGCCTATTGCTGGGTTTGGAGATACAAAGGGGCCAGGAGCCAAGGAAGGCAGGCAGCCTCTAAAAGCTGGAAAAGGCAAAGAAATGCATTCTCCTTTGGAGCCTCTAGAAGGAACCTTGATTTTAGCCCGATGAGACTTACTTCAGACTTCTGACCTCCAGAACTGCAAGGTAATACATTTGTGTTGTTTTAAGCCAACAAGTTTGTGGTCATTTGTCACAGCAGCAATTAGGAGAGTGAGCAAATTAGAAAACGGATCATTGTTGACATTGTCATCATCCTTGACATCATCATCAAGGCTTTATTCCAAGTATGAGCCTGGGAATGAGATTTCTAGCAATATATAATTTTGGCAAAATTCTCAGAAACGAAACCAGATGGCTCTCTCATGAGGGGGTTGCAGAAGGACTTTAGGAATGCTATCATATTGTTTCTATGCAAACACCGATAGCATTTTTCACATTATTTATTTATTTTACAAACCCTTTGTTGCCAATACAAAAGTACACTTCAGAGTGAACTGATTTTAGCATATTATTCTTTAAGAAGTTTATCTGGAATATCTTTGTTAACATAGTTAAAAGATCTAAGCCTTAAATTTAGCTCCGCGAATTATAAGCTGTAAAATTTATAGCATATCACTTCACTTCTTTGGCCCTGGTCTCTCTTCTGGTAAAATACTTGATGAGTGAACTAGATAACTCTTTCTTAGATCTCTTCCAGGTTTAAGAATGCTGAGTCTAATTTCTATTTTATATAATGTGAGATCAAGACCTAACAGAAGTAAGTTTTGTGCCTGAATTCTAATAATTCAGACTTTTGGGGGAATAAGCTTTTAAAATTGAAGTATAATATACACAACAGAAATCTACACAAATCATAAATATAGAGACTAGTGAATTTTCACAAAGTGAATACACCCACATGACTACCATCTAAGTAAGATATAGAACTTTACAGAAACCAGAAACTTCCCCTACGGCTCTCTTGGTCATTTCCCACAAAAGTAACCATTGTTCTGACTTCTATCACCTTATGTTAGTTTTTCATCTTTTTGAACTTTAGAGCAACTTAATTATATAATTTCTACTTTTTTGCACTCGACTTTCTTTCAACATGTCTGTGGGATTCATCCATGTTGTTGCCTGTAGCTATAACTCATTATTTCTTGCTGCTACGCAGTAATTTTCTTTTTGCTGTTATCCAATATGCTATGACTGTATCATACCATAATTTATTTATCTATTCTATTGTTCATGGAAATTTGGGCTATTTCCATTTGGACACTATAATAACTTTGATTTTGCTTCTCGAGTTAATCTGTTTGTAAAATAGAAAGCATTTTATTCTACTTTTAATTTATTTTGAACATACATATTTTCCATATTCTGTACAGCAGAGAGACCTCTAAGAGACAAAGTCAGCTGGGCCAGAGCAAGGTCAACTTTCTCTGCATATTGCACCTTATCTGTCTGAAAAGGGATTTTACAGACTCACTTGTTTCTCTGTAGACAGAGGAATGAAACAGCTGATTGCTGAGGCCTCTGATAATGCCAGCACTGGATGGTTTGTATGTACAATAAGCATGACTGCAACAGGAAGGTAGTCTGAACCCACCTGAAGAATTTTCAGACCCCTGGATTTGATATAGTCAATAGGACTGTTTTGTTTTGTGTAATAGAAACCACAGCTTCAGAAAGGAATGACAGACTGCATTACACGGTGAGAAGGGTGTCTCACCGAACTGAAGGACAGAAATAGAACCGAGATATAAGCCTCCACAGGATGTCTTTCCATTTCTATCTCTGGTTTTCTTTCCAACGTTCAATACACATGGCAAGTAAGCCTCTTGATTTTCCATGCTGACTCTCTCTTGGTCCTCGTTCCTAGCTTGGCCCACTCAAGACCTGACTTGAATCAAACGTTAAAATTATGGCTTCTGGAAGCCCCAATTTCTGGATGGTGTGAGTTCGAGGAATGACAGGGAATGGTTCCTAGAGTAGGGGTGTTGTCAGCTAAAGTTTGGGAAAACACCCTCCAAGGTGCTAACAATAGACACACAAACTTTGGAGAGGGGCAGCCGACAGTGGTTATTTAAGAAGAGCTACAGGGACTTCCCTGGAGGCCCAGTGGTTGGGACCTTCGCCTTCCAATGCAGGGGTTGTGGGTTGGATCCCTGGTCGGGGAGCTAAGGTCCCACATGCCTCGAGGGCAAAAAGCCAAAACAAAAAACAGAAGCAATATTGTAACAAATTCAATAAAAACTTTAAAAATGGTCCACATCAAAAAAAAAAAAAAAAAGAAGAGCTACAAAGTAGCTCATGAAATTGAGTCCGGCTTTATTACTTAAACTTGCCCTATTAAGAAAGGGCTTTATTCCGGCCAAGCCCTAGTCTGCATTCTTTATCCTGTGGTGTAGGAGAAAGAGCAGCTTTTGAAATCAGATAGGACTAGCTTCAATCCAAGTTCACCACTTCTGGCTGAGTTTCATTGGATAAGTTACTTAACCTCTATTTGTCCATGTCCCCCATCGGTAAAATGGGAATAATAATAATGCCCACCTCATAAAGTTACTCTGAGAATTAAAGACAGATGTATAAGTATCGAGCACGCTGCCTGGTCCATAAATCTTTTCCCCCACTCTTTTCCAGCGTTAAAGGTCAGGTGGCATAGAGTAAAGTCGAGGCACTGGTGGGAATTGGGGCGGGGAGACTGAACTAGAATCAGAAGCATTGTAATCTGGCCCTGGCATCTGTAGCTGTGGGGTCTTAGACAAGTCACTCAAACTCACTGGGTCTCATTTTCTTGACAAATGAAAAAGGAGTTTAGGACAGGGCTGTAACAGTGAACTTATAACTGCTTCTAGAAGTCGGAGGGTTCCCCAACTGCTTAGGTGTTGCTGAGTGTGGGAGAGGGCAAATAGCAAGGGAAGTGCAGTTTGGTAGAACTCCCCTACTTCCATCCCCTTCTTTTATCTGTTTTATAAATTGAGGTTTTGCATCAGATTTGTTTAGGGGGGGAAAAGTGAGCTGCTTAAAAAATTTAAAAGCATCTTGAAAAACACCAGATGACATGCCCTCTGGAGTCTTTCCTGTTCGAAAACATAGAGGCTCTGCTAAATGCCTTCCACTGTTGGAGCCCAGCTACCTCCAGAGCCAGAAGCAGCCTGGACATTTTCAGCAACCCATTAAGGTGTCTGTCTTGGGACAGCAGGAAAAACAAACCCTACAAAGGGCCATGGCTGAAATAGAGAGAGACTCATCCAACTTGTCCAGAAAACAAACCAAACACCCCCTCTCAAAACGCATTATTAATATAGTAAAGGAAATGTCAGCAGGACCATAAAGATGTCTCTTTCCAAGTGGATGAACAACCTGGGCTCTGCTTTGATGATGGCTTGTGACTTCCCAGCTAACAGAGGACAGCTCAAGAGTACAAAGCTGTCCTACGTGGTCATTCTTACCTAAACAGTTGGCCCCGTGTGGCAACTGTGAAAACACGTCTTTCACAAAGCCACCATTGACAAATGTGTCTACATAGAAGGCATTCCCACAGGGGATAATGGATCTAGCTGGTGCATTTTGTGCTGTATTGAGCCAGGTAGGAAGCAGGATAAAAAGGAGATTATTCTTGTGATAAGAAATTCATTCTTAGAGCAAAAATCACAGGAGGAAAAGTTTCCATTCTTTCTGTAAATGAAGACCATAAGCAGATAATTTATATATTGAAATCAGATATTAATCTATGGCAGTAGTTTTCAAACTCTTTTGGAATAGATTTTCTAGCAGAAGCTCAAAAGTGTGATGGAGTGGGCTTCCCTGGTGGCGCAGTGGTTGAGAGTCCGCCTGCCGATGCAGGGGACACGGGTTTGTGCCCTGGTCCGGGAAGATCCCACATGCCGCGGAGCAGCTGGGCCCGTGAGCCATGGCTGCTGAGCCTGCGCGTCCGGAGCCTGTGCTCCACGACGGGAGAGGCCACAACGGTGAGAGGCCCGCGTACCGAAAAAAAAAAAAAAAAGAAATGGAGTTGAAAACAAGAACGTTTATTCTGATTGAAGTAGAGATGAGGGGTAGGGAGGGATAAGCCTGCCTATTCTCTACAAACTTCTGCTTCTCTATGCCAGTATCCCTCTTGAGTCAGACCCCAAGGCACCTCCGTGAATACCTGAGGGCTCCCAGGAACAGTTTGAAAATCACTCACTAGTCCTACCTTCCCTATTTATAGATGACAAAACTAGGCACAGAGAGGCCAAGTGACTTGCTCAGAATTCAGGGCATAATGAAAGGGAAGACCAGGGCTAAATCCAGGCCTCTTGATATCCAGCCCAGTGTTCTTGCCGTTATATAACATAGAATCATTCTAACAAGGTGTCTGAAACCATCTGCAGTTCACTTCATAGGAGTCACACAGTCAGATACAAACCGTTTAAATTCTCAATGAAGTTTTTTTTCTTCGCTTGTCTAAAGGATACTTGGCAGGAAAGAAGGGAGAGAGGAAAGGAGGGAGGTAGGGAAAGAGGAAGGGAGGGAAGAGAGAATTAAATCTCAACATTAAAAGCACGGGCAACTACCCCACCCTTCCTAGAGTCCAAATCAAAACTATGGATAAGTAATTTGCAAGGGGAGAAAATATGATATCAAAATGATTCTTTGCTTACTAAATTCAATGACTTCAATGAGCCTTGAAGGAACTAAATGGTCCAAGGCTCCATCCCTCCATTGTCTCATCCATCCAACTCATAGACTCTTTACAGAGATATCACTTGCGGCTGGGATATGGGAAGTGAATGACCCCAGACTTCAAGAAACTCAGTTTTGAGGAGAAAAGGCATGGCTTGATGCTAAATCTTATGATGGGAATAGGATGGGGAAAAGAAAGAGACAGAGAGGAAGGGAGAGAGCGGCAGGGGAAGAGAGAAGAGGAGAGGCAAGAATATTATGGTGGTCAGTGGTTGGGGATGAGAAGGAAGAATCCCAGGTAGGCATTGCATGTGGGAGGACAGAGCTTAAAAGAGAGTATTTCTGGGGCTTCCCTGGTGATGCAGTGGTTGAGAGTCCGCCTGCCGATGCAGGGGACACGGGTTCGTGCCCCGGTCCGGGAGGATCCCACATGCCGCGGAGCGGCTGGGCCCGTGAGCCATGGCCACTGAGCCTGCGCGTCTGGAGCCTGTGCTCCGCAACAAGAGAGGCCGCGACAGTGAGAGGCCCGTGCACCGCATCCCAGGACACAAAGGAATCAAAGTTTTGTCATTTTCCTTTCCTCCCAGTGACCTCATCTATAAAATGCGATTATAAATATGCTGAAATTTAATACGTTAAAAGAAGTTTATTGATCTCTTCACAGTCTATAATGCTAGTACTACGGTCTCTGGTCAGCTGTCTAGGTGTGCTAATGCAAAATGCGAAAGAAACATGCTTCCGGGTTTGTTTGGTGGCAGGGCCCAATCTGTATTTCATACTCTAGTCAGACCTTTCACAAAGTTATACCACTATGCTAATGTGTGCCTGTCTGGGGTGTGGAGGAAGCACCCCCTAGCTCATCCTTGATAACTTTTGAAGCATTCATGAGTCAGAAGCAGCAACCCTGCATACATGGGAGTGAACTGCATGTTTCAATAGGTTTAGTGTTAAGACATGGGCTTCAGACTCAGACAGATGGGTATTCAAATCCTAGCTGCCTCTAACCATCTACAGGATCTCTGGACAAGTATTTAACTTTTCTGAGTCCCAGTGGGGATGAGAACAAATGTATCAAACTAATAGGGTTGCTCTGAAAATTGCTTGAATACATGAAATGGCCATTATTACAACAGGCCCATATAAGTGTGAGCAATTCACGTTAGAGCCCCTGGATAGAATTAAGCTATGCAATCAGAAAAAGGATGTTCAGCAGGGAAAAAAGGGAACTTTAATGATATTGGTGAGCTAAACAGCATGCCTTCTCCCACTCCCTCACCTTTTTCTAGGCCTGGGAGTAAGATTTCACGCTGATTTTCACTGAGGAAAACCACCCAACTGTTTGCTTCTCACCAGGACAACATATTTTTTCCTTCCTCCTCTGTGTAGTCAAGTGCAAACAAAATCCAGATTCTAGCCTGTAACAATCGCCATATGGGGTAGGAACTGATTTCCTCTTGGAAAACAATTCTAGAACATCGAGCTTTTGGGTCATTTCCTTGCACTCTGATGACATCATATCCCAACTTGTTTATTTATTCATCTTTAATTATTGCTCTATGTACATTCAACAACTATTGGAGGTACTTATGTACTGACTAAACAGAGCATCAGAGAGTTTTTACTAAGGCAGTTTAAGGTGCATGAGATATTTGACATAATTAATGTTTCAATGAATCAACTAAAGTTCATCCAAATGTGACTTCTGAGATCCTCTGCCCTTTTGAATAGATACTTACGAACATGGTTCTGTTTCTCCCCAAAGGCCTGTAACGTGACCCACCATGGGTGTTCCTTGAATGAACCATGAGGCATACCTAAACGTGGGATAAATGCAATTGATCTGGACGTGGAGAATACAACAGGCGCTTTCTCTCCAATGTGCAGAAGAGTTGTTATATTTCCCTTATTCCACTGTGAATATCAAATATTTTCCTGCCTCCAAAAACTGTAAGTTGTGGCCAGATTTTCACATATTTTTTTCTCATTTATGAAAAGTATAGCTATAGACATAGAAATGTACCCCACTCGTTGTTAACATTTTCAAAGAAGAAAAATGAGTTTGATGTGTACATTCCAGTCTGTTTATTCTCTGGTTAATATCCCTCAACAGAGCCTGTCCATACTCATACCTCTTAACCTACTGGTTTGATTGTTTAGTTATTATTATCAAGGCCAGCTAAAATGGTAAGCATTAACTTGGGAAATAAAACAGTGTACCAAAGGTGAAATGTATCATAATTTTGAGTACAATAATTTCTTTTCACTTTTGGAGTAATCCTCCTGAAAAATACCAATAACAGTATTTAGTCACAATGGAAATATATTTTAAGACATAGTAAAAAATGTTCTTGAAAACCTGTATCCAGAACAAATGAGATCTGTCACTTTTTTTTTTTTTGAGATCTGTCATTTTTAAGCTCTGTTCTCTCAGTTCTACAGAAAACATTGTAGAGATTGTTTCTCTTGACAAGATATATATTCTGCAGCCTGTACGTCTCCTCAAAGGTTTCAAACTAGCCCTTAATGTCTTAAAGTGTACTGTCTTTTGCATATGCATTCTCCTTATTTCATTTAATGTAAGGCTTGCCTGAATGCTTTTCCCAATTATCAGGTTACTAAAGATCATATTTCTCTGGGGCTGATCTTTCTAGTCATTTGTATCTCTCAGGACTCTTGGTTGAACATGACAGAAGCCCGACCTGATCTACTTTAAGCAATAAAAGAATAT
Source organism: Neophocaena asiaeorientalis asiaeorientalis (assembly GCF_003031525.2). Taxonomy (NCBI): domain Eukaryota; kingdom Metazoa; phylum Chordata; class Mammalia; order Artiodactyla; family Phocoenidae; genus Neophocaena; species Neophocaena asiaeorientalis. Next base: position 1,515,955 of record NW_020175190.1, read on the forward strand.
TTATTGGCTCACTAGCCAATGTCTAGGAAGAGCAGGGGTGCAGCTGGCTCAGGAAAGACTGGATCCAAGGAATCAGATACTCCTACCTGTCTCTCATCTTAACTTTCTGGTTTCATAGCCACAGGCAAATCCAGATTTATACTGCAGTAACACATCTAGAAACACAAGAGAGCTATTTTGGTCTGCTCCATATTAGAAAAGTTTTGTGGAAGGACGAGGATCGGCCTGGCTTGTGTCATCTGCCCATCCTTGGAACAGTCTCTGTGTTCTGAGTGTGAAGGACTCTGGTGGGCATGCCCATAAGACTCATATAGTTAGTGAGAAGGGACATATTTCCTCCAAATTAAGAGGAGCGATTTTGGACATACAAAATAATACATGCCCATGATCCTTTCATGCGAGGGCATACTGCTAATAGATCACTCCTTTCTGGATCATTCCTTATATTATCTTATGCTCAATAATATTGAGAAGCAATAATTACTGTCATGTTCTTTCAAGGAGACTGAATTGAATTGTGTCTACATGAAAAAGACCGTGGATTTTAAGTTGGGCGCACAATTTTAAATCATTATCTCAAAACCACAACTAGCAAAAATGCAGCTTGGCCAGGTATCACTCTTCCAGCAAGCCCCAGTGAAAACAGTAGCCTTTCATTAAACAAACACAGCATTCACAGGAGACCCAGTCTCCTAGCCTGCCGATCTCTGACTGTCCTCACCAATGGAGTCATTATCCGCACGCAAAAACCAAACAAAACCTAGTTACACATGTAACTCATTTGTTATCCAAATCTTCACATTCAGCAATTATCAGTTACTTGTTGACAGACTGATTGATAAAAGTTCCAAAAGGATTAGCATTCATTTCTTTCAGGTTGTTTTGTTTTGTTTTGTTTTTATTTTAATAAACTCTGTCATGCAGCAGGGCTCTCTCCTCACTACATTTTTGTGTCTTTACGTCCAGATCCTGGAAACTGCAGGCAGTTTCAGGGAGCCCTGCTTTACATCATTACTGCTTATCACAAAACAATAACGAATACATTTCTGTGCAGATCAGAGAGTGTAAATGAACATTAAGCCCACATTACTTAAGGTGGAAACTATGCCATCAAAATTGAAAAGAAAGGGTCAGCCTTCACATAGTGTCCAGGATCCCAGTAGTATTAGCACAACGAATGGGGTCTGAAGCACCATAGTACATCAGCAGTTGGCATCCATTCGGAGCAAAGATGATGGGACAAAGCCAGGGCATGAGCCAACTGCTATGAAACAGAACCCAGCTGGAGCCACCGGAGATCCCAGCTCTGTTTCTTATTGGTAGTGAAATCTTGAGTAAGTTTTTTAGCCTTCATAAGCCACAACTTCCTCAGTTGAAAATGGTACTTATAGTTGGATTGTTCCAGCATTAATGTGACAATGTAAGTATCACATTTAGCAAAGTGCTCAATCACCGAAGTGGCAATAGTTAAGCCCTAAATGATATTAAGATCAGAGTAATAAGGATTTTCTGCAGCAGAGAACAAGCCACATGCCCTTTATCTAATGGTCTGTACAGGATGGAGTGTGAAAAAGAGAAGCATTAGATAATAGCCCTGCCCTCAGACGGTTTATTGTCTAGCTGGGGAGGGGGGGGAGCCAAAGGGAATACACACACATGAAATAACAGCAGAACTATACTCAACAGCAAAAAGTATAAAATTACAGATGCTGACTGCGCATATGAAAGTAGTTTAGAACAGAGGGTGGGTCTTGAAAGCTGGGATAATGGCTTCGAAAATATAGACACTGCAATGGCACAGATGCTGTCAGTTTTGTCCATTGTTCTATCCATAGCACCTAGACCAGTGCCTGGCTCTTAGTGGGTGGTCAATAAATATCTATCTAGTGAATAGATGAATGAATTGTTTAAATAATTAGTGGGAACGCTCTGGACTTGGAATACGAAGACCTGATTGATATCCCTGCTCAATAGCTCCGTATTACTGGAGAACTTCCTTAACCTCTCTGAACCTCAGTTGCCCTGTCTGTAAAATGGCTATCTAATCCCCATCCACTACATGGGTTTGTCATACAAATAAATAACACATTTTCTGTGAAAGGCACTGATCCACAGAGAGCACTTGACAAATGACAGTAAAAATGTAGTTGTAAGGAGGAGCTGGAACCATAAGGATGGGGCACAAATTCGGATAGGTAGAAAGAAAGCAATTTTAATGCTGCATTTACCCCTATGTCCCTTAACTTGGGCTCCAAAACCAGTAAGGGTGTCCACAGAATAACAGGATGGAAGACTGTTTTTCTTTCCCTCCATGGTAACCAACAGCACATGCTTCATTGCTGTTAACAAGATCAATAAACTTGGCACATTCAGAAATCGACAATTAACCCCTTTTACAGCAACACTTAAAGTCACAGGCCTCTCTAGTTTATATGGCTAAGCAGGCTGCTGAGCACGTGGTTTTGATTATTGCCCTCCCCACCTTAAAGAGAAACAAAATGACTACTAATAATTTAACACCTTATAGAACCTGTCCCTCTCTTAATGATCTTGCAGGGAAGCCCTGCGCACTGCAGCTGTCTTTGCAAGGGCCACCTCCATGTCCATGCTGCTTGGGGAAACTATATTATCTTTGGTCCTGCTTACCTTTCTAAATGTTTTATGGTTTACAGCTGTGGTGAAAAGCATTCTGGGGTCAGCAGAGATTTATTCTCTTTTTTAATGTTTTTACTAGGCTGAATAAACACATTCTCGAGGAATGAAACCTCTGGCCATGTTGGGAATATGGAAACCTGGGCTCCACTCCGTAATGGCAGCTCTTTTGTGACTGACACTTGCTTGTAACAACGGGTGCCATTGTCAGCTTTGAATGGAACGGTGGTCAGGAGCCCTCAGTGGGTTCCAGAGCACCCACCGCATGAGCGTCTGTGTCACAACCCTACCGGAAATCGCCTTCCTTTTTGCAGGGTCCCATTAACACCTGTAGGAAAACGCTGCGCTTTAAGGGCTCTGGAGAGTCTGGAAGGTTGAGAATGCATAACTGATACTATTTCTTTGGCGATTTTATATCCAGCATGTGCTCATTTAAATATTTTTGGCAAATGAACCTAGATAAAGTGAGTCTTTTCCCCAAATTCAAACGAACCCTTAATTTTTATGAGGTTTGTAAAACTTCAGCAAAACAATTCCTTTAAAAGGAAAAAGAAAGTATTTCCTTAAGTTTGCTCATTCCGTTGATTTTGGCTAAGACTGTTCACAGAATTACTCATATGCTCTGAGAAAGATTATTCATATAGTGATTTGGAGCTGGGTGGAATCAGAAAGTATTATAAATCTCTTCACATGACATTCCTGTAAACTTTGCCAGGCTGGGACTAAAACAGGCTTGGAAGCCAACAGGCAGCACCTGCACAGCCCACTACAAGGCAAAGGCTGGCCTATCATTTGACCTTCTCAAGGTGTCTCCAACTTTGGCTTCAAAGTCAGACAAATAAAGAGCTTTGTCTTGGTGCAGGGCTTTGGGGGTAATTAGCAAGCATAAGTCATCCTTGCAGACATACCAGTTGGCAGCTTTGGAGAAACTGACATGCCTGGCTCATGTCTTTGTTTTGCATTGCTTTTCTCTTCGTAAGAACAGTGTAAAGGCCTCTCCATGAACTGGCTCTTAGAGCCACATCTGACTCATACTAATGACAGTTGCTGTGGATGCTGCCACTCAGATGATTTCAGGCTACTGTTCTGGGCTCTGCTCTGCTCTAAATGTATAGTCATGTTCCTAAGATAACACAAGTTTGCAGATATTATGCTATTGAAACAATTATTTCAATAGAAAAAATACTTGGGAGTTAGGCGCTTTCACACTTAACAACTGATTTTTTTCCTTGTAGGAATGTCAATAATAAAGGTTTCCTTTACAGCCCAAGGAGTTGAGGGACCAGGATAAAGCTATAAAGCCTAAACACCATGCAAATCCAGACTGATGATATAGAGCTTTTGCTCAGGAGACCAACATTTCTTCTCTGATCATACTAGGTCTCACATAGAGCACGGTGATTCTCAGTCATTCTCATCATCTTTATCATCCATTGCTATGAAGAATAAAGTACGATGCCACCCAAACAAAGCAAATGGGTATCTATGGACCGGTTCTTTTTCTACGCATGTCGATAATTACAATAGTAGATCTCACAGTGTGAGTCCCTTTCCCTGAACACTTAAGTTCCATCTGAGCTGGGAACACTCAAACTCTAAGAGAAATGTCAGTACTTCTTTGTCCTTTCTTGCCTATTAGAGTCACAGTCCTTTGGTCCAGTACTTTTACAGAGACCGAGCTTCATGCATCTAAGGCAAGAATTTCCCTTGGGAATTCCCTGGCGGTCCAGGGGTTAGGACTCCGTGCTTTCACTGCCAAGGGCACAGGTTCGATCCCCGGTCAGGGAGCTAAGATTTTACAAGCCGTGTGGGGCGGCCAAACAACAAGCATTTTCTTCACCCCATCACATTTCTCGAGGGATAACTCAGTGAGTGTGCACATTAGCTGTTCCTGACTTTTCCCACCTTTAAATAGTTTCCCCAACTGATTCCCTTAATTTCAGAGGCTTTCCTGGTCATTTCAGTTACTGGAAGACATAGTGAGTATGACGTTCCTCATTCTCACCCATTATTCTCATCCGTCTCTCTGTCATTCCAGCCATGTTCTCTTTCTTCCCTCCAAGTTCCAGAGAAGAAGCTTCTCTCTCCCTATTGACATCAACTCCTCTACCTGTCCTGGGTAGCTTTTCTCTTCCCATTACCACCAGGATTTTAACCCCACAATGGCTGTCTTTGCCCCTTAGTGTCTTCAAAGACCTCTTCCAGAAATGGTCAGATCTTCCTAAAGACATACACAGTCTTACTTCTCCTGAGCCCAATTTTCCTCCTTTCACTCACAAACATTTTAAATGTGAGGTCTACTGTCATTACCTCCAGTAACTTCTCGCTGTTTCTTTCTTTCTTTTTCTTTTATTTTAATTTTGGCCACATCGCACAGTTTGCAGGATCTCAGCTCCCATCAGGGATTGAACCCGGGCTACAGCAGTGAAAGCGCTGAGTCCTAACCACTAGACCACCAGGGAACTCCCGGTGTTTCTTCCTGATTACTGTACATAAGGCACCATTCTTTCTCTGAAGTGATCTCTCGATGGCCAACCACAATTTCGGCTTCTAAATGCACAATCTTAGGCCCCACTCATTTTCCTTTGAAACACTCTGTTTAATCCCCTACTCCCCAAAAGCTCTCTCTCTCCTCCATGGTTTCTATGATCTTGTACTTCCTGGTTTTTCTTCTAAATCTCTAATAACTTTTCCCCTCCCATAATGATCTCCTATACCCCCTCCCAAAGATGAGTGTCACTTAACACCCAAACCTTGCTTTTCCATTCTTCCCTCTGGTCATGCTGTTGGGAAGGCCCTTGGAATTCACTTATCTCTCCAATCTGATTGTCTTCAAGACCCACCCTATTTTCCCTCCAGCATAATTGCATTTGGATGTACAAACCATCACGTGGTTCAGTTCCAGTCCTCAGGAAGCAGATGCTCAGATGCAGTTAAAAGTACAAGAGATTTATTGGGGGTGTTGTTTGTGGATGAAAAAGGGGAAAAGAGTAAAACACACAGAGAGAGGCTTCAGACTGTGATGCAGTCCTGACATCTTAGTAAAGAGAGGGGGAGGGAAGGAGGATTTAGGAAGGTGCAGCTCAGAGTCTGGGCCAGCCCAGTGGAGAGCCCCAGAGCACTGACTGCCTATCGGAGGAGGCCAACGTGGGACAGAAAGGCTCAGCTCTATCACCCCTTCGGAGCTTAGTCACTGGTTGATTGTGAGCTGCCTGGGGAGTGTGACCTTGCTTGCATGCTATGGCAGATGCCCAAGGCGCTAGAGCCGGAGGCTGTCAGCTAACTGCAATTCTTACAGCAGGTTCTGCATTTCTTACAGCAGGATCTCTCTCAAAAGGAGATCTCAAACACAATCCATGCAAAACTAAGCTTTTCCTTCCTCCGCTCCCACCTTATACGCTTTCAGATGATCCCATCTCTGCCTTTGGTATCAGCGTTCTTCCATCTTCCAAACCAGATAACTTCAAGTGATCTTTGGGTTCTCCAATACCCTTATTGCTTATATCCAATTTGGAGCTCTGAAATTCTTCTAAAATGCTTCTCAGCATTATCATTCCATCTTTCTTCTCAGCGCCACTATTCCGTAAAGACTGCATACTGCGTATTGATTAAACTTGCTTATTGCTCTCCCTGGCTCATCTTTCTCACTCCCAAATGCTGTCGTTTCCCAGGATTCAGTCCTTAACTCTTGTCTCCTATCACACAACAGGCTCATCCTCGATGACTTTATCCATTAATCAACCTCTACTGAAATACCCATGACTCCAAAATTTTTTATCTCCAGGCCCAGTTCTGTCCAGAACTCTAAATCAATGTTTCTCAGACTCGAGTGTTATATGCTCGCTTTCAAAAGGAAAAAAAATTATTGGATACCCTAGCATTAAATTTTATTAAACATGTGATATATGTGCTAACATAAAACTAAGTATAAACTTTTGGTAATAGTTTGGTTTCCTTCCAGACTTTTTTCTACACATATTTTACATGGTTGAGATCATATTATATGTGCGCATGTGTATATTGTATCTTGTTTCTGATTCTTGACATTAGAGCATAAGCATTTTCTTAGTCAATAAAACTCTTCACGCACATTATTTTTTCATTGGCACATTTCATTATGTAGATGTGTCACAATTAATCTATTTTATAATGATGTCTAATGTTAAATAATAAAGCAATAAATCACTCTGTACACAAAGTTTCATCCAAATTAAAGAGTATTTCCTCAGAATGGATTTCCAGAAATGGGAAAGTATATATATCTTCATTTCAGTGATGAGAAAACCTAGGTTCTAGGAATTTGAATAATTTCCCCAAGGCCATCCAGCCTGTAAAAGGTAAGGGATGAAAAGGGAAATCTCAGCCCTAAGTTATTTGTATTGGGTCAGGCTACCCCTGCAGGGTCATGAAAGGATGCTGTCCTAGGATTCTTTAGGGGGTAGAAGGCCTGGGAGCTACAAAGGGATAACTTACAATCTAATTCCCTTAAAACCTCAGCGTGATCTGGGATTCAGATGTGTAGGTACAGGTAGCATGAGAATCAGAAGATCAGGAGTAACCTACTATTTTCTCAGGGTGTATTTGTGCTGTAGTTACATTTGCATCAGTATTGCTGTCTTGGTCTTGTCGGGGCTTGGAAAGGCTGCAGGGGTCCTTCATGACTGAGCTCTAATACCCAGTCTTCTACAAAGGATATGAGCTCTTACTTAAAGTTAAACAAATGGTGCCATGCAGCTGTATCTGTAGCTTGTCCTCCATCTGTACCCTTGACCCAGAGCTGCTGCAGTTAGGAGATATCTGATGCTCTTACCCCAAAAGTCATGGCATCCCTGCCTTTATCCAGGGTGAGATCTGTTTCTTGTTTGGACCCTAACCAAGAAGTGACTTTTCCGGCCAAAGAGAGTTTAAAATGCCCCTCTTTTTGCTACAACATGAAGAAAGGAATGGGTGGGGTGTGCAGTTCACAGAGACAGAACATTCAGCCATGCAACAATTCTTAAATTAGAAAATAAAAGGAAGCATCTAGGGTTTTACAGAATGTGATGATAGCAAGTGATTTAGAAGAAAATTAAAAATAGACCAGGGTTTCTCAGCCTCCGCACTACTGACATTTTGAGCTGGACAATTCTTTACTGTGGGGCCGTCCTGTGCATTGTAGTGGTTTAGCAGCATTCCTGCGCTCTATCCACCAGATGCCACTAGCACCCCTCTCCAGTCGTCACAATCAAAACTGTCTCCGGATAATGTCAATGTCTTCTGAGGGTCAAAATCACCCCTGCTGAGAATCACTGAAATAAACTAATAGTTTCCAAAAAAGAAAGCAGCCAATCCCAATGTGGGGGGCAAATAAAAAGAAAGTTATTTGACATGGAAGATGTACAAAACATCTTTTGAGCAGAGGACTTTAAATCAGATAAGAACAGAAGGTCCTCCTTTAGTCACCCCAGCTAAGGGTCTTCTCCAGAGCATGGCTTCTGCCAATCTTAACAAAAATCCTCCTGGAATTAACAAAAGTTCCAAGACTGTTTCTATAATTATTGAACTGCATAAACCCTACTGAACATCACAATCAAGATTCTCATGCTCAGAAAGTGAGACAACCTGCAAGAATGCTAGACTGGCTTCCCTCCATTTTAATACTTTACTTGCTACATAACCATAAAATCGTAGTATTGAAAGTATCTAAGAAGCTATTTAATTAAGCTTACCAAATTTCCTGCACAAGATCCTTGACAGATGATGGAAACCTTTCACAAGGTATTCCATCATTGGACAGCACTACTTACTTACCAGTTTTCATGTTGGGGGTTACAATCTGCCTCTGAGAAATGAACATTTGTTGGAATAAGTCCACTCCCTCATTTAGATGTTTGAAAGTAGACCCCGAAGTCACTATTAGGTCTTTTCTTCAACGTCTCTTCTCCACTCCAGCCAACCATTCCCAGTACGTTCAACTGTTTTTCACATGCCATCATCACCTGTCTCACCACCAGTCACTCTCTTCTTCCTCTTCTGACCACTGATTCCTTCCTCAGGATCCAAAGGGGTCTCACCAGCACCTCATAATTGCAGTCAACAATGACGCTAAACTCTCACTCCTGTCATCAAGGCCCTAACATACTCCTTTACCTCCTCTCATTCCCCTCAGAAGACTTGTCTTTGGTCTCACAGACAGAACAGGCATCGTATAGATACAACTCTCAAGATCATATATACTTTCCTTCTGCCTCCTACCTGGGTCCTCCCTCCCAGACTTATTCTTACCAACTTACCTACATCGTTAGGTCTCTTCTTATTTCTCCTCCAATCTGAGGATAAAGATCTGTCTCCACCAATCATTCTTCCTATTCTGTGTTTTTAGTTTTTCCCTCTCATTCTCCCCTTCTCACAGCCTACCTATATGTGTAGGCTTTCCCTTTCAAAACGAACCAACAAACATGGCCATTCCTCCCTGTAACTAGAGCACCACAGCACGGAGCCACCTTCCTCTACATCTTGGCTCTGCTAAGGGTCATCCATATCTGAAGCCTTATCTCATTTACTTCTTACCTCACTACAATTAGCATCCTCATATCAGAATACCCCCTTTGCTCCACACATACCAAGGGATCTGAAAACCATTTTGTTTTCTGTGCCTGGAATGATATCTCCCTTGTCCAGTTAGCAAACTTATTTTTTTTAAGACCCTCAGATGCCATCTCCTTTGCAAGGCCTTCCCTAGAGAGGTAGAAAGATAATCAGACCACCACATAGTCAGTTTTATAGGTGTGTTTTAAGAATTAAATAAAATAGAGCTTCCCTGGTGGTGCAGTGGTTAAGAATCCGCCTGCCAATGCAGGGGGCACGGGTTCGATCCCTGGTCCGGGAAGATCCCACATGCCGCGGAGAAACTAAGCCCGTGCGCCACAACTACTGAGCCTGTGCTCTAGAGCCCACGAGCCACAACTACTGAAGCCCGTGTGCCTAGAGCCCGTGCTCAGCAACAAGAGAAACCACCGTAATGAGAAGCCCACGCACCGCAATGAAGAGTAGTCCCCGCTCACCGCAACTAGAGAAAGCCCGTGCACAGCAACAAAGACCCAATGCAGCCAAAAATAAATTAATTAAAAAAAAAGAATTAAAATAATATATACCAAGTGCTTGGTGCAGTGATTGGCACAGAATAAATGCTTGATAAATTGCAGCTATTATTATTGGCCTCTTAGGCAGGTTCCGTTTCCTTTTCTCTAGGTATCCCTTATCTTCTCCAGGACATTACGTTGTATTTGTCTAAGCGGGTGACAAATTCTCCACCAGTCTGCAAATCTAAGGGCAGGGACACCATTTTTTCATCTATATGTACCTAACACTGAGCATAATGCTTAGTACCTGGTAGGAACTCATATCTGATGAATGAGTGAATGACAATTCACTTGCATGAGTACAAGGCAATTATCATGTCTTATAATTAACAAGGGTATACTGGTTCTGGGCTAATGGTTCTGGCCTTTTCAGCAGTGACATCACATTTCAAAACTCCAATTTACGTCCATGAAGCTTGGAATGGATGTGAATGCCAAAGAGCAGGTTAGCTTTCCCTGAGACTGATTCCCTAGTGGGGGGAACCACCGTGCTGGATCTTGGGGGTCGAATGAACTCTTGGTCCTGGCTGGCGCTGTCTGCCCTTGGAGAGTCAGGGTTGCCCTAATAGCCAGCCTCTCCAGGTTCAGCTGTGGGCAAAACACTGAAGGCGGAACAAAAGTGGCATTGCTGGGACAAAGTGAGAGAGTGGCATGGACATATATACACTACCAAATGTAAAATAGATAGCTAGCGGGAAGCAGCTGCATAGCACAGGGAGATCAGCTCGGTGTTTTGTGACCACCTAGAGGGGTGGGATAGGGAGGGTGGGAGGGAGGCGCGAGAGGGAGGAGATATGGGGATATATGTAAACGTATAGCTGATTCACTTTGTTATACAGCAGAAACTAACACGACATTGTAAAGCAATTATACTCCAATAAAGATGTTTAAAAAAAAAAAAGTGGCATTATTGCCACGGCTCAAAGCAGGCTCTTGGGCAACGATCAGAGGACTTGCTTGTCAGCTCCTGTCTTCCAGATACAGCACTCAGTTCCACCTCTGCCTTCAGGAACTGGGGTAATGGCAGCCACCAAGTACAGGGAGAAAAGGTATGTTTATGCCAGGTGTGAAAGCGCTTGAAGGAATGTTGCTTGGTAGCTACCAAGTGGAGATGAATTTTACTAGACGTTTCATTCTGGTCATGGTGTGGCTAGTTGTTTTATTTAAGTATACACTAGTCAGAGCCAAAGAGCTGTCCTCTAACTTTTTCACCATCATAAAAAGGAGTCTTACATCCGCCTGCCCCCAAAGACCTATGCTTTACATATTTTTGTTGAATATAAAAATTTGAAGTTCTTATGGGGAAAATATTTATATACTGAACCCTTAGTGTGTGCCAGGTACTCTGCCTCTGTACTATGTGCATATTGTCTCTTATTCCTTATAATAACCCTATGGGGAGAGTCTATTATTTCTATTTTATAAATGAGGAAACTGAGGCTCAGGTAGTTTAAGTAACTTGTTCAGGGCCACACACCTTATAAGAGATCTTATTTGTAGTCAGTTTGTCTAAGGACACACAGTTTTTTAAACGATCTCAATTAACGAACAGCTGATTCAGTAAAAAAGTAACTGTTCCCCTTACTGTTACTAAAATAAGTATCTTTGTAAAATACAAAAATAATTAACCAAAATGTATTAAAATACAACATAGAAATACAGTAAGTATATAAAAATACTACTTCCAATGAAAGCCTCTAATTAGCATGAGAATGCAAATGTTTGTTCATTTAATTGATCTCATTTGAGATGAATAAACTCCTGGCTCTAGTTATCCTGTGTTGTTTAAAAAAGTAATAATAATAATACACAACAGTAGGACTTTTGAAATTTCACAAATAGTTCTTGGAGTTTTACTACTCACTCCAAGTGTCTGTGGGGTCTGAGACTTCTAGGATGGTGTCACTGCTCTAGGGTATTATTCTCTGCCGCTTGCACTTTGAAAACGATTTCTCAATGTACTGCATAAATGCTGAATGCCATTTTTGTTCTTGGTGGCCTTTTCTAAACTTAGGCAAGATTCTGTCCAACGGGAAGGCATGCAAAGGTCTTTCCTTTGACCTCAATGCTTATCTGGAGAAAACACAATTTTAGGATTTCCTCAAGCTGTTTGCATGATCCCTGGAGGTACAGATCATAAAGATTTCAAAGGAATTTTAGGACCTGGGGAAGAAATGAAAAGCTCACCTTTGCCCTTAACTTTGTGTGTCCATCATCCGGGGGATCTGGGGGCCAGGCTTACTGGTGACTCCAGGTGTAAGCAGGAGGGTCTGATTTCAAAGTCCTTAGGAAATTCTTACTCCAGGACCCAAATAAGGGGTTGAGGCTTTGATTTGCAACAGAAAGACAGCTTCGAATTGTTTTGCAGAGTCCATTCTACTCCAAGAAACAAGATTCAGAGAGACCAGGGTAATAACTTCCAGCTAAAAGATGTTGGGATTCCTTTTGCTCTGTCAGCAAGAAAGGTAGAGACTGAGCTGACACTCAGACCCATAATAAGACCTCCTTAAAGATGAGGCACAGAATATCACACTGCAGGGAATTCACTGATGGAAAAATAATGACAATCCTATCTGCTGGTGGCGGTCCATCAAACCAGCATAGTCCACAATTTGTCAGAGGTCTTTGCTAACATGGGTGTGACTCTTACTCACCACTTTCTGAAAAGGTATGGACAGACCCATGGTCTGAGCTCAAAGAAACAGTGGATTGAGACTTAAACCTTTACAAAGACCCACTTGTGTAAAGATGTGAGATGCAGCATTATTTATAAATGTTTAAAAAAGGGGGAACAAGTTGACAAATGGCAGTGATTTTAGTCAGGAGAACATACACGTTAGTGATGAGAGATAGGGAGATCAAGTCACTATGTGGAAAATATCTAAGGTACAATGTTAAGTGGGAAAAAAAAGATGGAAGCAATTGTACATACGTGGCTATTGCAATCATATGAAAGACATATGGGGAAAATAACCCAAAGGTACTGATAACATTGATTGAGTGTGTATTATGTGCCAGGTGCCCAATAAAGCATGAATAATCTCATTTCATCCTTACCAAAAAATTCTATGAGGAAGCTTCTATCAAGATGCTTCTTGATAGGATGAGAAAACAGGCTGAGAGAAGTTAAAGTAACTCGCCTAAGATCTCACTGCGGTTAATTGTTGGAAGCAGATACTCAACCTCTGTCTATTAGGAAATTACGGTTTTATTGTAGGTATGGGAGCTATGTATACATTTTTTTCTTTTAACCTATTTTCCAAATGTTCTGTAGTGTGATTATATTAAATTTAAAACATTAAAAAATGTGTATTAAATTAGAACTCATAACTTCCGAGAATGTTCAGATAATATACTCATTTCCCATTGGACAGTGAATTTGAACTCTGATAAGGCTTATTGTTTGATGAAGCACAGAAATGAAAATGTTACCCCGAATCAGATACAGCAGACATTCTTTGAGCCCTGGCTATAGAGAGGAGTACATGAAATAAAGCAGGTCAGGTGCTTAGCACAGCGTCGGGGGACAATAGTAAACACTCAACAGATATTATCTGCTGTTATTATCATGTGTCAGGTACTGTCCTAAGTGCCCCTCACAAACACCCTGAGTGTTTAGTTATTATTATCTCCATTTTGCAGATGAGGAAACTGAGATTCAGAAAGGTTAAGGAACTCACCCATTGTTCCTCAGTTACTAAGTGGTAGAGCCAAGCCCAGTGGGTCTTCCCCTCCCCTGTACCAGCTTCTCTCCAGCACAGGTGAAACATAAATGGTGCCATACACTCGCCTAAACCGGGAGCCCAAGCCAGTGTTGTGGATTTCCCCTACTTGTACATAAGTCCACAACGGAGAAATAGCCAGGGATTCCAAGTCCTCTGGTATCTGCCCTGACGCTGTGTCAAAATCCATTTCCATTTCTTATCCACAAAGGAACTTCCTTCTGAGTTCTCCCAGCACCTCCTGCAGAGCACTGCATTCTCATGGTCTCACCTAATCCTCTCCATCCTTTAGGACCCAGTTCAAATTCAGCCTCTGCCAGGAAGCCCACATGCCCACATCAATTTCTCCCTCTCTTGACTTCCCACAGAACATATTTTTTGGTCATTTAATTATATTCCACACTGTTCAATCCTTTAAATAGTTAATGTATCTAAGACTTGACTCTTTGAAGTTGGTGGTTCCTAAGAGTAAGACAGTTTTATATATGTTTCTTTTTCTGTCCCTTCAGAGTGCCTCGTATAGTACAAGTTCCTTTAGTATTTGTATTACCCAGGACTCTCAGTTGCAAATAACAGAAAACTTAACTCCACTTGGCAGAAGCTAAAAACCAAAAAAGCGAGGGTAGTGGGAAGAGGTGTTTATAGGTTCATGTAATTGACAAGTCCCATGGCTTGGTGCATGGTTGGGTTCTCCAATATACCAATTGATCCGGCTTGGGCACGTGGTTACCCCACTTGGAGACGGGGCCAGCTCCATCCAGACGGATAGTGGACATGAGACAGTCTTCCCCAAAGGAAAAGCAAGCTGCTCTTGTCAAAAAGGATGAATGGATACCGGGCAGGCAAGAACAGCAGATGTCCCTTACCTTATTGAATCAAATTCCTCGGCACTTTAATACCAATAATAATAACTGTTCTTCTCTGGTCAGGCACCAGACTGGAACCCCATTTGGAACTGCTAGGCAGCAACAGAGATCTTATTAACCTGATCTCAACTGAAGTGAGCCAGGCCTAGGGGCAGAGCTACAAAGGAGAGCTTACAAATCTCTGACACAGCATTTTAATACCACAGGGGATTTTTTTCCTTTCCCACAAATTGTGTTAACCCTTCGGGGACAGGGGGGAAACCCTGTGTAGAGCTCATTAGTGGCTTTCCTTTACAGCTCTTCAAAGAGGCTCCGTCATTTGCCAACGTGATTTTTCTTAATATTGTGCAGACGGCAGGCTAATCCATCTTCAAATGATCTAATTGACTCTAACTTTCTCTTAAGAAACGCTGCATGGAGTTGCAAAGTCTTAATTGCGGGGTGTATGCTGAATGTCTCCAAGATTACAGAGCCAAGCACTCAAACCAAAGCTGGGGAATGTCCGGTGGAAACTTTCAGGGGAAGAAAATGGAAGGTACAGAGTGGCCAAGTGGGGAGCTTCAAGTCCACTTCTTGGGCCCTAGTGTTCCTAAAATTGAAGAGATTCCTCAGCTGGCTGACAGCCTAAGAATTTCCACTCACGGAGGTTCCCCTTGTGGCGTCAAAGCCTCACGCTTCCATTTATGATGGAGGAAATGGGTAGAATAAAGGGGCAGGCAGAGCAGTAGCTGGCATCTTCTCACTGGCTGGGCAAGAATAAGGACCCCAAGTGGCCAATCTTTTCTTAGAGGTTTCCCGGGCCTTCTGCTTTCTTAGCCCGGCAACATTTATACATCTTGCAACGGGTCTAATGAAATAAAACAGATTTATGGAGAGGAGATAAGCTAAGCAGAGTGGGGGAAGGGTGGGGAGGGGAAGGCTGGAGACAGAGCCTGGAATTGCGATGCTTCCTGTGGTGGCGGGAGACGGGCACACGGGGTCGGTGAGGTTAACGCAAATACCAGAGGCTCTCTTTAATTTAGCATTTCTCTTAAACTTTGTGGACCTTATTTATCTTGTTTATTCATCACAACTACTCTGTGAGGGTTCAACCGTTTTCTGAATTTCTATCAGGGTGAACCGAGACTCCCAGCTGAAGCCTTGGCTGTAGCTGGTGCCCTGCAGAGCTGGGATCCAGACTTCTGATTCCAAGGTGAGTACCATTTGCTGAGCCCCTGCCCCAGACATGCCAAGAGGGTTGCTGGGGGGATGGGTCAGGGTCACATGCAGGTTGCCCCCCCCCCTCAAGGTTCCTGGCATGTGTAGGTACAGATAACCCAGCTCTCCCATTCCCTGGCAGGCCTGGGGGAGCTATCATTTTTACTAGGATGAAGTCATATATTAACAATAACATGGTTTCTGTCAACATCAGGCCCTCAGGCCTTTGTTCTGCCCTCCCCCACAAATATATTTATATTGGCCCCAGCTAAAAATATCCCACTTTCCATTTGCATTTGCAATCCCTTATGTCTCATCTGGTAGACAACACGCAGGAAGTCAGGCTGTAAAGGAACCGGCAGTAAACCTACGGCACTTTATTAATTCCACTTTCACGCCTCCCGGGGCCAGTGAGCATAGGAGAGCACGGTCAGGCTCCTGCACCAGAGCCCTGCTTTCCTAGAGACTGGCCCATATTCCCCACTTAATCCAGGGCCCCAAAGAGAGTCTCTATGGCCATTTACGTTCAACAACCCTAATGAAGAATCCACAGGAAGCAAACCCTTAATAACTGGGATAATAGCAAACTTCCATTGAGGGTTTGTTATGGGCCAGGCACTGTGTGCAATGATTCACACACATTATCACACTTAATCTGCAAAATCCCTTGAGTAGATGCTATGACGATCCCCATTTTTACGGAACAGAAAACCTCACAGGTTAGTCTGCATCCCCAGAAGTTTCTCTGCTCTGAGCCAGGCAGTGTTGGAGTGTCTGTGACTCCCCAGTTGATTGTTTAGATATTCATCAAATGCCCTCTCTGTGCCAGTGGTAGAGGACACAAAGATGATTTTCCTATGAAAGCCAGAGACACATCCATGCCGCTCTCCCTGCAGTCACCACTCATCCCTGATGACGGAAAAATCCAGGTGAGGATGAGGCCCATAGTATACTTCATCAAAGAGCCACCAAGGTTGGGTTTCCCTGGTGGCACAGTTGTTAAGAATCCACCTGCCAATGCAGGAGATATGGGTTCGAGCCCTGGTGCGGGAAGAGCCCACGTGCCGTGGAACAACTAAGCCCGTGTGCCACAACTACTGAGCCTGTGCTCTAGCGCCTGCATGCCACAACTACTGAAGCCCGCGCACTTACAGCCCGTGCTCCGCAACAAGAGAAGCCACCGCAATGAGAAGCCTGTACACTTCAACGAAGAGTAGCCCCACCTCGCCACAACTAGAGAAAGCCCGCATGCAGCATTGAAGACCCAATGCAGCCAAAAGTAATAAATAAATTTTAAAAAGCCACCAAAGTTTATGAGTATGTGCATGGGGGGTGTGAAGGTGGGGTGGGGTGGGGTGGGGAAGGGGGCATGAGTTAAATACCAGCTCTGTCCTAGGCACTGGCATTTTGCATGCATTTTCTCCTTTGATTTCATTCAGTTTACTTTTATTTATTGAACTTAATCTTTTACACTTCCCTCTTCTCTAGGCCATCTCAGATCTTTTTAGTTCTTTACAACCTACCTACTTCCATCCTAGACCAAGTCACCAAACCACCTATTTTTCCCATAGGGACTAACACAGCAGCCTCCTTACTAGCCTTCCAGCTCCTGCTCGTACCTGCCTCAGCCTCCACACAGCTGCCAGGGTACTCCTCCGGTTATAAGTTAGAACATGCCACTCCTTCAGCTAAAGCCTCCCACGGCTTCAGTCACTCTTGGATTTAGATGTCCACGTCGCACCGCAAGACTCAGCTCCTACTTACCTTTCCAACCTCACGTCACTCCTTCCACCCCTACTCACCCAATTTCAGCCACATTGACCTTCTTTCCGTTCCACGATTGTGCCAAATCCTTTCCCACTCCAGGGCCTTTCCTCTTGCTGTGCTTTTGCTTAGGATAGTCTCTCTTTCCCCAACTCTTCTCAAGGCTGGCTCGTCCCATTCATTAGATGTCAGCTTAAATGCCAACTCCTTGGGGGAAAACTTTTGCTCACCAAGCTGTGAAAGCAGCCCCTTTCCTACCCCCAGAAAATTGCACATCACTCAATATTCTTCCTATTTAACTTACATGCTTCTGTGTTTGTTGCCAGTCTTCTACTAGAACCAAGTTCCATTAGGACAAAGAACTTGCCTGGTACTGCTTGCCAATGTGTTCCCAAAGCCTTGGCCTGGCACACAGCAGTTGCTCCATTAATATTTGCTGAATTAGCAATATTAACAAACGAACCCTCCCAAGGACCCCCAAGGCGGACATCTCAGGACATTCTTATTCTGTAGCTCAAGAAACCAAAGCTCAGGGCAGGCCTGGGATTCAAACCCAGGTCCGCAGAGCTCCTATGCCAGGCCTCTTGTAACTATGCCAGGTAGTCTCCCAAGGCCATTAAAATACAAGATGCAGGCTACACCATGGATGAACCTTAAAAACATGCTTAAATGAAAGAAGACAGACAGAAAAGGCTTCATCCTGCATGATTCCATTTATATAAAATGTCCAGAAGAGGCAAACCCAGGGAGACAGAAAGCGGACTTGTGGTTGTCAGAGGCTGAGGGCAGGGGGAGACGGAGAGTGAGTGCTTAATGGGTACAGAGTTTCCCTTTGGGGTGACGAAAATGTTCTGCAATTAGATAGCAGCGATGATTGTGCAACACTGTGAATATACTAAGTGCCACTGAACTGTACACTTAAAAATGGTTAAAACGGTAAATTTAGTGTTATGTATATTTTGTAATGGTAATAATAATAAAAGCAAGGAATGGGCTTCCCTGGTGGCGCAGTGGTTGAGAGTCCGCCTGCCGATGCGGGGGATGCGGGTTCGTGCCCTGGTCTGAGAAGATCCCACATGCCGCAGAGTGGCTAGGCCCGTGAGCCATGGCCGCTGAGCCTGCGCGTCCGGAGCCTGTGCTCCACAACGGGAGAGACCACAACAGTGAGAGGCCCGAGTACCGCAAAAACAACAACAACAACAAAAAAAAAACAAGGAAGATTCCCCAGGAGAGCCAGGTACCCACAGCCATTCGGAAGTTGAGCCAGGAACCCACTCCAAGCCGTGGTCCCCTCGGCCCCCACGTGGTGCTGGCTGCAGATGTCATTGTCCTGACCTTCTGCAGGATCTGCCTGCCAGCGAGGTGGACTGTTTCACAATTAACCCTAATCTAAAAGAATAACATTTTACTCTGAGACTTCGTAGTGCTTCTCTTTGTAATTTACCCTTTCTCTTTAATCAGGAATGATCACCCAAACAATCATATATACATATAATTTGTTTTTAATCCAAGAGACAATGTAGCCGGCCGAATGCTGATCTGAAATCCTGTCCGACTGCCGCTCTCAATATTTGAGTTTCTATTTTTAGCCCTAAACAGAAAACTGACTCAAACAAATATTACTCTGGAGAAGTGGTGAGTTCTGTAGTGTTTTTACCAAGGAAAGTCTCTCTCAAACAGAACTGAGAGGGGATGCAGTGGGGACTGGGGTGGTGCTCTGTGCTGGAAGATGCCTGAAACATCTTTCTAACCCCAAAGCTGGAACATTATCAGTCCCCAAGTTTAACAGAACGCTTCTCATTTTGCTCCCAAATATCAAATCTCCCCATGCTCTAACCATCAGAGTGCTTTATCAGGGTTAGAAATGCTAACTTCTTGATTTTTCCCCTGAATTCAATGAAATAAATAGGCTGGACAACACTAGTAAGATGGTGTTTTCAGGACTGTTTGGAATGAGGCCACGGTGTGATTGTTCACTGACTTTTTGGGTCACCTGGGCAGAGTAGGCTTAGAGAGACTGCCTGGGTCCAGGTCACTGGTAAATGAATGAGTAAAGGGCACATCATTTATTCAATCAGCACTTCAACAAATGTCTACTAAGTGCCAGTCACTGTGCTTAACCCATTATTTCATTTTAATGGAACAAGTTATTACTCAACTCGTACTGTGCACTGGGAATAAAGAGTGAACAAGGTAAACAAGTTCGCTGCTGCCAGAGTTGATGATCTGTGTAGACTCTAGAGCTGCACTGTCCAATATGGTGGCCACAAAACACATGTGGCCATTGAACAGTTAAAATATGGCTAATGCAGTTGAGAAAATGGAATTTTAATTGCATTCAATTTTAATTAATTTTAATTAAAAACTGAAGCAGTGTAAAATATTTTTCTGTTAAACACAACTTTATTTGTTCTGGTAGGACTACATTTTACTTTAACTGCTGTATCACCTAAGATTTTATTCTTTTACTATGTTTCATGTGTCAAGCACGTACATTGCTTCCAACGTTCCATATTAACACATCACCAATCTATAAGGTAAAACCAGAGTAATTTCAGATGATTTTTTTCTGTACACTATGTAACAATGTAATTTGCTTGTTTTGAGTATTTTATGCAGAGAGCATGAATTATGGTGAAACCTATGTAAATCATAGTTGGTGACTAATTTCAAATACTATTATTTTCATTATAATATAGTTAATTTATTTTTCTAGTTAAAAAATAACTACAGACAAATTTTGAAGTTTAAAATGAAGGTACACTACTGATGCAGAACTGAGTAGTGATTTGGAAGATAGGACTGAGACCAGAACAGTAATGGGGAAAAGAGACTGGAATAAAGTATGTTGCAAATTTCATGATGAATGCCAACTGTGCAAAGCCAAACAAAAAAAGTTGTTTATTGTGTTAAAAAATTAAAGATAATAAAGTAGACAATATTAATGAGGCATTTTCAGCAATTACACAGTGATTTTGATTTTAAAATAGGTCCCTCTCAACAGTCAAAAAAGAATCAATGAAACTGGTCACCTGAAGTCAGAATTAAATGTTGTACAGAAGTTTTTTTTACACAGTTTTTGTTTTTTTGTTTTTGCGGTACGCGGGCCTCTCACTGCTGTGGCCTCTCCCGTTGCAGAGCACAGGCTCCGGACGCGCAGGCTCAGTGGCTATGGCTCACGGGCCCAGCCGCTCCGCGGCATGTGGGATCTTCGCGGACCGGGGCACGAACCCATGTCCCCTGCATCGGCAGGCGGACTCTCAACCACTGCGCCACCAGGGAAGCCCTTTTACACAGTTTTAACAGAATCTGAGTTGTGACTTTGGCCAAATTATGAAACCACTTTGAGGTGGAGAGAGTATAAAACCACTTTGTTTTAGTTATGGGTAGGCTGTAGAATGTAAAACTTTTCTAACAAAGTCAAAGACAAATTGACTCATAACTTGAAAAATTCTAGGAACTTTTCTTTTGCTTTAGATGAGTCGAAAGTTATAAAACTGGCCAATTAATACTTTGGGTGCATTTTACTTTAAATGACTTCCATATTCACAAAGAAATGTCAATTTGTAGCCCATAAAATGGAACTCCTGGAGTAGGTAGTTTATAATCTTTTACATTTGTCAAAGAATTTTAGCTATGCATGAAGAAATTAGTTTCTCCCACGATGGATGGTATTCCAGCTGTTAGGTCAAAAATTTAGACTTAGTGGAATCTTAAAATGACTGGTGGTTTCCTTATTGCTTAGTTCTGTTTGAAACATATTGAAAATATCTGTGCTGTTTTGTTAAGCAGACTCTATGAAAAGCATCATCATACAATTGTTAAAATTGTTTCATATATACATGCAAATGGAATCATTGCCAGTTTACAGAAATGGTGAAAGAAATTAAAGGCAATCAATGTAATGATCTGGTGTTCATTGCCAGTGCTTGTTGATTGAATTTTGGAAGAATTTTACAAAGATTTACTTTGCTGTTAACTCCAATTCAAGACTTTCTTGAAATTTAAGGGATGCTTGCCAAATACTCAATAATCAGAGACAAGAAAGTGGCAGAATGATTTACATTTTTTGCTGATGCCACATTGGATGTGAACAAGCTAAACTTGCATCTCCAAGGAAAGGAAAAGCTTATTGCAACCTAAGTAGTCAAGTATGAGAATGCATGTTGTAAATGAGACTTTTCATAATACAAATCAACAATCATGATTTTTATATATTTAACATGAATTGATATGCAGAATATTTTAATTGTAATTGACAGAGTTTTATAAATTTACTGCAAAAACTACAAGAAAAATTTGAAGAATGCTTTGTTGGTATTGATAAATTTAGAGTTGCATAACTACACCTTTGAATTCTATATTATTAATACTGAGCTGATATAAGATTTAGTGAATTTACTTAATGTGGATAGACATAGTTTAGAAACTGATATCCTTATGGTTCAAAGTCAAATCATTTCTTCTAAAAATGATAAGCCAGTTTTTTAATGTGGATGTGAATATTAAGGAAAAATGATATTTTTGGTTATTGGATTTGATTTGGTTATTGGTTATTAAATTTGGTTATTGGAAAACTGAGCATATTTGGAACAACTTGGGAATGTGAATCTATGGTTTTAATTGTTAATTTTATAAAGCGTAAACTTGCAGGATCTTAGTTCCTCAACCAGGGATTGAACCCGTGCCCCTGGCAGTGAAAGCACGGAGTCCTAACCACTGGACGGCAGGGAATTCCCCAGATCAAGTATTTCTGATGAAAATTTAGTATCCAAATTAAGATGGGTTGCAAATATAAGTTACACACTAGAGTTTGAAAATTTAGAAAAAAGAATGCAAAATGTTTCATTAATGATTTTTATACTGATTTCATGTTGAAATTACAATATTTTGGACATGTTGGATGAATAACTTATTTATTAAATTTAATTTCATTTGTTTCTTTTAAACATTTTTTTAAATGTGGCTACTAGTAAGTTTAAAATTACATATATAACTTGCATTATGTTTCTGATGGGCAGCATTGCTCTAGAGACACAGATAAATATCACAGCACTCATCATATTATATTCTTTTTTTTTTTTTTTTTTTTTTTTTTTTTTTTTT